>NC_133651.1:12204599-12527255 GCF_009905375.1 Apium graveolens
AAAATTCAAACAGCATGGGAAGGACCTTATCGGATCTCGAGACTGGTAAGTGCGGGGACCTATGAGCTTGCACACCTCGACGGGAAGCCTATCAAAAATGGCTGGAATGGGATTCATCTCAAAAGTTCTACCAGTAATTCAGTTTCAGTTGTAACCTGTTACTTTGAGGCAGCTAATGTCATATCAAAGACAAACCCTCGATGTAATGAGGGTCGTTATGAGACCCCCATCGAGGGGTGATTAAGTTATGATGAATGAATGTTAGGTCACACTTTCACTGTAGAGGGGGTGAATACAGTGTTTATTACAATCAAATCAAACTTCAAGAACTTATGTAACAGAAAACAAACTTTATTTAAACAATAAACTCTGTTACAATCTGGAACTGTTATCTCTCAGTGATGAACAAAATATCACGAGAGCTGCTAGAGTTATATTAAATAATATTCTCGATAATAATAACACTTATAGTGTAAACCCTATGTCTGTGTTTATATACTACACAGTTACAAGATATTCGCTAATTGATATGGAATATAATTCTGCTTCCTAAAATATATCAATCAGATATCTTCTATTCCAAGTATTCCATTCTTCACGGAATTCCTTCTTCATGCATATCTCTTCTTATGTTTATCTTGATCTTCTTAACTTTAATCAGCTACTGTCCTTATCTGATCGTCCTTCAGCACTTAAGTTCTGATATCTATCTCCTGATAACATAAGTACTGATATCCCTTAAGTTCTGACTTCCAGTATAAGTACTGATCAGTTAAGTACTGATTTGTTCTGTTCAAATAAGATCTGAAATCTAAACATAAAACATATTAGCCATGACATTATCAAATATATCTAACAATCTCCCCCAACTTGTAAATTAACAAAATATACAAGTTTAATAGATATTTGATGATGTCAAAAACATTAAGTACAAATGCATGAGAAATAGACAAGATAACTACAACTTACAGTCCTTAAAGTTTTTACCAATTCAACTTCTGATAACAACTTCAATCTGTATAAATGTCAGAATTTAAGCAGTTGTAGATCTTCGACTTGGCTTCATCATTTTCTGATCTCTCTGATGTCAGGAGTTGTTCTGAGATAATTCTTCAACAAACATTTCTCAGCATATCTGAGTTCATCAATCATTCTCCGTTTGACATCTTTAAGCTCTGCAGTATCTTCACCAGTTTGAAATATTGCAGCTCTGAGATCATTAATCTTTGCTTTTCTCAACTCCCGATCTAGTCTTATGACATAAGCTTTATTAGACTCTAGATTGAATTCAAGCCCCTTAATACCAAGATATGTTCTGATCTGTGCAGTATTAGGCTTCATATCAACAATATCACCATTGTGATTTCTGTACTTTGGAACATATCTGCTGTCAGACTTAACAGAATAAAGTCTTTTCTGTCTCTGAATCTGTTCCTTTAAGTAGTTTGCAGCAGTCTCTGTTATTCTGTCATCCACTTGAAGTAAGAACAATACATGCTCCAATTCTTCAAAATACTTCAACGGAATGGCATTTTGTCTTATATGATAAACCCTACCATCTGTCATGAAATACAACATGATGTATTCTTTCAAGTAGGTATGGTAAACCATCTGTACAGATTCTAGTTGATTCAATCTCTCAGGAGTTGCTCCAATACCTGGTTCACTCAAGGAAGTTGGATCATCGGTAGTGTTGTGTACTCTTCTTTCATCAGCACTTCCCAATCCAGTTTTATCTCTAGCTTCCTTTCCAGTAACTACTCTTGCTTCAAAACCACTTGAAGTAGTCTTCAAAGATTGAGTCTGTTTTGCTTTAGTGAATCCTGGTAGGAGTGTTTTAGATTTATTTTCTGATATCAAGTTAACTTGAGCACTGTCAGAGGTTACTTGCTTCTTCTGAATATCAGAACTTACAATTTCTTGACTCTGAACAACTTGAGCCATGTCAGAGGTTGTTTTAAGAACTTTTCTTGAAGTCAGAGCAAGATTATCTTTTCCATCAGTAATTTCTTCTTCCTCAGGAGGTACATAAGGCTTGATAGGTTCACCAACCTTTTCTTTACCTTTGGATCTTGGATCTATCTGTGGTTGTGATCTAGCCAAAGTTTCTTCAGTATGTATCCTTTCTTTGATCACAATGCCTTTAGGTTTTGGAAGTAACTTTTTACCAGAAGCTTCAGATTTAGATGTGACTTTCTCTGATTTAAGTCTGGCTTCTTCTTCCTTTAAACTTTCCAAGTCCATCCCTGGATTTTCTTGAAGAAATAACTGTCTTGACATTTCCTCATCAAGATCTAGAAGTTCATCAGAACTTATCCTTTTACCAGCAGCAGAACTTATTCTTTTCCCAGTATCAGAACTTGTTCTGTGACTAGCTTGTCTTGATGTAAACCTTCTACCTTGACTATGACCACTACCCATTCCAGAGTTTCCTTGGTCATCTTTTCCATCATCCTTTCCTTGCAGTGACTTGTTGGTTTTGCATTTGGACTTAATTACCTTCTCCCCCTTTTTGGCATCAGCAGGTAATAAAAGAGAGATAAGTAGTTCCACTGAGGTCTGGATTTCAGTAAGTTGCGATTGCTGAGAAGCTTGATTTGTCAGAATTTGATCAATCTGAGCTTGTTGCTTCTCTTGAGTTTTCTCAATATAAGCAACCCTGTCAATGGTAGGTTGGAAGAACTTTTTCTTATCAAGTTTCCAAACTTGTTCCTGTTTAATAAAGTTCTCCTGAATCTTGTGTAGCTCTGCATGAGTGTTGGAATGAAGACCTTGTAGATGTTTAGTACTCAATGCAGTGACTCTAAGCTGGATTTTAAATCATCAGAATGTAACATTTCATTAGCTTTAGTCAAGTGCTCAGCAAGATGTAAAGCATTTGGAACACATAAAACTGAGTTCCATTCCTTAGTCCACTCCTGACCTGCAGGAGTTTCACTCCAAGGTACTGGTGTATCCCTGATAACAAACTCCTTTAGCAGTTCAGACTTAGGAAGAGTCAGTGGAGGAGTATGTCCTGAAGGACCTGCTGCATCAGCATCTACAGTTGTAGCAGCTTCACCAGTATCTCCAACATTTGCAGCATCAGAACTTAAAGAATCAGTATCTTCTGATAAGACAACTGTATGAGTAGCAATGGAGGCTTCAACATCCTCTAATTGCTGATCTGATACTAAGTTCTGATCAACAGCCATATCCTGATGCTCACCTAAAATCTGATCATCATCTTGATGCAGAGAAGGTGTTAGTGATAACTCAGGAGTTTGAACAGCATCAGTAACAGGTGTTGTGGAAAGATTATTTGCTGTTGGAGCTTCTAATAAAAGTATTTCAGGCACAACCAAGTTCTGAATATCAATTTCAGCACTTGTGCCTGGATCAACAAGAGATATAGAAGGTGAATTAGCCTTGTCAGATACAGGTTCCTGAGATGGAGTTTATGGAGAAGAAGTGACTGGAGCAAATTCCTTGTCTTGTGAGATCAGAGATTCCTGATCCCCTTCCTTAGCTGCTTCCTCCTCATCATCTGAAACTGGCCTCTGTGCCCTCTGTTTCTTGTACTTTCTTGTTGATTTGGATTCCTTGGGAGTTGCAGGAACCGTCATACGTCGAAGCCTCTTGAGAAGCCTAGAACCCCCAATTGCAGAATCCTTCTGAGAAGTTGCCTTCTCAGCTTCATCTATCATAGGTTCTGAAGATGGAATCTGATCCTCAGAATCTGATTCATCTATCAAAGTAATCCTCCTCTTCTTCTGAGATGTTTGAGGAACAGTCTTTGTTCTCTTTGGCTTAGAGGATGTAGGCTTCACAGGAGGTGCTGAAGAAGAAGGTTGAGCATTCTGTGAAGTGGAGAGATAGGATTTGAGATAAGTTCTGAGGGTAGGTTGAGTAGAATGAGAGGTAGGGACTGAGGTTGATGGATTTTGGTTATGGTGAGTTGGTTTAACATTTGAGTAAACAGATTTGTAAGTAGCTGGATCAGCATTTACCAGAATCTGTTTCACAGACTGAGGAATCTGTAATTGTCTCACCATTGATTTCTTTGTGTCAGCATTTATCAGGTCGTTAAAGTATCTTTTTGCAACCTTAAAAGGTGGGGTTTGAGTGCTGACTAACTGGGGTCAGCAGTACAATACGTATAAATAAGTTGACAGAATCTAGCAAAATAAACAACATCTCGATCCTCTGTCATCCTATCCCCAATAAAACCAATTATTCCAGTTGCAAAATCAAAATGAGTTTGATGGATAATAGCATACCCGATGTGCTGACTCAGAATTGGGATGGCATCAAAATTTGAACACTTGTTGCCAAAAGCCTTGGTGATGCAATCGAAGAAGAAACTCCATTCTCTTCTGATATTAGCCCGTTTCAACTGTCCAAGTTTCGTCAGACTCTTTTCATATCCCAAATCAGTCATTAACCCCCGAAGTTCTGATTCCTCTGGTATAGAGAAAGTACAATCTTCTGGAAGATGTAATGCTCTTCGTACTGTACCAGGAGTGACTACATAGGAAGAATCACCCACTTGGAAGATAATACTGGGAGTTCCTCGTTTACCACCATCATCATAAACTCCAGTCCTCCAGAACCGCAGAACTTGTTGACTTGAGTATAATTCAGGCTGAGTTAAGGCGTACCCAACCTCACTATGTGCAAGAAGATCTTGCACAAAATGCAATTCAGATGGAGCTTCAGCATGATCAAGAATTGCAGCATAGTTGTTTGGAACAAACTTTGCTCCATCAATGATTAAATCCTTTGGTGCCATGTGAAAAAATATTGAAATTCAAGTATGCCTGTGAGGTGTTTGAGATAATGTCTGTATGAAAAACCAACGTGAGAAAGAATGAGAAAGAGAGTAAAAGTAAGAAGAGAGATAAAGTATAAAGAAAATAAAAGATTAAGGAAATCTTCTCTCTGTTGTTCTTATACTCTGAAAAAAATGTTACCGTTGGACACCTGTCAGACATGCAGTAATAACGGATAGTTACTGGGCTCGAGAAAACAGGAATGATTACTTACCCAGTTGCCTTGTTTCAAGGAAAAACCATTTCAGTTATCAAGAGACACAGTTTTAATTCAAAATTAAAACCGTTAGCACTGATTGAATTATTTTTCACTGCAACATTAATATTCTGAAAATGAATCATGTTAAAAATGACCTAGATAATTTCGATGAATAAGTGCTGACAAAGAATCAGAACTTAAATAAAGACAAAATTTAAATGGTCATCAGAATATCAAGCAGGATTTAACAACACAGATAAAATAACTCAGAGACAAAATCTTGAAGTAAAAACAGTTTTCATTAATATATCAAGTCAATACATATATGAAATAGAAATTACATCAATACAAGATTTTCCCTAAGCTTCTAATCCTAACGTCAACAGCTTTAGTCCTAGCTAAGAAGCCTGACAAAGCTGAGGATGAAGAAGAACAGGAAGAAGATGAGATTAAGTCATCCTCCTCTTCCTATCTTCGACAAACAAGATAGCGAGTCAAATGATTCGCTCTTGCTGACGGATAGCTTCCCGCCTTTCCTCCTCCAGGCGCTCCAGATGGCGATGATAATCCATCTCGAAGAATAGAAGGTGAGCCAGCACCTCCTGTGGGACAGAGTCCCAGATCTCCTCAGGAATGGCTGTTATATGCCACTCCTGCTGCCACTCGGCACAACTGAGCTCCATTGTGTAGGTTTGTGTGTTCAAAAACATGTTGTATCGAACCATTGTGTTTTTGACAGAAGAAGGAGGATAAGTGTGTGAGAAGAATGTGATGGAAAGACTGATGTGAAGTGGTTGCATATATAGGCAAGAGAATGCCAAGAGACACAAAGATATTGAATGCAGACAGGTAGAATTAATTCTACCTCGTCTCCCTAGACCTTGAAAAAGAATAACAGTCATTGGAAAAGGAATGGGCACATATAACAAGAGTGAACTGTTCAAGGACGAGTGCCATTATGTTTTAACCATAGACTATTAATCTTCCACTTCAACATTTCGAAATTAATCTGAGACTGTTACCAAATTTTACTCATAAATAAGTCAAGTAAAGGGTTAGACTGAAAAATCAGAACTTAGACCTATACCAGAACTTAACAGTCATCAGAACATAATGTCTTAACTCGAACAAGGAATATCTATCTTAGTAAATACTCATACAAGTTCTTAGTTATGAACGTCAGAACTTAATCATCAGAACGTGTAACTAGAACTTGTCCTCAGAATTTGTGCAGAAGTGACACAATGACTGTTTATCTAAAATAACATAGACCACCACAGAAATTTCATCATTCATATGGAGTGATGTGTGTGTGCATTAAGCTAAATAACAGACAAAGAGTAAAGTCTGATCTACTTCAGTACATCTTAGAAATAAGTCATAATTAAAATTTTTCTAAAGAACTGTCATTATCCTGAAACCTACTGATAAATGAGTTCATGCATGAGTCCACCTCAACTGTTTTTGTGCTAATTTTATGCATCTTTTGAAATTCTATTTTACAGAGGCTTCTCAGTGTAAGTGAGTCACGACTGTTTATCAGAATTTATGCTATTATCAGAGTATTTCTCCAGTAATCATAGAGTGTGAAAAGTCACCAAGAAAATATTTTGCTTTTCTAATGCATATTTACTTAATACCAGCAATGCACTTGGGTCGTCCCTTTCACATTTTTACTCTAGATCTCAAAGGAGTACCTGATATTATTCTTTGATTATTGTTCTTCTTCTTTTGATAAGTGAGGTTTATCAGCACTTAGTACATTCAGCAGTTTTACTAGAATCAGAACTTAAACAGATGAGTAGCATTATTCTAATTTGTGACTTAGTAATAAGATATACAAAGTAAACTTAACTAAGCTCAGTTATCAGAATTTGCTTGTGTCATAAGATTTCCACAGAAATAATTACTTCTTTCATGGGATCATTTGTTTATTGAAGACTAGTAGGTCAGTATCTAGCACAGTTATCCTCATAGGATTGAATAGTTACTGAAACAGACATATCACTTATCAGAGTTTAGATACATATATCAGACAACAGTCAGTACTTAAAGACATTTATCAATTAATGCACAGAATATACAAAGAGATTAATTCTGTAAATACTGATCATAAAGTCTGATAACATAGAACAAGTTTAAGCAGATTTAGAGAAAGAACCTGAAATCATTCCAAGTTCATTTACCAATTTTGAAAAGGTAGCTTCACACAGTGGTTTTGTGAAGATATCTGCTACTTGTTGATCTGTGGGAACAAAATGCAATTCCACTGTACCTTCATCCACATGTTCCCTGATGAAATGGTACCTGATGCTGATGTGCTTTGTCATAGAGTGTTGAACTGGATTACCTGTCATAGCAATAGCACTTTGATTATCACAGTAAATAGGGATTTTGAAATACGTTAACCCATAATCTAGTAACTGATTCTTCATCCAGAGAATCTGTGCACAGCAGCTTCCTGCAGCAATATACTCTGCTTCTGCAGTTGATGTGGAAATTGACTTTTGTTTCTTGCTATACCAAGAAACCAACCTGCCTCCAAGAAATTGGCAGCTACCACTTGTGCTTTTCCTGTCAATTTTGCAACCTGCAAAATCTGCATCTGAGTAACCTATTAATTTAAAATCTGATTCTCTAGGATACCATAATCCTAGATCAGCTGTTCCTTTAAGATACTTAAAAATTCTTTTTACAGCTGTTAAGTGAGGTTCTCTTGGATCTGCTTGAAATCTTGCACAAAGACAGGTAGCAAACATGATATCTGGTCTACTAGCAGTTAGATAGAGAAGTGAGCCAATCATACCTCTGTAATCAGTAATATCTACTGAATTACCAGTATCCTTATCCAGTTTTGTTGCAGTGGCCATGGGAGTGGATGCACTTGAACAGTCTTGCATTCCAAATTTCTTCAGCAAGTTTCTGGTGTACTTAGATTGACAAATAAAAGTTCCTTCTTCACTCTGCTTGACTTGAAGGCCCAGAAAATAACTAAGTTCTCCCATCATACTCATCTGATATCTTGACTGCATTAGGTTGGCAAACTTTTTGCAAAGTTTGTCATTTGGAGACCCAAAAATAATATCATCAACATAAATCTGGATCAGAAGTAAGTCCTTGCCATGGTTGAGATAGAACAATGTTTTGTCAATAGTTCCTCTATTGAATCCACTTTCCAGAAGAAACTGAGCTAAAGTCTCATACCATGCTCTAGGAGCTTGCTTAAGTCCATAAAGTGCTTTATCAAGCCTGTAGACATAATCTGGATGTTTGGAATCTACAAAGCCTGGAGGTTGTTCAACATATACTTCCTCTTCCAATTCTCCATTGAGAAAAGCACTTTTCACATCCATTTGAAAGACAGTAAACTTTTTGTGAGCAGCATAAGCCATGAATATCCTTATGGCTTCTAACCTAGCAACTGGAGCAAATGTTTCATCATAGTCAATTCCCTCCTGTTGAGAATATCCTTTTGCAACCAGCCTTGCCTTGTTCCTTACAATTATGTCATCACTGTCAGTTTTGTTTCTGAATACCCACTTTGTACCAACAACCGATCTATTCTTGGGTCTTGGCACTAAGGTCCAGACTTTGTTTCTTTCAAATTCATTCAACTCTTCCTGCATTGCTTGCACCCAATCAGCATCTTGAAGAGCTTCTTCCACTTTCTTTGGCTCAGACTGAGAGAGAAAAGAATTGTAAAGACATTCATTCGAAGTACCTGTTCTAGTTCTGACACCTGCCTCAGGATTTCCAATTATTAAATCAGGTGTATGTGATTTTGTCCACTTCCTTGCAGATGGAAGATTTTCTCTAGAACTGGATGCTCCCCCATGATTCATGCTGTCTTCGGTTTCATTTTCTGATGCTCCCCCTGAAACTATGCTCTCTGAGTTGGATCCTTCAGTATTTAGATTTTCAGCACTGTCAGTACTTGGCTTATCAGAACTTGACGAATCAGAATTTGAAGAGCCAGATGTATGTTCTGATGCTTCTTGAGATGTGATAATATCTTGAGTATGCTCCCCCTGCATTGGTGCATCTTCCTTTGACGTAGTCACCACAGTTTCAATAACATCAGAGTTTAATCCATCAGAATTTACAGTATCAGGACTTAGACTGTCAGGACTTGAGATATCAGAATATGAATCTTCATTTTCAAATCTCAGCTTATCATGATCAATGCAATCTTCAAGTCCAGTGATCTTCTTGTCATCAAAAGAGACATTGATAGATTCCATGACCACTTTTGTTCTCAAATTATAGACTCTGAAGGCTTTTGTAGAAAGTGGATATCCTACAAAGATTCCCTCATCAGCTTTTAGATCAAACTTGGATAGCTGTTCAGGATGAGTCTTGAGAACAAAACACTTACATCCAAATACATGAAAGTATTTGAGATTTGGCTTCTTGTTCTTCACCATCTCATATGGTGTTTTTCCATGCTTGTTAATGAGTGTTGCATTTTGAGTAAAACAAGCAGTCTGCACAGCTTCAGCCCAAAAATAGGTTGGAAGCTTTGCTTCTTCAAGCATTGTTCGTGCAGCTTCAATTAGAGTTCTATTCTTCCTTTCAACAACTCCATTTTGCTGTGGAGTTCCAGGAGCAGAAAATTCCTGCTTTATTCCATGATTTTTGCAGAACTCTTCCATTATCAAATTCTTGAATTCTGTGCCATTATCACTCCTCAAATTTTTCACAGAATCTTTGATCAATTTATCCAGATGTTTGACATGATCAATCAGGATAGATGCAGTTTCACTTTTTGTGTGCAAGAAATACACCCATGTGTATCTGGTGAACTCATCTACTATGACCAACGCATATTTCTTCTTTGCAATAGACATGACATTCACTGGACCAAATAGATCAACATGAAGTAGATAATAAGGCTCAAGAATTGATGATTCAGTCTTGCTCTTGAACGAAGATTTTCTTTGTTTAGCCTTCTGACATGAGTCACAAAGACCATCAGGAACAAACACTGATTTTGGCAGTCCTCTCACAAGATCTTTCTTGATCAGTTCATTTATCTTGTTGAAGTTTAAATGAGAGAGTTTCTTGTGCCAATTCCAGCTTTCTTCAGTTGAGGCTCTACTCACTAAACAGATTGCAGAACCATCAGAACTTGTTGAAAGCTTAGCTTCATAAATGTTACCACGCCTGAATCCCTTCAGAACAATTTTTCCTTTAGATTTACTAACTATTTCACAATGTTCTGCAAAGAAATCAACATGATAACCTCTGTCACAGATTTGACTTATACTCAGTAAGTTGTGTTTAAGTCCTGAGACCAGAGCTACATCTTTAATAATGACATTCCCAAGATTGATATTGCCATATCCCAAAGTTTTTCCAATGTTGCCATCTCCATAAGAAACACTTGGGCCAGCTTTCTCCACAAAGTCTGATAGCAGGGCCTTATTTCCAGTCATATGTCCTGAACATCCACTGTCCAGAACTAAAATATTTTTCCTGTTGCCCTGCAATCAAAAAGACCACTAATTATTAGTTTTAAGGACCCAGACTTGCTTGGATCCTTTGGCCTTTTTAGGTTTGTTAACATTTGCAGCGGATTTAACATCAGATTTTATGTTAACAGTTTTCTTATCAGAACTTATACTAGAAGGAACAACATAAACTTTCTTTAAAGAAGGTTTTATTTGATAATAATCATAGTACAAACTATGATATTCCTTACAAGTATAAATAGAATGCCATAAACTACCACAATGAAAACAAGGATTTTGTGGTTTGTATCTAACAGACTGACTCTTAACTCCTGACTTTGTAGATAAGGAGTTAATATTCTTATTCTTCCTGCAAAAAGAAGCCAGATGGTTAGAACTTCCACAGTTATGACATGCTTTCCTAGGAGCATCAGGAACAGATTTATAGTTATTGCTTTTATTCACACCTTCCTTTCCATTCCTGTTTTTCTTAGGTGATTTTACCTTGTTTGCATTCTTAACATCTTTCAGCTTATGCTTACGCTGCTTCTTTGTCATTAAGCCTATGTTAACTTCAGCTGTCTTTTCCTGTTTTAGTTTGTCAGAAGCTAATTTCTTTTTAACTTCTGATTTCTCATTTTCGGATTTTTCAGTTACAAACTTAACAGGTTTTAACTTCGGCTTTTGCTTATCAACAGGCTTAATTTCTACAGTTCCTTTTTTATTTTCTCCATAGCCTAAGCCCTCTTTCCAGTTTTCACTGCTTAGCAAATTTTGAGTTGTTTTGCCAGAGTTAGTCCAAGTTCTGATAATCTCTCTCTCCTTTTCTAACTCAGTTTTTAGAGATTCATTCATTTTTAGCACTTCATCCCTAACATAAAAAGCATCATCTCTATCCTGCTGAGTTTGATGAAGCATGACTAACTCTTTTTCTAAGAAATCATTTCTTTTCCTAAAAGCAAGATTTTCAGAAGTTAATCTTTCACATGTTAAAGTTTGATCTCTATAACTAACAAACATGGTTTTAAGATATCTTCTCAACTCATTAATATCATCAGTATGAAAAGCATAAGTAGTCTGAGGTACCTTTGTTTCAGCAGCTTCAGAACTGCTCTCAGAACTTGATTTATCAGCATTTGCCATTAATGCATAGTTCTCCTCACTTTCAGAGTCTGAGGTGTCTGTCCAGCTTTTCTGCTTTGTGACAAGAGCTTTGCCTTTGTCATTCTTGGTCTTCTTGCAATCAGGAGATATGTGGCCTTTCTCACCACAATTATAACATTTAACATTAGCGTAATCTCCTCTGTCAGACTTTCCTCCTCTTCCTTCAGATCTTCTGAAATTCTTCTTATCAGAACTTATGCCTTTCCTGAAAAACTTCTTTCCCTTCCTGAACTTCCTGTATGCAATCTTTGTGATTCCTTTCACCATAAGAGCACACAGCTTCATCATCTCCTCATCAGCATCAGTTTCAGGCAAGCTTTCAGAATCTGAGTCATCATCACTCTCAGAACTTGATGACTCAGTATCAGATTTTATGATAAGAGCTTTACCCTTATCTTTCTTTGAGGAAGGTGGTTTGGGGGATTCCTCTTCAACCTTGAGAGCAACTGTCCTTGACTTTCCTCCTTTCCTCTTGCTTCTTTGTTCCATCTCAAGTTCATGAGTCTTGAGCATTCCATAGATTTCATCAAGAGTTGTTTCATCAAGATTGTAGTTGTCTCTTATTGTTGTTGCCTTCAAATCCCAACATTCAGGAAGAGCTAACAGGAATTTGAGGTTTGTATCTTCAAGATCATACTCCTTATTTACTAATGACAAGTCATTCAAGAGTTTGACAAATCTATCATATACATCAGTCAATGACTCATTAGTCCTAGAGTCAAAGTGTTCATACTCTTGAGTGAGTATTGTCTTCCTGTTCTTCTTAACTGTTTCAGTTCCTTGACACCTTGTCTCCAGTGCATCCCATATCTCCTTAGCAGTCTTGCAGTTGATTACCCTGTTTGACATTACATTATCAATGGCACTATGCAATAAGTGACGTACCTTGGCATCCTTAGCAATAGATGCTATATCTTCAGCAGTGTAATCATTCTTTTCCTTTGGTACGGTCATTGCTGCTTCACCTGCAACTACAACAGCGAGCTTGGTAGGTTTGTGAGGCCCTTCCTTGATTCTATCAAGGTATTCTGGATCTGTTGCTTCCAGAAACATGGTCATCCTTACCTTCCATATGGGATATTCAGATGGTCTCAATATGGGAACTCTGATAGTCTCATATCGACTCTGAGTTGATGTCTTTGATGATTCCTCAGTTTTGGTAGGCTTAGTTGGAGTTTCTGTGTCAGACATGATTGTGTTTGGATCTTTAACTGTATGTGTGTTAACAGATAGCTCTGATACCACTTGTTAGGTCACACTTTCACTGTAGAGGGGGTGAATACAGTGTTTATTACAATCAAATCAAACTTCAAGAACTTATGTAACAGAAAACAAACTTTATTTAAACAATAAACTCTGTTACAATCTGGAACTGTTATCTCTCAGTGATGAACAAAATATCACGAGAGCTGCTAGAGTTATATTAAATAATATTCTCGATAATAATAACACATATAGTGTAAACCCTATGTCTGTGTTTATATACTACACAGTTACAAGATATTCGCTAATTGATATGGAATATAATTCTGCTTCCTAAAATATATCAATCAGATATCTTCTATTCCAAGTATTCCATTCTTCACGGAATTCCTTCTTCATGCATATCTCTTCTTATGTTTATCTTGATCTTCTTAACTTTAATCAGCTACTGTCCTTATCTGATCGTCCTTCAGCACTTAAGTTCTGATATCTATCTCCTGATAACATAAGTACTGATATCTCTTAAGTTCTGACTTCCAGTATAAGTACTGATCAGTTAAGTACTGATTTGTTCTGTTCAAATAAGATCTGAAATCTAAACATAAAACATATTAGCCATGACATTATCAAATATATCTAACAATGAATTTCTTTAATTTAGTCCAACGAACATAAACTTCTGCTTTCTTTATTCCTTACAAAAGCAGCAAAAACAAAAGGATAACCTTCGAAAAACTTTCACCGAGATAAACATTTCAAAAAAGGGATAAAAATAAGCTTTGGCTCACAGATTAATCTGAAAATACCCAAGCAAACAATCAGAGATACAAAACCATTCAATTCTAGGCAAATATTTATACAGCCTCACCACATCAGCAGGCTGGGCTATAAAATCTCTCTCATAATATAAACACTCGTCCACAAACAGTTATGATCTGCGACTGGGATGATCCCAAACTTGATAAATGGTTAAATATTTTAGACTCAAGACAAGTAGATGATAAAACCAGTCAACAGGCAACTCCTTAAAATATGGAAATAAACTTAATCATGAATCACGTGTCTAAAACTTGCTACGAATCCATCATTCAGTGTTATCAATAAAATTCTTAAGTACATAAAAACGCTTAAATCCTGTTACAGAGATCCACGGGGCATACCCCGTCTTCACGCATTATCACCCTTCGAGGCAAGATCCCGAAGATAATCCTCGAAAGCATGACCCTCGACGACAAAACCAGCCTCTTCCATCCACCGGTAACATCGCCCGTAACCATCGCCCAAAGCAACAGCGATATCTTCAACAACTTTCTCTACTTCTCGTTTCAAATTTTCATTCTCCTTCGCTATCAACTTGTAAGAGTTATCCATCCCCTCGACCTGTCGATCCAAGCCTTGGCACTTGTTCTTCTCCTCATCAAGCTCTTTCTCGACCTCAAGAAGTCGACCCTCGAGTTCTCGCACCCTGTCACTGGACGCCTTTTCAGCAACTTCCATCTCAGCAATCTTCCTTAAAAATGCAGAATTTGCCTTAGCCAAATCACCCACTCTATGCTCGAGTTCTGCAAAACCAGCCGCAATTTTCTTATTTTCCCCCTTCAAAGCAGCAACCTCAACTTCGAGCTTAGAACAAGCCTCACCATCGACATCAGCCATGTAATCCTCCATAATGTGCATAAAATCGGAAAGAAACTTCATAAAAAAAATGAATGAATAATGATGAATGAACATGAAGGCAAAAGTATATGCACATATAAAAGAGGGAGAAGGAAATGCGCATACTCGCCCAGCCCGGCTTTTACATCGGTCAACAAGATCCTCGCGCCTCCGACCATTATAGGCAACTAAATCCTGAGGTGGTTTGAAGAGATTAAGTGCCCTCAAGGGCACGGTAGATCCACCCGTCCATCGTTCCATCGGCTGAATCTCGACCCTCACCACCTCTTTCTTAGAACGAGTGTCGACAGTATTCCCCATATAAACCCTGTTCCCAGCAACGGTCACAGTCTTGTTCACTCCATCGGCAACAGCCTCCCGTCCACCAACAAATGCCTCATCATCTTCCCTTCGAAGACGCTTTCGAGGGTTACCCTCCACACGGACGAGGTCCGACACAACCCTCTCATTGTCTTCAGTCACCTTATTCTCCTGATCATCGAGCAGCTCAATTGAAACCGAATGGGGGACACCCGACGGTCTAGGCCTCGCCGCATCAGATGGCTTCCTCGAAGCACGTTGCAACAGCAGCATCATTGCCTTATCCATCTCTCCTCGAATCCCGCCATCTAAAACCTTTTTAAGGAAGCGCCTCCCACTAAAACACAAAAAAAGAGCAAGTCAGTAACTCTATATATAGGCACATACGAAAATAAATAGACAAGAATCGACGATAACAACTACAAAAACTAGGTACATGAACAAAATAAGGGCAATAACAAATAAAAAATCCCCCTTACAATCGTGCATCTCTAAAAAACCAGAATCCTTCAAGTCTAAATGCGTATACCACGTCCTCGACCCATGAAACTCATCGAGATAAGCAGTATCGTGCTTCTCCAAGTTATTTAAATAATCAATCGTGCCCTGACTAACTTTCCCACAAGGCTTTACAAATTCCAAATTAGGACCCCCAACGAACAGCCATTGGGAGTGGTAACCGGAGTTCAATGATCTAACGCTAACAATCTTCATCCTCCTATGTCGTGAGTCGAAATATACTTGACCGCCATAGTAACGCATACCATAAATAGAGAAAAACAATTTCAGAGTCGGGGATCGACCCTTATCACAGCACAACGCCACAAAACCACTTAACTGAGCAATGGAATTCGGTGTCAACTGACCTAGGCCGCAACCGATAGCCTCATACATCGTTAGGAAGAAGGGATGCATCGGCAAACGAAGACCAAACTGAAACATAATCATCGCAACCCCATGCATCCTGAACTCGGGCATCATCCAAACCCTCTCATCTACTGTCGGCACTCGATACCGGTAACCGTTAGATAAGTCAATGTAACTCTCCAACTTACTCACAGGAGGGTCGACGGTGATGTAGTAACTAAGATAATTTAGACTAGGCTTACTCTCAAATTCGATCCTACCTAACCGAAGACTTTCCTCGACTACTCTGTTTCTGAGCTCTAGGGTACGAGGGCTTAGGGGAGGAGAGGGCAAAGGTCCAGTAAGTATCCCCTTCAAAAACTCATCGCTCCCTAAGAAATCAAAAGGTCCACACTGACCTAAATCCGGGATTTCAAGATTATCCAAATTCAAAACAGACTCTTCATCACCCTCCTCTAAGGGTCGCTTCCCGAGGTCTCGATTGAAAGCACTATGCGATGACGACGACGAGGGAAAGTCGGCCATTCTAAATTCGTAAACTATAGACAGACACGATCGACCCGCAGATAAGAAAGGAAAAAGAAGGGGGAAAGAGGGTAACTTACAGTTTGAACCAAGGACGTGCAACAACGCTTTTTAGATAGCCTGGGAGGAAGCTGAAGAGTCTAGCCCGCCAATCTACAAAGAAACCTGAAAAAATAAATTCAAAAACACACATGAACGGATATATATATATCTCAAAAAAAAAGAGAGAAAAGAGAGAAAAGAGAGAGAGAGAGAGAAAGAAAGGGAACAGCAACAAGACAAGAAAACATTGCGTTCATTTCTGTTCTTTTTTCAGGCTCACGCATTCGACTCCTATCTCGGATTTACAGTTATTTCTTATTTCTCTTTTGTTTTGTTTGTTCGTTTTTCTTTTTATTATTCCCCTTCATTTTATTATCCTATCCGATCACTAACTTTATTCAGGTATCAAAACAAAAATCTCGAAATTCAGAACGCAAGAGTGAAAAAGCAAAAAGAAAACGCAAATCTAAAGATACTGCGCAAAACAAGAAGGGGGACAAATGTTGAACCAAGACAAGGCGGCCCAAAAGAATCATAGTTAGAATAATTATAAAACATAATGTAAAGCCCAAGAAGATCCACTTTGTAAGGAAAAAGCTCATTTGGGACTTAGTATAAATACAAGGCAACAACCCCATTTGGAGGGGTTGGCAAATTATAGCAAAGAGACAATCTCCTAAAATTATAGTCTAATAATATAATATTATTGGAACATCAGTCAGATTCCAATGTTGGGTTAAATCAGAAATATTTTCCCCTACTTCTATTTTCTTTTGTTTCTGTTTAAACAATTCCACGCGATATTATTGCATGGCGCACAGCACAGGAGTGATTTTCTTACGACAACGACAAGTAGTGAGTCAAGTTGCAAACATAGTGAATACAACTTCAAATTATGATCACCGGTGCGTAGCGTTGGTGATTCCTTTGGAATGCAGTGCAGGGAAGCCGATTCTTCCATGACAAACATCCATCCATAAATATCTCATGCAATTTCACTTTCAACATTGGCTGGTTTCCCAAAAAATAACAAGATGGCCTGTAGACTTTATAGAGTAGAATTTCTATAAATAAATATTTGATAAACTAATAATCTCGTCAAATTAATAATATTTCCCGGTCTCAAAATAATAAAATGTATTTTTAACTTCAAAAAATAAATAATCTCGTTTAAAAAATAAAATTTCTCAATCCCGAATGTATTCATTTGTCGAGATTTAACTATAGTTTATAAAGGGTGATGCTTGAGGCTTACAACACAAAGAAAAAAATGAGCACATTTAAATAATCTCGTTAAAATAATAAAATATTTCATTCTCAATTCGAGAAAGGGGAGAAATGATAATCATGTGCACCATGCTTACAAAAACTTGCTGATTTGTTAAAAATCGGTGATTATTTGCTCAAAAAACGTTTAAAATATTTGTCCAATTTGACCTATTTTTAATAAATCGCCGATAAAATATTCGATTTTAAAAAAATTATCTGATAAATAATAAATCGGTATCTCGACAGAATAATTCGCATTTTCAAAATCTGTAACCCTGACGTACAATTGTACACTAATAAATAAATGTTGTTATTGATTGATAAAATTCATAACACTATATAGCAGGTGTGCTCTTGTAATATTATTTCTTTTGTCTCGATTTTGACATAGTTTACTTTGACTTTTATTTCTTTTATCATTAGACAATTAGTTATAGTTAAGTGAAAGTCGTGTTTTTTTAGTTGATAGTTTTCTAATTGTAATAAAAATATTAATTATAATAATGTATCACTTGTTTGACCGGGAACAATTTCACTTTGGAAAAAGACTGTTGAAAAACATATTTTTAGAAAGATAAAAAGAAAATTAGTTGAAAATTAAATATCACCCTATTCATATGAAAAATAAACAAATTTGAAGATTAATATAGGCAGACATCACCACTTAAATGATAGACCATATCTATTTATAGTTCGGATAATTTGAATATTTATTTTTATTTGAATCTCAGATTCGTTACTTACGTTAACACAAAATATTATACATAATATAATATAAGCCGCTTGGTATTTCAAACTAAATTAACGCTACAAAATGTGGGAAAGATTTAGGGGCTGTTTACTTGTAGAAAATTTTTCCAGTTTTCTGTTTTTCTTTTCTTGTTTTTCTTGAATTTTTATTTTTTTAGAAAATTTTGGAAAACAAAAAAAATGTGTTCCAAAAGTAAAGCAGTTTTCCAATAAAGAAAAATGGAAAACTTGTTTCAGGTCACAGTTTTTTATTCCTGGAAAACTAAAAAACATGTTTCACATAACAAATATTTTACAAAAGTAAAACATCTTATATTTAAATTTACTTTTTAAAATTACTTATTATTTATTATAAATACTTAATATTATATATAATCTACTTATAATTTAATTTCAATATGGAAATAAAAAATCAAAACTTAACAAAATATATAGATTATGAATTGTACAAAATCAAAATGAAGCTTTTGACCATAAATATATTGTTATGTAAAAAAAATTATGCTCAGATAATTATGATATATAGTTGAGATATTTTATATTTTAATATTATAATTTTGACCAAAAACATTGTTATGTTAAATAACATATTTTTTTGTATTGATTGAAAATTCATTTTTTTAATCATATTTGTTTAGTAAATGATTAGTAATAACATTCAATTTTTTCACATTCTATTTTTGTAAAAATAAAGTACAATAGTACATATTACTATCTAAAAATACATATTACTATTGTATAAAAATTATATAGGCATATCTTGTCAAAACAATTATATATGTATATTATATACTAGTTTAATATTTTAATATTTTGTAATTAAATTTTAATATTTTATTCCTATGTTTAGTTATATAATTCCCATTTTTTATTCTTTTCCTTCTTGATCATGTTTTAACATTTTTATTTAGTAAAAATAAAGTACAATAATACAGATTAGTATCTTGTAAAAACTAAGTATAATAGTACACATTACTATCTAAAAATTATATAATCACTATTATATAAAAAGTTAAAAGTATAGTATATACTATTTAATATCATTCAAGAATAAGGTACAGTGCAACAATTGGGCGACTCATGAAAAACCCAATAGCAAGCTATTGTGAAGGATCTTCCCCCTTAAAAAATTAATTTAATATCGTGTGAGCCAATGACCCACATATCAGATATTAAACTGATAAGAATAGAAACTACACTTGATCTTAGCCAAAAGGCCGAGAAAGGTTGTCTCAGTTGGTTAAAGAGAGGAAAACTAACCTCTTGGTCACAGGTTCGAATCCCACGGGAGGAGAATTTATGATTATGTCTCCTGAGGCAGAGTCTGTCGCTTAAATGCGGTTTATCTTGGTTCACGTGGTTTGCAGGCTATTACGTAAACCCGTCGGGTTTACCCAGTGCGCACCCGAAGGGTAGCGGCTGCGGGTTACCTACGACAAAAAAAAAGAATAAGGTACAGTAGTAAAAATAAAGTACAATTATATAATAACAAAGTATAATAGTGCATATAATTACTTAAAAATATATAATCATCATTGCACCAAAATTATAGGTATAGTATATATTACTTTAATATTATTAAAGTTTTGTAAAAAAAGTAAACAAAGTACAATAGTACATATTACTATTTATGTAAAAACAAAGTATATAACATTATTTTTGTGAAAATAAAGCACAATAAAATAACCTAACAAAAAATTAAAATAATACATGTAACCTTTTTTTAAGTAAAGTATGTAATATTATTTTTGTAAAATTAAAGTATAATAAATAACCTAACAACAAAAAAAAGTAAAATAATACATGTAATATTTTTTAAAAAATAAAGTATATAATATTATTTTTGTAAAAGTAAAGTATAATAAAACAACCTAACAAAAAAAGTAAAATAATACATGTAACCTTTTCTAAAAAATGGATAATGACTATTATATAAAAATTATACGTACATTGTATACTACTTTAATATTGTTAATGTTTAGGAAAAACAAAGTACAATAATATTGATACATGTATATTTATTTGTAATTGTATTTATACGTATTTTTTTACTCATATACTTGTTTGTAATTGTATTTATAAGTATTTTTTTACTCAGTTGTTAAGTAGATTAACTTTTACTTGTGAATGAGCAAAGTTTTTGGTGAATTGTAAACATTATTTTAACCTTTTCCATACAAAACTCAAATTGCAGAGTACATCACTACTTTAGTCAGACATTACTATAAAGACTTTGCATCATATAAAGCTAAAGAACTTGCAGCATATTAGAAAATTTCTCACCATTAGCTCAATAATGACCAACAAGATCAAGAGTTCATGTTGAGTACTAAATTAAAAACACACACTTAAACAAGTAATCTTCATAGTAAATTAAATTAACAAAACAAAGGTCTAAGAACTAGAGGCACAAACATGTTGAACTAAAAATAACTCTACAATTCTTTCACCTTGTTGGAAAACAAATTCAAATAAAACCAACCAGCACTTTCTAAATAATTTATTTCAAATCATCAAACCAACCCTTTTTTCTGTCATCGTTCATTAGTAGAAACATTTTTCTCCAATCAGGATTAGTAAAGAAATCCAGTGCTTTATTGAAAGATGTCGTGGAGACTTCAGACAAGTTATTAAGTGCAGTCATACATTTGTTAATGGAGTACTCATCAGAATCCAGGCTTGTAGCTTCAACGTTTTGTGATTTGTATCTCTCTAATTTTGCAAGATCTCTTTCTTTTTTGGCATTCATTGACTGCTCCCAAACTTGCATTAGAACATCATACTTTTCACTTGCAGATTTTTTCTTTAGCGCTCTTCTTTGTCCTGCTATATATTCATTCTCTAAATCTTCAAAATTACGTTTACCCCTGACATCAGATTGACCTTCACATGCCTCAAAACCACCAACATTATCACCAAGACCTTCAAATCCACCTAAATACTCTTGCTCAATTGCTTGTTCTTCCTCTGAAGTTTGAGGTATCGCACTTGATGCATTATGAAAAGCACCTGTAGTCGTAGAACTATTGAAAACAATATTTAACAATGGATAGATCTTACACCCTTTTTTCTTAAAGGTCTTGAAAATTTTGTCTCGCTGCAAAATTATCAAATATTTTATTGTATTATATAATAAACAATGATTTAGCCTAAAATTTAAAATAGCAAAGAAAGACCAAACCTTAAAAAAAGCATCCCAAACATTTTCATCAGCATTCACCATACTAGTAGTAGAACTGCAAGTAACACCAGTATTATATATAAGTTCCCCAAATTTAGTATGCATTGAACGCATTCAATGATATTTTCCTTTTAATTTTTCAGGCCCATACTTTATTCCAGTTTTTACTAACATCTTGTCATCCATCTCTTACCAGTCAGTTGTTTTAAAAATCGGAGCTCCATTTGGATCTCTCTTAACTCTTTCAGCCAAAATCTCTAAAAAATTCTTCTCAGTTTCTTCAGTCCACTCCACAAGTTCTCCATGAGTAGGGTGTGCACCCATCTATATTTGTTACAATATACAATAGAGTAATTAATTGTAATATATATAACATTAAAACTATACAAACAATACATACACCATGAGGTTAAAAAGTAATGAACAACATTAACAAATAATTTCATGAAATCATACCTTAATGAAAGGTGCTTAAAATAAGGTAGAAAAATAGAGGTGGAGAAGAGCTCGGTAGAGAAGAAGTAGAACATGAACAAAAACAGTTTAAATAAAAATATAAAGTGGTGTATCATGGGTAACGTTAAAATAACCTCTCCTTATTTTATGCCGTGTTTTCCAGTTTTCTAAAGTTAGAAAACTATTTTCTAATTTATATGGAAAATTGTGGAAAACATCTAAAATCAGTTTTCAAAATTTTTCTAAAATTTAGTTAAAATTTAGAAAACCTTTTTTTCCAGTTTTTGGTTTTCTTTTTTGGAAAACTGAAGACTTGAACATGTTTTACTTTTTTTTTATTTTCCTAGAATATTTTTCCAGAAAACTGTCGAAGTGAACAGGGCTTTAGTTTTTACTATAGAAAAGAAGAGTACATATAACAAAAAAAATTTATCAAAATTTAGTTAGGTTCCTCGAAAAGAAATTCAAGAAATTCAAAATATTTACCAAATGATATGACAAACACATGACATGTTTTAATTTGTGAGTACATATTAATGGACGCGGGATTTCATATTTTGTTTAGAAAGATTGTTATATATTATACGATATGTCAGCATTTGAGAAAATTTTTGAATTTTTTTTTTTGAAAAACCTAACATTTCTCTAAAAAATATAGTGCGGTTAATCAAAATCGAATAGATAAGAATAAACAACATACTCCCTCCGTCCAGACCAATTCTTTACGTTTGGTTTGGACACGGAGGTTAAGAAATATATATAAAGTAGTGAAAAAAAGAAAGAAAAGTGGAAAAAGTGGTAGGACCCATTAATTTTTAATGTATAAAAGGGAGATAGTGTAATAAAAGTAGTGTAAAAAAGGAGGAAAAGTGGGACCTATTGACTATTTTTTGTAAGTTTTGAAATGTAAAGAATTGGATTGACTATCCCAAAATAAAAAAAGAAAATGTAAAGATAAGGCACGGTAGAGATTATACTAATCAAATTCGATGCCAATATTATTCTTTAGTTTCATATAGAAATTCAACTTAATATTTATCAACACCGATTAAATTTTAAACACCTGATTTAGAAAATTAGTGATAGATACTGTCGCACAGACACTCTTCTATATTTTTTGTGGAAGCCAATTGGTATATGAACTATTTAAAAGTGTTACCGGTATGCAAGCATAATTATTTTCGTACTTATTTTATATCCCTTTGTTTATTTTTTCCAATATAAACGAGTCGCAAATTTTGAACTTTCCTTCAAATATTTTTTGTTATTTTATTTTTATAATTAAATTTCATAATACAGTTAAATTTTATATTTTCAAAAAATAAATACCATGAGCCAGTATACACTCAAACATGTCTTATAATGTTTTATCATTTTATAATTTATTATAACTGGCCTAAAACCGTGCGATACACGATTGTTTTAAATAATTGTCATTTTATTATTTTTATTTTGATATTTTATTAATTGTATTTGTTAAAAAAATAAGTATATCTCAATAGGTATAACGAGATATATCTTTCATTATATTCTAATAACTACTTATAATAATTAGATTTTAAAATAAATAAATTTATCATCGACATGGTAATTAGATACTTAAAAATATATATCCGGTCGAATTAAATAGGTCATGTATTTCAATTATGAGATTTTAATTTACAATTACTTAGATTGTTGATAAGATTCAAATATTTTACTAATTTATATGATTACTATTATATCTAATTATAAATTTGATTTAAAAATTTCAATAATTATAATTTACTCGTTAAAACTACAACGGATTATAATTGGAGTTTGAAGTGATTTTTTATTAGTGCTTGAGCGTGATATAAGCACGTTAGTGTGATATTGATATGATATATATTCTCAAACTTTTAGTTTGGGATCAGTTTCAAGATGTATAATGAAAGTCTAGACATATGCAATATGGAAGTATAAGTTCATGTCTAATTATTTTCTTTGATCTTGTAGTTTGTAAGAACGTGTGCGATACATAGATCATTTTTAATATATATTTTAAATTTATTTATATTTGAAATTTTAAAATATGAAAGTTATCATTTAGAATATTTAATAATATTATTTGATAATAATTAAAGATACACATACACGTATATATAAGTGATATGCTTGAAATAAGACGTATCTAATAAAAAATAAGATTATGGACCGTGACATATAATTTTATTGATACTTATAGTTGTGTATACAGGTAATAATAATATTTTAATTAAAAGATAAATTTTAATATTGATTATAGAAGAAATTACCCTTAATTTCATTTTTGTCTTTTGTTGACCCGGATCAATTGCACACATTATTTTGTTAAAGTCTAAGACCCATTATACCAATTAAATTCAACTAATTATTTTCAACTTTAATTCAATTTGTTTAAACTCGAATATATGATATAATTTTTTTAGCCCATGTAAAAATATATTATTTTATTTTAATTGGTCTAAATATTTTTTTATTTTAATTTTTTTTCTTGGAATAATAATATTAAACTTTTTAGCCTTGTTGAGTAGTATATAATGTTTTATTTTATTATGACACTGTTCCACAAAGTGACAAAATTTAATAGTGCAAATGCAACAAAATAGAATGAAAATTATAAAAATAGAAGACACCTATAGTTACATAAGCCCATTATTTCAACTAAATCCAAGTATATATATTTAGTTTATTTGGAATTTTATTTTAGTGTATATTTAATATTATTTTGTTTTAGTTAGGATAAGTAGTATATTATCTTAATCTAGTTTGAATATTAATTTGTTTTAACCCAATGTAACAAATCAAATTAATTATTATTAGTTTTTTTATTTGTAATTTTAGCTTGGATGAACGGTGTAATTTTCTAAAACAGAATGAACAGTGTTTATTATTTTCTTTTATCTCATGTCATTGTACCTCACACCGAATTATCTTTTAATTTGAATGATGTTTTAGTCGGTTCAATAGTACTATTTTTTTTGTTCGGTGAATATTATGTATTATTTTGTTTTGTCCCGAATTCATTATACATATTTATTTCTAGTTATATTTATGTTATTATTTTGTTTATAATCAAATTAATTAATAAGATTTAAATTTTTTCTTAAAATAATTAAACTTGAAACATATGTCTATATTTTATATTATTTGTAATTAAGTAATTATTTTGACAGATGTCGTGTATCTTTTGATGAATTCGAAAAAGAATGTAATTGTTTATTTTAGCTAAAAAAATTAGTTTGCGATAAGAGTTTGTTAGGAGGAAGGGTTCAAGGGTGTTAATCAAATTCGACTGCGGATAAGTCGTAAGGATATGGACCGTTTTGTCGGAATGTTTCTTGTTAAGGAGCATGGGTCCCGTGTTGGTTTTTAGAATTAATATTAAATAGTTAAATAAGAATAATTAATTAATTTAATGAAAATAATAAAGTAAATTTAAGTAAGTACCGACCAATCGACTACCAAATTTTTAATATTTCGTTTTTATATAATAGTATAGATAGTATATAAGATAGATATATAATCAACATATATTAAAAAGAATTGTTCATAATGTGTTTAGAGAAAGATTTGTTTTATTTTGAGAAAATAAAAAAGATAACATGTTTTACTTAAAAAATGTATAGATTAAAAAGAATTGTATAAAATATTTGCAGAAGAAAAAGTTGTTTTAGTTGGTGAAAATAAAAAAGGCAGCGTATTTTACTAATAAAAGTAATAGGTTAAATATTAATTAAGTAAAAACAATTGAGTAAAATATTAATTTTTTTGAAAAAAGGGCAATTATGTAATAAAAGGAAGGACCATAAAATTTTGTATTTAATAATAATATAGATAGATAAATAAATAATTCGACTTCAAAAATCAAGTATTATTTTATTTTATTTATGTAATTGAATTGTAAGATAATTTTTACTTTAAGTATATTTGTCTTTATATTAATAGTAAAAATTATATAACAAATATTTTTTACCGTGGACTCGTACAAAATATATCCGCGAGCTATTGGTTAGAGCTGCAGATGATTTTGACTTTTGCATTAATTTTAGAATAAAGGTTTTTTTAAAAAAGAAAAAGAAAAAGAAAAGAAAATTGGGTTTTTGCATTGTCTTGAACGATGAGAAACGTTGAGATTGTTGTTATTGTCGATGAATAATGACGATGATGCTAAGTTATTCTTGTAGAGCGGTTAAGAATTTATAGGTTGCTAAAGTCAACGAACTTAATAAAGTTCTTAAGTAAAATAATAATAAAATAAAATAAATAATTAAGTAGCTAAAAAAGGTAATTTATTAGTCATTAGTGGTAATAATATTATTATTCTATTTTATTAAATAAAATTGTGTTAATAATATTATTATTCTATTTTATTAAATAAACTTGTGTGTGATATTTAGAGAAGTTGTTTTAATTGAGAGAAATAAAAAAAGATAATATGTATAGTTGAAAACGATTTTTATTTTCTTTTTATATTATAATTTGATTACTAAGGCTAATACAACTTTTAAATAAAATATCGGTAATTCTAGTAATTTCAGCGTGTACCAAAAAATAGGTACCGTACCAAAATTTTTACTGTTTCGTCTTTTATATCTATACTATCTATACTATATTATAACAGACGAAACATTAAAAATTTGGTAGTTGGTCGTTCGGTACTTGCTGAAATTACTTATCTACCCTTACCTATTTATTTTAATTCTAATTGTTGTTGGTCAATCAATTCTAATTTTAATTGATATTAAAGTTAGCTTCCTCCATCAATTTAAATTTTATTTTATATCAAACTCTATATCACTATAATTGATATTAAAGTCAGCTTCTTCTACCAATTTAAATTAATTTCTTTTACCAATTTAAATTCTATTATATCGAGTTCTATATAATTCTAAATGATATTTCTGGCTAAAATAAATTTAAGTAAACTAAATATAATGAATTGGCTTTGGTTGATATAATGAGTCTCAGGTTAATACGAAATAATAATAAATACTATTGATCCAGCTATAAAATTATACAATTGAACTAGGATAAATAAAATAATATATATTATTCATCCATGAAAAATATATTATACAATTGATCAAAACACAAACAAAATTAAAATTAAAATATAATTCAACTAACTAAAAAACTAAAATAATATATAATAATTATGCGGACTAGAATAAAATTATCTTATAGATTTGGACTTAAAAAAATTAAAATTAAATTAAAAATAATAAGTTTGATTTTGTCAATATAATGGGCCTCGTGCTAAAATAAAATAATATAAACCACTAATTGAGGATAAATCAAATTAATGTGAGACTAAGCATAATTCGTATCATATAGATCTGAATTAAAGATTAACTTTTAATTAAAACATAATTACTATTTTTTTAAAACACACATAGTCACATAGAATTATTAATAAAAATGTACCGTTCAATTAATAATATTGTCTTTTTAAAATAGCTCTTATAGTCAATCAATTAAGTAATAACTCGCTAAAATATTTTTTTTATCGTAGATAACCCGCAGCCGCTAGGAGACATTATATTTTTATTTTAAATAAAATAATAAAAATAACATTTTTTCTGGGTACCGAGAGTATTACTTTCAATAGGTTTAAATGTTTTGAAAAATTATGAACATATAGATATATTAATATAATTATCATGAAGTCGTATAACTTAAAATTTTAAATGAACAAATTTAATAATTAAACTCATTTTTTAACAAAAATATATAATATTAAAAAAAATATTGGATCCGTCCATCGTAGGGGTTTTCGGCTAGTATTCGTTATAGATCTTCTTGGATATAAGCCGTCTAATTTCAAGTGATGCAGCCAAACTAAATTTAAAAATAATATTTTTTATCGTTAATGTCAAAAAGACAAAAACTCAACGCTGTGTGACACTAGTGAACAATTTGCTATACTATTTAATATCGGAGGGGTCATTTTTGCTACTCTGGATCGAATAGGTCACAGCCCCGTAGGGTCGGGAGATGGTGATCCTCTGACTTCATTAATTAACATATTTTTATTTCCCTATATCGTTTTTGAATAGCTTGGCTTATTCAGCTCACCGTGCATTACTCGAAAATTATACAGACTCTCTTTTCAAATATTAAGATGTTCGCGTTGTACAATTTGATTAATTATTCGGCATATTTCAGTTATGAGAAATATTATGAGTAGAAATCAGTAATTATCTAATTATTAACGACTCGTGGTGTATGTAAGACTGTAAATAAGTCGATTTGCTCAAACAATTCGGTGTTTGATTCCAGAAAAATTCGGCTCGAGTTTGATTCGATTTGTAAAAGAGCCGAACATGAACACAATTGTAAGGTTCAGTTTATGTTGTTGAAGGAATTTCGTAACAACACGAAATCAGAGGGATGCTGGAATATTAGAACGACTTATGTCTGTTTTTAGGGATTAGGGTTTATAAAAAGTAGGGTGTCTGGACTTGGAAGGTATCTCGATTTGTCTCATTATATCGGATCCATTTGCCAAGATGCCTATGTAGCAATTTATGTTGGATCAAGTCTACGCAGTTTCGTGAAATTCGGGTCTCTCCCTGAGAGACTTTAGTGATGAGTTTCGTTAATGTGCTAATTACCGATTTTATTTGATTTAATCTTGGCGTTGTGATATCTTCCTTAATTTGAAAGATATCATTTCAAGATATTTTCCGTTATTTATTCATTGTGATTGATTCTTTTCTTGTTTCAGGGAGAATATAAAATTTGAGTATTAAATGATAATTATTAATCGAAATTAATAATATTAGAAATTTGGAGATAATTAGGATATGCCAAAATGTGGCATAACAACTAGCCCCCAGTTCTTCAATGTAGCTTGCTGCACTGGAGAACTAAAAATTCTTCATGCTACCAAATTTCTTGAGTCGCTGGAAAAACTGAAATTAATAGATCAGTAAATCATATGGAGCACTACAGTGCTCATAACATTCCGCTTCAACTATCTCCCTTGAGTTACGAACGTAGGTATAGCCATGGTTCACCCCAAATGCAAGACGCGTCCATGTCCCCCAAATGAGGATAACCCACCAGATAGCAGGACAGGTGATCCCAAGCTCTTGGGTGCAAAGTGCAGGATGACTCCAAAGTTCTTCAATAAGGACACCCGTTGAATACAAGAACAGAGCTCCCAAGGCACACACCAATGGTAACCCCACATCCCCAACGAGGACACCCGTTGAATACAGGAGGAGCTATTCAATCATCAGGCATACCCCTGGAGGCCTTCAAGATTTTCACAAACATCCCCCTCCTTGACCGACTCAAGGAGTGAATTCTTCAAAGAGTACCTACAACAAATATGTTAGTAAAAATAATATCTCCATTGCTTTCTCCGTGTTTGTTTTGTTTTGAGTTTTCTCTTGTTTGCCATGTCCTGGATGAGGACAAGCCCCAACCATTTAAATGAATCCAAAACCATGTATCTTCCAAGGCCAGGACGCGTCCTCACCTTGTGGAATGCAAACACTCTTCCTTGCATTGTAATCCAAACACATAGATATTTCATATCATGCATTTCATCTAATGAGAACACGCCCAACCCTGGGGCGCGTCCTCATTCTACGAGATGCACTCATTGCATCTTACTTCCAAATGACTCATATTACTCACTTCACCCAATATTGGGTGCGTCCTACCACAAGGGCGTGTCCTCCCCTCGTGCGTTGCAACCTAAAACCTAATTCTTCATTTTTTTGCCCCAATTCAATTCCAATTGACCCGTATTTGACCCGAAATGATCCGATACCAAATTTTGGCTATAACAACTATCCCCCGAATTCCATATAAAGTTAGAAAAAATTGGAATTCTAATATCTAAATCCAAGCAAAAATTTGTGTCACCCTCCAATCGCATGAGTGTGCGTCTTCCGCATCTTCCTCTATGAGGGTGCATTCTCAACCAAGACCGCGTCTTCGAAATATTATCCTACGTGTTGACCATGAAGGTGCGCCCTCACTCTTTGCCGTGTCCATAATTGTCATTCACATTTCTCCCGCCTTCACCTATAAATACCTCATCTCTTCTTGACAACTTTAACCTTGATTTTTTAGAGAGGCTTACCACTTATGCACCACATGTCCACATCTCTTAGCTTACATGAGCTAACTCGACATAAGAAACAAGAGAAATCATACAAAAGTGTGCACCTCATATACATTGGAAAACATAATTTATTAACAAAGCTTTGAGGGTTTTCCCTAACTTTTTCATCCCAATATTTTTCTCCTATGGGCGTGCCTTACACTGAAAGGGTCATCAGTGCCAGATCTCTTTCACAATCTTCTTCCTTGAGGGATCATCTTAAAGGTGATGACTAGCTCGTGGTAGTAATGCCTTCTTCTTGGAGTGTTCTCCTCCCGATCGTCCTCAAATTTATTCCTGGTTAAGTCTACTCAGCTGAATATTATTCTCAAATCTTCAAATCAAATAGGATTCTCCAGTCTTCTTGTTGGAATAGGATTCTTCCAATATTCTAAACCAAATAGGCTTCTTGCAGTCTTCTTAAACCAAATAGGTTTATTCCAGTTTTCTTAACAAAATAGGTTTCTTAAATCTTTCAAACCAAATAGGTTTCTTCAAATCTTCTAAACCAAATAGGTTTCTTCAATCTTCCAAACCAAATAGGATTTTTTGGAAAAAAATTGCAGCTGCTGTTTTCTTCTATTTTCGGGCTGCTCAAATAATCTCCGAATTAAAAAAAATCAATAAACTTCATGTAAGCTGTAAGATCGTCCAAATCTGACTTACGGAACTTAATATAGAGCTCAAACAGTGTAAGCAAATCACTTAACCCACCAAATCCTAATTTTGCATCCAACTTCGCTCTTTCGTGGCCATGGCTGTAAACTTCAACCCCCCAATAGCTGGAAATCATCATCCATGGATCTCCCTCATGGCCGCGGATACTACATTCAAATCTCCTTTGACCCCCTGGCCAAAAATAATTATTCACGAATCTCCTTCATGGTCGTTGTTTGCAACGTCCTCCGTGGCTATCCTTCAATTCTTGCGTTAAAGAACCTTCATCATGATGAGACATCTCTTCCTCCTGAGATTACGATCTTGATCAACACCCCTCCTTGTAGTGCCAATTTGTTGATGGAGGAATTTGGTAACAACAAAGTGTGAGGTCCTTCGCCAGAATCAAGATCTAAGATGGTGGTCCTTTGCTGGAAAAATCGCCGGAGTATGGTGGTTGTGATGAATTGGGGGCTGAGATTGCTTAGGGTTGGTGGCGGCTCCTTAAGGCTCTCACTTCCGAATCCTTGCAATTTTCCTGAGTATCCCTATTTATAGGAAATCAAGCCAACGTAGTTCTTGGAGAACTAGAAATCTAATAGGCCTAGACTTCTTATTCCTATGCCAGGTAGAAGTCCTTCCAGAATCCAGCTTCCGCTAGCTTTAGAAATGTCTAACTATGAGGCCCAACCGCGAAGGTCGAAGTGTTAGTCCCTTAAAAATATAGCAAGAATTACAGAAGGGGGGTTGAATGGAATTCTTGAACCTTTTTCTCGAAATAAAAATGTTCAACTCGAATATAGATATAAGTGTTTTAATTAGCACAATACGGAATAGAAACTTAATTGAATCAAAACATAAGTAATTAAAAACAAGAGTCTTTAAAAACTTTCTGGTGGATTTAAACAATTCCACCAGAGATATATATTATATATCGAAAGAACTCTGTATGCAAGAATGCTCACAGCTGCTTACAAATTGAACTACTGAGAATACAGGGAAATGCTAAAGATTCTGCTTACAAAAATTTCTCTGTTTTTGTATCTCAGCTCTCTTGTTTCTATTTGCTACGTTCTTGGTTTATATATTACCAAAATTACAAAGTCAAAAAGACTGAATAAATATAAAAACTATCATTCTTAAGCTTTGCTACTTTTCGTCCTTTATTACCCAGTTAATGGGCTTCCACGGTAGATTTGTATACATCTCGACGGCTGTGCTCAGCTTTCACTGTTCAACTGCTGTTTGAATTCTTTATATGATCATCCGTTGGACTTTATGAACATCCGTTGGATATATGATCATCCGTCGACTTTCTGAACATCCGTTGATGGCTTTATTGATCATCCATCGACTGCTATATTAAACATCCGTTGATAGTCATTTGATCATCCGTCAATAGCTTTGTTAATCATCCGTCGGTAGCTATTTTGGCACTTGACTTCATTTCACTTATGCAGAATTACAAGACATCATTTATATACAATTAATCAACCTATTCTGCATATCTAGTTAAAGTCAACATGACTTATAGGCTACTACAGAATCTATACAAAGATGTATACAGAACTGTGCTACAGACTCATTATTACATAAGCTACTCACTCGATGGATAATAAGTCATCATCCGTCAGGACTATAATGAGTTATTCATTGGGACTATAATTCTTATCCGTCAAGTGCTACATTATTTCACTAAGTAAAATCTACTTAGATGTTTTGTTTATGAAATCATCAAGTACACAACATATGCACAACAATCTCCCCCAATTTATGTCTACTGGAATTGTAGGCATAAATTAAGAGATACTTGATGATAACAAAACATCCTAAACATACAGCTTTAAAGACAAATAGATAATACTGAAAGTGCTTCAAATAATCAAAATGTACAAAGTTTGGCTCACAGTCATTTCAAGATGCTCCTCTAGCCTGAGCAGATTTTTCTAGTTTCTTGAAGGTCTAGATCTTCTTCCAAGCTTCCTGTTGTTTTCATCAATCTGATTTTGGAGCTGCCTGTGGAATTCCAGTTCATCAGATTCTGAGAGATCTAGCTTTTCTTGCATTTCCAAGAGAGTCTCATTGCTAGAGATACTCAATTGGTCTTCTAACCTGAAGAATCTTCTCACACCTTTGTCATATATGAAATCCATCAGCCAGTAGGGCCTTAGATGCACTCTTCTCCCTGCGTATGGGATGATTAGAGTCTTTGGGAGTGCATCTTTAGCTCTAATACTCCTTAGTTCTTCAATCTTTTTCAATACTAGTCTTCTTGCAGTGACATTGAACCCATAGTTCTTCTTGAAGGATGAATAAACTTTAATCAGAACAGCTTGGCTCTCTTGAAGAATCCTGTGAAGTGGCCACTGAATCTCCCTTCCTCCTTTGTACTTGAACACTAACCTTTCAGGTAGGTTCCTGTATGCATCAATTCCCCTCACTTCATCTAGTTCATCCAGATAAAGATTCAGATCTGAAAACTCTTTGATGTCACACAAGTACAAGTAGTCTCCCCTGTTGACTTTGGGTTGAGCTTTAACTACTGATTTGGATTTGAGAGGTGATAGCTTCACTTTCTTGACTGCCCTTGACTTTGTCCTTTTTGGCTTGCTAAGGATTGGTAAACTGAAATCAGGAATTGCTATGTTATCTCACTCTATTGGCTCATCCTTGGACACAATAGGTTCACCATGAATATTCCTGTAGGGATCCACCACCTTTATATCTTCAAATACCACAGAGGGCTTTGATGCTTGTGTTGTAGCTGGTGTGGGTACCTTAGAAAATTGATCTTCCAATTCCTTGTCAACAATATCCAGTTTCCTTTTTGTTCTTCTAGCCAATTCTTTCTTCCTTGGGGATTTCTTCTTTTCTTCAATTTGCTTCCTTGATTCAGTGGCTTCAGAAGGTTGAGAGGGAATTTGTTGAGATGAACTTACAGCTTGTAGCTTGGCTAAGATAGCAATCTGCTCTTTCTTTTGTTTAGCCTTCTTTGCATCTAGAGCAACTTGCTTCTTTTCCTGCTTTAATCTTGCCTTTTCTTCTCTCTTTGCTTGAGCAAATTGAGGATGTCCAGCTATCACACAAATTTCCTTTCCATTTCTAAATATCTTAGCAATTCTTCTTTTTGAAGATGAATCAGCTGGATCTTTATGGAAAGCAATTGATCTTGACAGAAGTTTCTTTTTATCAGGCTTGGGTGTTTCAAACACAGTATCCAAGGGGTTCTTTAAGGATGATTTTGAATAATTTACCCTTGGTTTAAGAATCATTTCAGCCTTTGGAGATTTGATGCAGGAAGATTGTCCTTTTTCCAGATAATTCATGCTCATCTCATTCACACTGATTGGCTTGACTTGAGAGTGATGGATGGCTGACTTAACTGGCTCCTTGACAAGTTCAAACTTTTTCTGTATATCCTCATCAATCTTATCCCAGTTGATCAAACTCAACTTTCCTTTCTCAGCAACTTTCAAGTTTGTTGCTGCTGCTTTAATTAGATCTATACCATCCGCAACTGGTGGCTTGGAGACAGTAATTGAAGGTACAATTACTTTGCTGATTTGAACTTGAAGTTTCTCCCCCTCACTTGGTCTTTTCTCCCCCTTACTTGGTTCTCTCTCCCCCTTTTTGTTATCATCAAGTTGAGGAGTTAGGCCTTATGCTTTAGCCAGTTGCATGAGAAGATTTGTCTGAGATTGTTGATTTTGAAGAAGGATGGTCACAGAATTCTTAATAACTTGAACTCTATCTTCCAGCTTGGCCAGCTTCTTTTCAGAATCTGATTCTCTCCTCAGTCTCAGTAATAGATCCTGCATGGTACCATATGGCATGACTGATTCCAGCTTCTCAGAATTGTAGGTTTTCAAGTCAGCTATAGCCTTTTTGATTTCATCTACACTCAGATTCTGTTTGACTTGCTGTAGCTTCATTAGATGTAAATAATCTAGGTGAGCTTGAAGAACAACCTTGGTAACAGTATTTGAGCTCTTCTGAATGGCCTTTTGGATAGACATAATTTGTTTGACCAAGGATACATTGAATTGTCCAGGTGTGGATTCCTTAGTCAAGGCCCATTCAGGTAGATCAGGAATAGAACTTGGGTCTTCATCCCCCCCTAAGTTCATGCTTCCATCAAAAGAAATAGAGTCATCATCATTAAAATTTACTCCAAATTCTTCAGATGGCTCATTAGCTGTATGAGGCATTAAATTGACAGCAGCTTTATCCCTTTTTAGAGATTCTGAAGTATGCACCAAATTTAATGTCTTTTCTGCCTCCTCGTTGCCTCAGCAGCCAACAATTGATAGGCTGACACAGGATGAGTAAAAGTGTTAGCATCCAAGGAAATGTTATCAATTACAACCTTGTAATGTTGCTAAAATTGTCTTTCATTTTCAGCATCATCCACAATCATTGACTCATAAGCAATTGTTGTATCCACCCTTATTACTTCTGTACCTGCTTTTCTCTCATAATCTCTCTTTTGTTGCATCAGGGTCTCACCCTGGCTCCCCACCCTCACACCTTCACCTTCACCTACTAAGGTGGGACTCCTCTCACTCACTTTTGCCAGTCCTGAATGAATGGATTGTTGATTTTCACTCTTTTCCTCACCTTTTGCCTGGGAGCAACCCAGCCTCTCACTCAATACACTCTCCTCTCTCAGTCCTAAGAGTGACTGTACAACCACTAAATCTTCTGCACTTGAAATAATTGAAGTTTGAAGTTGTGCAGAGATACTCGACGGATAAGTGATATCCATTGAGTGAGTGGTAATGCTATCCGACGGATAACTGCTGTTAAGCTTATCCGTCGGGATACAATCACTACTCGACGGATGAGCAATATCCATCGAGAGAGTAGAAATGAATGAGGTGGGAAGAGAAACTATTGTTGACTCTGTGTTGATTGAGGATATATTTGAGGCACATATGTCACAATAGTATCTGAAAGAATTGGCAAGTGAGCCAACAAATCATCTAAAAAGATGATGCTCACTTGCACTAGATTTTGGCTTCCCCGATAGAGTTAAAGAAGGGGAATCAGGAATTGAAGTGTTTATCATATCCACTTCCAGAGAGTTTGTTGGTGAGTATGGTGTTTCAGATGCTTATATTATTAGAGATTTTGGCTGTGACTCCACATTTATTGGAGCCACATCAAACTGAATTTGAGAGAGTGCAGTGACTGTGTCTTTAGCACCAGTTTGCACTGTGTGTGTGCCCTGTGCATCCCCAGAGGTTTTAGATTTCTTCTTTCTTGTGTAAGTTTGGGGTGAGCTTGTGTCCCTAACCCTTTTGGCCTGTGCTCTTGGCTGAGAGCTTTGTTCAATAACTGCATCCTTTTGGGAGGATGCAGCTAGAAGTGAGCTTTTATCCTTTTTAAGCACTGCAGTTTGTTGGGAAACTGCAGTGTGGTTAGGCTGGGATTCACTCAACTCTCCATCCTTATTCTTGGGTTTCTTTGATGTTCACCCCTTCCCTCACCTGACTTTCCCTCCTTCACACTCCCCACTTTTGCTTTTGTGGATTTTTCAACTAGCATCTTTTGAGAGACGTCAGAGGGGGTTTTCTTTGATTTAGATTTGGAAATTGTAGAGGGTTTGGAGGCTTTGGTAGGGAACTGTTTTGTCATTGGCACAGTTGCCATAGCTACTCCTGAAGTCAAAGAAATAGTGGAGGTTGGAATAGTTGTAGGGATGGATGAACTTACCTGAGGTGCCTGCATTACAGGAAAATAGAACATTGGCACATCCCTGTGATGGTTGGCTCTGTTCAAATCTGCAATGAGTCTTCTCTCTTGAACCCAACAAGCCAGTTTGTTATTTGGGTTCTCAAGCACAATCTCTTGACATAAGTGGTTAGCCAATAACATGAAAAATCTAGCATAATACACATTCTTTCCTCTTTTAGCTAACTCACCTAGTTTAAAACCTAACTCAAACAAGACAAGGTCACTGAAATTATAAAATTTATCTATAACTAGCATGTATAGCATGTTAAGCATGGAAATATTCACTGAATCAAAATTACTGACTTTTCCAGAGAAAACTTTAGTAATCACATCACACAAGAAACTCCACTCCTTCCTAAGACCCAATCTCCTAATATCACTTAGTTTAGTAGTAGGAAGTGCATAATGCATGGAATTAAGCATATTGATAATATCAGTGTCATTGTGTGGTGAAGTCACATTATTATCAGGAATTTTGAAACATGCTTTAATCACATCACTATTGATACAGAACTCATTACCTTTGATGGTTAGAGTGATGGTCTTGTCAGCAGAGTTGTAGATAACAGTGGTCCACATCTCTTCAACAACTTCACAGAAGATTGTGGGTGACTCCAGCATGGCGTAATTTAGCTTGCAATTCTTCACAAAGTCCATCATCTTGTGATAGTCCTCTGATTGCTGAATACCCTTATTGACCAAAGCAGTGAAGTTGTTCTTCTCATAAATGAACCCAATTTGAGACATAATCTTTACTATATGTGTCATTGTTAGAGAATGAACGCTTGAAGAGAAAGAGAATATTTTCTTGAGAGAGAATGAAATAAAAGCAGTTGAATTTGAGAATGATAAAAGAAAATAATTGGAATGAAATAAACTTTTATACTATCTCAAAAATAATTGATAAAAATAATAAAGAAAAGTAAATTAGCCAATTGAATTTGCCCAAAATAGCCGTTTAAAAGTAAACTGTAAAAATTCCACCAATTATCCATCGTGTAATGCTTACAAACTGTAAGTATACTCGATGGATAATGTTCAGGGAATTAACGGCCGAGATTTAGACAATTCGACGGATGAGGATAAACTGATATCCGTCGAGACATAAAGTATTCCAGAAAAATAATTGACTTCTATTAGCAAGTAGTATATCGACGGATGACTAAACTCGATGGATAAGGGTCATCCGTCGAGATGCAAATTTTGACTTATCCAAAATTTCATCCAAGACTTAAAAATCAACTAAATTTCTGGCTACATTACAACTTGCAAAATAGCTCAGATAAATTTAAGAGTAATTAAGCATACCTAACTCACTTACCAACCTTGAAAATGTGGATTCTTCCAGTGGCTTGGTAAAGATATCTGCAAGTTGCTTTTCACTAGGAACAAAATATAATTCCACAGTACCATTCATCACATGTTCCCTTATGAAATGGTACTTGATGTCTATGTGCTTTGTCCTTGAATGTTGCACTGGATTCTCAGTGATGGCAATTGCACTTGTGTTATCACAGAAAATAGGAATCCTCTCAACTTGCAAACCATAGTCTAGCAATTGATTTTTCATCCATAAAATCTGTGCACAGCAACTGCCAGCAGCAATATATTCAGCTTCAGCTGTTGAAGTAGAAACTGAATTTTACTTTTTACTGAACCAGGACACAAGCTTGTTTCCTAGAAATTGACAAGTTCCTGTTGTGCTCTTTCTATCAATTCTACAACCTGCATAATCTGCATCTGAATAACCAGTTAGATCAAAACCAGAATCTCTAGGGTACCAAATGCCAAGTTTTGGTGTTCCCTTGAGATATCTGAAAATTCTCTTAATAGCTATCAAGTGAGATTCTCTAGGATCAGCCTGAAATATAGCACATAAACATGTAGCAAACATTATATCTGGCCTACTAGTTGTTAAGTACAGAAGTGAGCCAACCATGCCTCTGTAACTTGAAATATCCACAGACTTTTCAGTAGTGTTTAATTCAAGCTTAGTTACAATGGCCATGAGAATTTTTACAGATGTGCAATCCATTAGATCAAACTTCTTTAAAAGATCAAAAATATATTTAGTTTGACTAATGAATATTCCATCACCAACTTGCTTAACTTGCAAACCAAAAAAGTAAGTTAGTTCTCCCATCATACTCATTTCATACTTTGCATCAATTTGGCAAACTTTTTGCAATGTTTCTCATCTGTAGAGCCAAAAATAATATCATCTACATAGATTTGAACAAGTATACTAGAGCCATTAACATTTCTGAAAAATAAAGTTTTATCTACAGTACCTCTTGTGAAATGATTTTCCAAAAGAAACTTTGATAAAGTGTCATACCAGGCTCTAGGTGCTTGCTTCAGTCCATAAAGTGCTTTCAGAAGATAATAGACATATTCTGGAAAATTTGGATCTTCAAAACCAGGAGGTTTACTAACATACACTTCTTCCTCCAAATCTCCATTTAGAAAGGCACTTTTGACATCCATTTGATAGACCTTGAAATTGGCATGGGCTGCATAGGCTAAGAAGATTCTGATGGCTTCAAGTCTTGCAAAAGGAGCAAAAGTTTCATCAAAATCTATTCCTTCTTGCTGACAATAATCCTTAGCAACCAATCTAGCTTTATTCCTGATTATTATGCCATTTTCATCCATCTTGTTTCTGAATACCCACTTGGTGTCTATTGGATTCTTTCCTTTAGTCTTGGGTACCAGCTTCCATACATTATTCCTTTCAAATTGGTTTAGCTCCTCCTGCATAGCTAAAATCCAATCAGGATCCAACAAAGCTTCTTCTACCTTCTTTGGTTCTTCCTTTGACAGAAAGCTGCTGTATAGACATTCTTCCTGAGTTGCTCTTCTTGTTTGAACTCTAGAAGAAACATCACCAATGATAAGCTCAAAGGGGTGATCTTTTGTCCATTTCCTTTGTTAATGTAGATTAGCTCTAGATGAAGATACCTCATGGTTGTCTTGATGTGTGATTGAGTTTTGATTGCTAGAAACTCCCCTGAGTTTATGGATCTTTGATTTGAGAAAGGGGAATTTTCTATAGGTGATTTGTCTTGACCTCCTGCTCCTTTTGATAACCCGACGGATGGTGAATTTTGAGTAACGACGGATGAGGCAGGTTGTCTTCCGACGGATAACACAGATTGCCTTCCGACGGATGAAGCATTATGCAACTCGACGGATGTTGAGTTTTGTGCTTCATTGGTGGTAGATTTGTCTGCATTATCCTTAGACACTGTTTCTTGATCACTCTCATCATCACTGTCATCACTAACCATCTCCACATTGTCGAATTTGAGGCTCTCATGGTAATCTCCATCTTTCAGTCCTTCAATCTTTTTATCATCAAACACAACATGTATAGAGTCCACAACAATGTTGGTTCTTAGAATGTAGACTCTATATGCTTTACCAACAGCATATCCAACAAAAATTCCTTCATCTGCTTTAGCATCAAACTTCCCATTTTGATCAGTTTGATTTCTCAGGATATAGCATTTGCAGCCAAAGACATGAAGAAAGTTTAGAGTTGGCTTCTTGAACAATTGATAGGGAGTCATGCATCTTGCTTGATTAATCAGAGAAATGTTATGAGTGTAGCATGCAGTATTTACAGCTTCAGCCCAGAAATATGTTGGTAGTTTGGATTCTTCAAGCATTGTCCTTGCAGCTTCAATAAGTGATCTGTTCTTCCTTTCCACTACTCCATTCTGTTGTGGAGTCCTTGCTGCTGAAAACTCATGCAGAATCCCATTTTCTTCACAAAATGCTCTCATGACAGAATTCTTGAACTCAGTTCCATTGTCACTCCTGATTCTTCTAACTTTGAAATTAGGATGATTGTTGACTTGCCTTATGTGATTGATGATGATTTCACTAGCCTCATCTTTAGACTTTAGAAAATGTGTCCAAGAGAACTTTGAGAAATCATCTACAATTACTAGGCAAAATCTTTTCCTTGAGATTGACAATACATTGACTGGTCCAAACAAATCCATGTGAAGCAGTTGCAAAGGCTCTTCAATTGCTGAATTAAGTTTCTTCCTGAATGATGCTTTAATCTGCTTCCCTTTTTGGCAGGCATCACACAGTCCATCCTTTGTAAACTCCATTAGAGGAATGCCTCTTACTAGTTCTTTCTTTACCAGCTCATTCATGGTCTTGAAGTTTAAATGGGATAGCTTTTTGTGCCATAGCCAACTTTCATCCTGACTTGCTTTACTGAGAAGGCAAGTTACAGATTCTGCTTTGGATGAGTTGAAATCAGCTAGATACACATTTCCTCACACCAGTGAGAACCACTTTGTTGCTTTGATTATTAGTCACAACACAGGCTTCTTTGTTGAAGGTTACTGAATTGCCTTTGTCACAAAGCTGGCTGATACTCAACAGATTATGTTTGAGACCATCCACTAAGGCAACCTCCTCAATGATGACATTGTCCTTTGAAATCAAGCCATATCCCATAGTATAACCCTTGCTGTCATCTCCAAAAGTAATACTTGGGCCAGCTCTTTCCCTAAACTCTGTGAGCAGGGTAGAATCACCAGTCATGTGTCTTGAACAACCACTATCCAAGTACCAAAGATTCCTTCTGTTTCCCTGCACACATCAAAATCAAATCAAGTTGATTTTGGTACCCAAGTTTCCTTGGGTCCTGCCTTGTTAGCTTTCTTCTTCTGTTTCTTAGGTCTTATCTCATTTGACTTAGGAATTTCAGATTCTTCCTTAGTCATTTGGGTTGGACCTTTGAAACCATTCAATGTAACAGAATTAGCATGCATATTATGGCTAACAGGAAATGGCATGCTTGGTGTAAACATGTTATTCTAGTAAGGCATGCTAAATGGCATTTGAGGCATACTGTATACAACATAATATGGATTAGGTGCAAATGGCATATTAGCAAACTGTGCATTCATGTTCCGTGTAGGCATAGCATTAAAAGGCATGGGAGGCATGGCATTCATGTTAGGAAATTGAGACTGAATAGACATGGGAGTAGGCATGGCAGATTTGCAATTAACAGACAAATGATTTACACTACCACACTTGACACAGATTTTTCTAGGAGCATATTTATCAGGTGTGTAGTTATTGTGTTTATTAATCCCTACTTTACCATTCCTATTGTTTTTCCTTGTAGTCTCTGTTTTTACCTCAATTTTCTCAAGTCTGTCACTTAACTGTTTGACAGTCATGTGACCAACATTAGCCTTTTTTCCTTTCTTAACTTGACTCTCTTGAAACAAAGTTCTTGGAAACATACCCATACTTCTCATTCAGCTTGATTAGTTTGGCTTTGCTGATGGGCTTGCTCACAGCCGACGGATGAGGATTTTCATCTTTCGACGGATAACACTTTTTGTTATCCGAAGGATAGTCCTCATCATCCGTCGAGTCTACATATGTTAGCAAACCATCTACCAAATTAGGTTCTAGTTTCTCTTTGCTCTTTTTCCAGGCTTCATCACAAAAAGACTTAATTCCTTGAACTTTGGAGATTTGAGCATGGACATCCCTGGATGTTTTCCATGCTTTAATCACCTCTTGTTCACGCTCAAGCTGCTTCTTTAAAATCTCTTCCTTTTTCAAGGACTCAGTTAATTCCTCCTTGGCATTCTTATACTCAATTCTTAGTTTCTCAAAATCAACAAACTGAGACTCAAGCACATTATTCCTCTCACTTAAAAACAAGTTGTTTTCTTTGATTTTAGCATTTTCTTTAGTAAGAGACTTAAGTGTAACACGCAAATGATATAATTCTGTAGACATTTCATTTATGGCATCATTACACTCTGCTTTAGATAAATGTGCAAGGTTTGTAGTAATTACCTGATTGCTTGAGGAACTTGTTTCTGTTTCATCAAACTTGGCCATTAGGGCAAGATTGACATAGCTGATATCTTCATCTTCATCCAAACCATCTGCTGCCCAGTCATTCTCTTGTGTAATAAAAGCCCTTTCCTTTTGTTTGAGTAGATCAAAGTATTTTTTCTTATAATCCACAGACTCAAACCTTTTCTTACTGGAACCTGACTTTCTACACTCATTTGCAAAATGCCCTGCCAAGCCACATTTGAAACATTTGAATTTTGACTTATCCACCATGTTTCTATTTGGCTTGGCTGCTCCAAAGTTCTTCTTGAACTTGAGCTTGGAAAATCTCCTGGAAAGAAATGCTAGGTGCTCATCAATGTCCTCCATGTCATCTTGGCTCAATGAATCTTCACTTTCTACTGCAAGCCCCTTGCCCTTGTTCTCACAGACCTTAGAAGTTGACTCAACAGCTTCCATCTTCACTTCCTTCTCCTTTTCCAAATCAGCAACGAGTGCAATGGATCCTCCTTTCTTCTTTCCCCTCTCCATCCTTTCATCCTGCTCTATCTCAAGCTCATAGGTCTTCAGGATGCCATACAGTCTCTCCAAAGTAAACTCTTTATAATCTTATGAGTTTCTTAATGAGACTGTCATTGGTTTCCATTCCTTTGGAAGAGATCTAAGGAATTTCATATTAGAGTCTTTAGTCTGATAGACTCTTCCATGCAACTTAAGAGCATTTAGTAGTTTTTGAAATCTACTAAAAATGTCAGTGAGTGACTCACTTTCCTCATTGTGAAAATGCTCATATTGCTGAATCAAGAGCTGCATCTTGTTTTCCCTAACTTGCTCAGTGCCATCACAGATTATCTGTAAAATATCCCAGACTTCCTTGGCAGTTTTGCAGTTGATAATGTTGTCAAACATGTCTACATCAACTCCATTGAACAGAATGTTCATGGCCTTTTTATCCTTCCTGACTTGTTCAATGTCAGGATCAGATCATTCGTGCCTTGGCTTGGGAACTGATGGCTCGTTTCCTGTTGCAGCTCTCATTGGAACATGAGGGCCTCTTTCTATGCAGTCCACATAGGCCTCATCTTGAGAAAGCATATGAAGATGCATCTTTACCTTCCAATGATGGTAATTATCTTTATCTAGAAAAGGAATCTTGACTCCAACGTCTTTCTTGTTCATCTTGCTGAATTGTTTTGATCTTTAAACTCTTTGAGGATTAAGAGCTTGCTCTGATACCAATTGTTAGTCCCTTAACAATATAGCAAGAATTACAGAAGGGGGGTTGAATGGAATTCTTGAACCTTTTTCTCGAAATAAAAATGTTCAACTCGAATATAGATATAAGTGTTTTAATTAGCACAATGCGGAATAGAAACTTAATTGAATCAAAACATAAATAATTAAAAACAAGAGTCTTTAAAAACTTTCTGGTGGATTTAAAGAATTCCACCAGAGATATATATTATATATCGAAAGAACTCTGTGTGCAAGAATGCTCACAGCTGCTTACAAATTGAACTACTGAGAATACAGGGAAATGCTAAAGATTCTGCTTACAAAGATTTCTCTGTTTTTGTATCTCAGCTCTCTTATTTCTATTTGCTACGTTCTTGGGTTATATATTACCAAAATTACAAAGTCAAAAAGACTGAATAAATATAAAAACTATCATTCTTAAGCTTTGCTACTTTTCGTCCTTTATTACCCAGTTAATGGGCTTCCACAGTAGATTTGTATACATCTCGACGGCTGTGCTCAGCTTTCACTGTTTAACTGCTGTTTGAATTCTTTATATGATCATCCGTCGACTTTCTGAACATCCGTTGGATATATGATCATCCGTCAACTTTCTGAACATCCGTTGATGGCTTCATTGATCATCTGTCGACTGCTATATTAAACATCCGTTGATAGTCATTTGATCATCCGTCGATAGCTTTGTTAATCATCCGTCGGTAGCTATTTTGGCACTTGACTTCATTTCACTTATGCAGAATTACAAGACATCATTTATATACAATTAATCAACCTATTCTGCATATCTAGTTAAAGTCAACATGACTTCTAGGCTACTACAGAATCTATATAAAGATGTATACAGAACTGTGCTACAGACTCATTATTACATAAGTGTTAGATATATTTGATAATGTCATGGCTAATGTGATTTATGTTTAGTTTTCAGATCTTACTTAAACAGGATAAATCAGTATTTACTGGAAGTCAGGACTTAAGGATATCAGTACTTATATTATCAGGAGATAATCATCAGAAGATGGATATCAGAACTTAAGTACTGAAGGACGTTCAGATAAGGACATCAGCTGATTAAAGGAAAGAAGATCGAGACAAACATAAGTAGAGATATGCATGAAGAAGGAATTTTATGAAGAATAGAATACTTGGAAGAAAAGATATATGATTGATATATTTTAGGAAGCAAAATTATATTCCATATCAATTAGCGATTATCTTGTAACTGTGTAGTATATAAACACAGACATAGGGTTTACACTATAAGTGTTATCATATTCGAGAAGATTATTCATTGTAACCCTAGCAGCTCTCGTGATATTTGTTCATCACTGAGAGGTAACAGTTCCATACTGTAACAGAGTTTATTGTTTCAATAAAGTTTGTTTTCTGTTACTTGAGTTATTAAAGTTTGATTTGATTGTACTATACACTGTATTCACCCCCTCTACAGTGTGTATGTGACCTAACAAGTGGTATCAGAGCCTATCTGTTAACGCACAAACAGTTTAAGATCCAAACACAATCATGTCTGAAACAAAACTGCAACTAAGCCCATCAAAACTGAAGAACCTCCTAAGACACAAATTCAAAGCCGATATGAGACCATCAGAGTTCCCATATTGAGACCATCTGAATATCCCATATGGAAGTTGAGGATGACCATATTTCTGGAAGCAACAGATCCAGAATATCTTGATAGAATCAAGGAAGGACCTCACAAACCAACCAAGCTCGCGGTTGCAGTTGCAGGTGAAGCAGCAAAGACTGTACCAAAGGAGAAGAGTGATTACACTGCTGAAGATATCGCATCAATTGCTAAGGATGCTAAGGTACGACACTTACTGCATAGTGCCATTGATAATGAAATGTCAAACAGGGTAATAAACTGCAAGACTGCAAAGGAGATATGGGATGCCCTGGAAATAAGGTGTCAGGGAACTGATACGATTAAAAAGAACAGGAAGACAATACTCACTCAAGAGTATGAACACTTTGACTCAAAGGCTAATGAGTCATTGACTTATTTATATGATAGATTTGTCAAACTCTTGAATGATCTGTCATTAGTTGATAAGGAGTATGATCTTGAAGATTCAAATCTTAAATTCTTGTTAGCTCTTCCTGAATGCTGGGATTTGAAGGCAACAACAATTAGAGATAACTACAATCTTGATGAAACAACTCTTGATGAAATTTACGGAATGCTCAAGACTCATGAACTTGAGATGGAACAAAGAAGCAAGAGGAAAGGTGGAAAGTCAAGGACAGTTGCTCTTAAGGCTGAAGAAGAATCCCCCAAGGCAGCTACCTCAAGGAAAGACAAGGGTAAAGCTCTCTTCACAAAGTCTGATACTGGGTCATCAAGTTCTGAAAGTGATGATGACTCAGAATCTGAAACCTTGCCTGAGACGGATGCTGATGAGGAGATGATGAAGCTGTGTGCTCTTATGGTGAAAGGGATCACAAAGATTGCATACAGGAAGTTCAGAAAGGGAAAGAAGTTTTCCAGAAATGGCACAAGTTCTGATAAGAAGAATTTCAGAAAATCTGAGAGCAGAGGAGGAAAGTCTGACAGAGGAGATTATACAAATGTCAAATGCTACAACTGTGGTGAGAAAGGCCATATATCTCCTGATTGCAAGAAAGTGAAGAGTGACAAAGGCAAGGCTCTTGTCACAAAGAAGAAGAGCTGGACAGACACCTCAGATTCTGAAAGTGAGGAGAATTATGCCTTGATGGCAAATGCTGATAAGGCAAGTGCTGAAAGCAGTTCTGAAGCTGCTGAATCAAAGGTACCTCAAACTATTTATGCCTTTCATACTGATGATATAAATGAGTTGAGAAGATATCTTAAAACCATGTTTGTTAGTTATAGAGATCAAACTTTAACATGTGAAAGATTAACTTCTGAAAATCTTGCTTTTAAGAAAAGAAATGATTTCTTAGAAAAGGAGTTAGTTATGTTCCATCAAACTCAGAAAGATAGAGATGATGCTTTTTATGTTAGGGATGAAGTGCTAAAAATGAATGAATCTCTAAAAACTGAGTTAGAAAAGGAAAGAGAGGTTATCAGGACTTGGACTAACTCTGGCAGAACAACTCAGAATTTGTTAAGTAGTGAAAATTGGAAAGAGGGCTTAGGTTATGGAGAGGACAAGAATGATTAAGGAACTGTAGATATTAAGCCTATTGTTGTTAAAAAGCCAAAGTTAAAACCTGTTAAGTTTGTAGCTGTAAAGTCTGATAATGAGAAATCAGAAGTTAAAAAGGAAGTAACTTCTGACAAACTAAAACAGGAAAAGACAACTGAAGTAAACATAGGCTTAATGACAAAGAAGCAGCTTAAGCATAAGCTGAAAGATGTTAAGAATGCAAACAAGGTAAAATCACCTAGGAAAAATAGGAATGGAAAGGAAGGTGTGAGTAAAAGCAATGATTATAAGCCTGTTCCTAATGCTCCTAGGAAAATGTGTCATAACTGTGGAAGTTCTAACCATCTGGCTTCTTTTTGCAGGAAGAATAAGAACATAAACTCCTTACCTTCAAAGTCAGGAGTTAAGAGTTAGTCTGTTAGATATAAGCCACAAAATCCTTGTTTTCATTGTGGTAGTTTATGGCATTCTATTTATACTTGTAAGGAATATCATAGTTTGTACTATGATTATTATCAAATAAAACCTTCTTTAAAGAAAGTTACCATTGTTCCTTCTAGTGCAAGTTCTGATTCAAAGTCTGATAGTGTAAATTCTGATAAGAAAAATGTTAACATAAACTCTGATGCTAAATCCGCTGCAAATGTTAACAAACTTAATAAGGCCAAAGGATCCAAGCAAGTCTGGGTCCTTAAAACTAATCATTAGTGGTCTTTGTGATTGCAGGGCAACAGGAAAAACATCCTAGTTCTGGACAGTGGATGTTCAGGATATATGACTGGAAATAAAGCCCTGCTATCAGACTTTGTGGAGAAAGCTGGCCTAAATGTTTCTTATGGAGATGGCAACATTGTAAAAACATTGGGATATGGCAATATCAATCTTGGGAATGTCATCATTAAAGAAGTAGCTCTGGTCTCAGGACTTAAACACAATCTGCTGAGTATAAGTCAAATCTGTGATAGAGGTTATCATGTTGATTTCTTTGCAGAACACTGTGAAGTTGTAAGTAAATCTACAGGCAAAGTTGTTCTGAAAGGATACAGGCGTGGTAACATTTATGAAGCTAAGCTTTCAACAAGTACTGATGGTTCTGCAATCTGTCTGATGAGTAGAGCATCAATTGAAGAAAGCTGGAATTGGCACAAGAAACTCTCTCATTTAAATTTCAATAATATAAATGAACTAGTCAAGAAAGATCTTGTGAGAGGACTGCCAAAGTCAGTATTTGCTCCTGATGGCCTTTGTGATTCTTGTCAGAATGCTAAACAAAGAAAATCATCATTCAAGAGCTAGACTGAATCATCAATTCTTGAGCCTTATCACCTACTACATGTTGATCTATTTGGTCCAGTAAATGTCATGTCTATTGCAAAGAAGAAATATGCGTTGGTCATAGTGGATGAGTTCACCAGATACACATGGGTGTATTTCTTGCACACAAAAAGTGAAACTACATCTATCTTGATTGATCATGTCAGAAAAATGGATAAATTGGTCAAAGACTCAGTAAAGATAATAAGAAGTGATAATGGTACTGAGTTCAATAATTTGATAATGGAAGAGTTCTACAAAAACCATGGAATCAAGCAGGAATTTTCTGCTCCTGGAACTCCACAGCAAAATGGAGTTGTTGAAAGCAAGAATAGAACTCTCATTGAAGCTGCACGTACAATGCTTGATGAAGCAAAGATTCCAACCTATTTTTGGGCTGAAGCTGTGCAGACTGCTTATTTTACTCAGAATGCAACACTTATCAACAAGCAAGGAAAGACACCATATGAGATGGTGAAGAAAAAGAAGCCAAATCTAAAGTATTTTCATGTATTTGGAAGCAAGTGTTTTGTTCTTAAGACTCATTCTGAACAGCTATCTAAATTTGATTTAAAAGCTGATGAAGGGATCTTTGTTGGATATCCACTTTCCACAAAAGCCTTCAGAGTCTATAACTTGAGAACAAGAGTGGTCATGGAATCTATCAATGTCTCTTTTGATGACAAGAAGATTATTGGACTTGATGATTTTATTGATCATGATCAGCTGAGATTTGAAAATGAAGACTCAAATTCTGATATTGATAATCCTGACAATCTAAGTTCTGATACTGCAAACTATGATGGATTAAACTCTGATGTTATTGAAACTATGGTGACTACGCCAAAGAAAGATGCACCTATGCAGGGGGAGCATACTCAAGATCTTACCACATCTCAAGAAGCATCAGAAGATACATCTGGCTCTTCAAGTTCTGATTTGTCAAGTTCTGATAAGCCAAGTTCTGATAGTTCTGAAAATCTAAATTCTGAAGAATCCAACTCAGAGAGCATAGTTTCAGATGGAGCATCAGAAAATGAAAATGAAGACAGCATGGATCATGGGGGAGCATCCATCTGCAAGGAAGTGGACTAAATCACATACACTTGATTTGATAATTGGAAATCCTGATGCAGGTGTCAGAACTAGAACAGGTACTTCAAATAAATGTCTTTACAATTCTTTTCTTTCTCAGACTGAGCCAAAGAAAGTGGAAGAAGCTCTTCAAGATGTTGATTGGGTGCAAGCAATGCAGGAAGAGTTAAATGAATTTGAAAGAAATAAAGTCTAGACCCTAGTACCAAGACCAAAGAATAGATCTGTTGTTGGTACAAAATGGGTATTCAGAAACAAAACTGATAGTGATGGCATAATTACAAGGAATAAGGCAAGGATGGTTGCAAAAGGATATTCACAACATGAGGGAATTGATTATGATGAAATATTTAGACCAGTTGCTAGATTGGAAGCCATAAGGATATTTTTGGCTTATGCTGCTCACAAAAAGTTTACTTTCTTTCAAATGGATGTAAAAAGTGTTTTTCTAAATGAAGAATTGGAGGAAGAAGTATATGTTGAACAACCTCCAGGCTTTGTAGATTCCAAATATCCAGATTATGTCTACAGGCTTGATAAAGCACTTTATGGACTTAAGGAAGCTCCAAGAGCATGGTATGAGACTTTAGCTCAGTTTCTTCTGGAAAGTGGATTTAACAGAGGAACTATAGACAAAACACTATTCTACCTCAACCATGGAAAGGACTTACTTATGGTCCAGATATATGTTGATGATATCATTTTTTGTTCTACAAATGACAGACTTTGCAAGAAGTTTGCCAAACTGATGCAGTCAAGGTATCAGATGAGTATGATGGAGGAACTTAGCTATTTTCTGGGCCTTCAAGTCAATCAGAATGAAGAAGGCACTTTTATTTGTCAAACTAAGTACACCAGAAACTTGCTGAAGAAATTTGGAATGCAAGATTGTTCAAGTGCATCCACTCCCATGGCCACTGCAATAAAACTGGACAAGGATACTGGTAAATCATTAGATATTACTGATTACAGAGGTATGATTGGCTCTCTACTCTATCTAACTGCTAGTAGACCTGATATCATGTATGCTACCTGTCTTTGTGCAAGAATTCAAGCAGATCCAAGAGAACCTCACTTAACAGCTGTGAAAAGAATATTCAAGTATCTTAAAGGAACAGCTGATATGGGATTGTGGTATCCCAAAGAATCAGATTTTAAACTAATAGGTTACTCAGATGCAGATTTTGCAGGTTGCAAAATTGACAGGAAAAGCACAAGTGGAAGCTGCCAATTTCTTGGAGGCAGATTGGTTTCTTGGTTTAGCAAGAAACAAAAGTCAATTTCCACATCAACTGCAGAAGCAGAGTATATTGCTGCAGGAAGCTGTTGTGCACAGATTCTTTGGATGAAGAATCAGTTACTGGATTGTGGGTTAACATATTTTAAAATCCCTATTTACTGTGATAATCAAAGTGCTATTGCTATGACAGGTAATCCAGTTCAACACTCAATGACAAAGCACATCAGCATCAGGTACCACTTCATAAGGGAACATGTGGATGAAGGTACAGTGGAATTGTACTTTGTTCCAACAGATCAACAACTAGCAGATATCTTCACAAAACCACTGTGTTAAGCTACTTTTACAAGATTGGTAAATGAACTTGGAATGGTTTCAGGTTCTTTTTCTAAATCTGCTTAGTTTTGTTCTGATGCATCAGACTTTATGATCAGTATTTACAAAAATTACTCTCTTTGTGTATTCTGTGCTTAATTGAAAATTGTTTAAGTACTGAATGTTGTCTGATGTGACCTTCTAAACTCTGACAGTGATATGTCTGTTTGTGTAACTATCCTATCCTATGAGGATACCTGTGCTAGATGCTGACCTAGTAATCTTCAATATACTAAAGAACCCATGTTAGAAGTAATCATTTATGTGGAAAATCTATTGACACAAGCGAATTCTGATATTGAGCTTAGTTAAGTTTAATTTGTCTATCTTATTACTAAGTCAAAAACTAGAATAATGCTTCTCATCTGTTAAGTTCTGATGCTAGTAAATCTGTTGAATGTACTAAGTACTGATAAACCTCACTTATCAAAAGAAAAGAAAAAGAATCAAGAATTAAAATCAGGTACTCCTTTGAGATCTAGAGTAAAAATATGGAAGGGACGACCCAAGTGCATTGCTGGTATTAAGTAAATATGCATCAGAAAAGTAAAATATTTTCTTGGTGACTTTTCACACTCTATGATTACTGGAGAAATACTCTGATAATAACATAAATTCTGATAAGCAGTCGTGACTCACTTACACTGAGAAGCCACTGTACAATGGAATTTAAAAAGATGCACAAAGTTAGCACAAAACAGTTGAGGTGGACTCAAGTATGAACTCATTTAATAGTAGGCTTCAGAATAATGACAGGTTTTTAGTAAAATTTTATTTATGCCTTATTTCTAAGATGTACTGAAGTGAATCAGACTTTACTCTTTGTCTGATATTTAGCTTAATGCACACACTAAACACTCCATATAAATGATAAAAATTACTGTGGTGATCTATGTTATTTTAGATAAACAGTTTCTGTGTCATATTGCACAAATTCTGAGGACAAGTTCTGATTGAACGTTCTGATGATTAAGTTCTGAAGAATCTATATAATAATTTGTGTGAGGACTTACAAAGATAGGCATTCATTTTTCGAGTTAAGAAATCATGTTCTGATAACTGTTAAGTTCTGATATAAGTCTAAGTTCTGATATTAAACTCTGATCCTTTACTTGACTTATCTGTGGATAAAATCTAAAAACAGTCTCATTTTAAATCAAAATATGTTTGGCTAGAATATTAACAGTCAATATAATTAGGGTTAGTAAAACATGTACATGCACATTAATTTTTACTTGTTACTTGTGCGCATTAAACCCTGACTTACACTTCCAATGACTGTTTTTCGTCTTCCCAGTCTAGGGAGACGAGGTAGAATTAATTCTACCTGTCAGCATTAAATTTCTTTGCGTCTCCTGGCATTCTCTTGCCTATATAAACGAACACTTCACATCAGCCTATACATCAATTCTTTCCTCAAACACTTACTCTCTTTTCCCTCATATCCACAACATCATGGTTAACTATAATATGTTTTTAAACTATGAGACCTTCAACATGGAGTTAAGCTGTGATGCCTGGCAGCAGGAATGGCACGTCACTGCCATTCCTGATGAGATATGTGACTCAGTTCCCCAGGAGCCCAGGAGGTACTCACCCACCTCCTGTTCTTCTACATGGACTACCATCACCATCTGGAGCGATTGGAGGAGGAAAGGCTGGAAGCTCTCCGCCAGCAAGAGCGAATCATCAGACTCGCTATTCTGTTCGTCGAGAGTAGGAAGAAGAAATAACTTATTTTCTTCTTCCTATTTTTCTTCATCGTCAGCCTTGCCCTGCTTCTTGAGCTAGGACAAAGGCTGTTGATGTTAGGTTTAGCAGCTTAGGACAATCTTGTAAAGTTCTGATGTAATTTAAATTTCATGAATGTATTCTCTTAATATATTACTGAAATTTCTATTTTTTTGCAAGTTCTTGTCTCTGAGATATTTTGTAATGCATTGATAAATCCTGATAAATATTCATATTCTGATGACCATTTCTATTTTGATTTAAATTAAGTCCTGATCTTGCAATATCAGTACTTATTTACTTGATTTAATTTTGGTTATTCTCAAACTTGAATTTCTTCTCAGAATATTGGTGTTGCAGTGAAACATAATTGAATAAGTGGGAACAGTTTCAATTTTGAATTAAAACTGATTTACCTCGATTCATGGAATTACTGGGTAAGTGGAACGGTTTTTCCTTGAAAAACTGCAAGTGGGTAAGTAATGATTACTATTTTCCCGTGCCCATTAACTATTCATTATTACTGCATGTCTGACAGGTGTCCAACGGTTATATTTTTTTAAGTATAAGTAAGAGAGAGAGAAGATTATACAATCTTTTATTTACTTTTACACTTTATCTCTCTTTCTTTGCTTCTACTCTCTTTCATCTCCTGACGTTGGTTTTTCATACAGACAATTTATCAAACACCTAACAGGCACTCTTAAATCTCAATTATTCTCATGACACCTAAGGATTTGATCATTGATGGAGCCAAATTTGTTCCAAATAACTATGTTGTAATTCTTGATAATGCTGAAGCTCCGTCTGAGTTGCATTTTATGCAAGATCTTCTTGCACACAGTGAAATTGGGTATGCATTGACCCAACCTTCAGTCTTTTCGAGCCAACAAGTTCTGACGTTTTGGCGGACTGGGCTCTTTGATAATGGTGGTGCAAATGGTACTCCCAGTATTGTTTTCGAAGTGGATGATTCTACACATGTGGTAACTCCTGGTATAATTCGCAAGGCCCTACATTTACCAGAAGGATGTACTTTTTCAACCCCGGAGGAATCAGCTCTTCAAGAGTTAATGGCCAGTTTGGGGTATGAGCAGTATAACACCCTCCAAATCCGGGGTATAGATTTGGGGCATTATTAACAACAATTACCAACTATACCTGCACAAGCGGAATATAAATATAATAATTACCCCGAACTATCACTACTCGGGATCTTTTAAGGTCTGAGTTTGAAAACAAGAATCACGCACTACACTTTATTACAAACCCAACTAAATAAAACCTGTCTCAAGAACTATCTTTGATACAAAACTTTATTCTATCTACAGTTTCACTACACAACTTTTATTCAAACTACACAAGACTTTTATTCAACCCAACATTACTACTTATCCTGCTACACCTGATCTGGCAATTCAAAGCTCTCTTCGGGAATAGGAAGGAACACTCTTGGTATAAGAGGGTCTCGCTGCTTGACTCGCTTCTTGACTATGCGGGTCCTGATGGGTTTCATTCTCTACCTTAACTGTAAAACAATAGGAGTAACAATAAAAAGGAATGAGCCAAAATTGCTCAACAAGCCTGTAAAAATATATATATAGTATAGAGAAAGAGAAATGAGAGAAATAATAAGCTGCTGGTTGTAACAACCATCTGTATCTGTATCGAATAGTAATTTGCCAATGATGGCGAGTGCCAAATGAACAAGACTGGAAACAAGAACCAACATATGTACTATAATCTGCTGATCAGTCAGAATATACTGCGGATCTATACCCAACTGCATAGATCCAACCAACATAAGGAGTACTCAGGCAACTATGGCCTATTAATTAATGGTCTGGGAAAAACCCAGCCTTTATAGTAACTATCCAGTCCAAGGCTGAGCATCCGGAACAATCGGTATGCTATTGATATATCCCAATACCAGGATATACCAGAGTATATGTAGGGTAAAGGAATTGAAATATGAACAGGGAATTCAATAAATTGGGTAAATCAAAAATTGAAATGAAACTGGAATAAGCAATAATAAATGGGTAACAGTGTATATGAACAATGATTATCAAAGAGAATTGATACGATAGAAAAGAAATATAAATCACTATTCTGAATTTAGAATAGGGGAAAAACTTGCCTTGCGCGTACTTAACCTGGTTTAACTCACTGCCTTCTGACCCTAGCTTGCTCTGCCTTGCTAACACTGAACAAATCATGGAAAGATAGGTGTTTAGATAACTTACTATATACGTGTATCTTGAATTGATATCACGCAACCTTATCAGTCTACCCATGCGTTTCTATCTGACTCGCATATATATACATACATTTATACAACACATCTATTCACATAATCACATAAAGCACGTAGCACATAAAGCACATAATTAATTTCTAGATTTATAATTATTTTTAGAATTAATTCTAGGCTTATACCTGCATTACTAGTCTTATCTGATTTTATTATAATTTTTCGGGATTTATTCGGCTCAATTATACCCCTATTAGGACTTACGAACTATCAATTATCACCAAACCACTCTTTTTCGGAAGAAATTATAACTTACAACTATTTTTATTGGATTCGTCTCATTTTTCTGAGTCCAGGGGTCTTCGTTTCACTTAAATCGGACTAACGGTTGAATTGTTATGAATTAAACACTGATGATTCAATTTATTATTCAATATAAATAATTATTACAACCTTTTAAATCCTAAAATAATTTTTAAATAATTATTTAAAAAAAATCAAAGTCAAAAATAATTTTTTTTTATAATTTTTGGAGTTAAAATGAAGAAGTTATGATTTATTGAAAATCATGTGATTAATTATCGAAATAATTAATCACTTTTTAAATATTTAATAAATAAATAACTAATAAATAATTAATAAATACTTATTTAATAATTTAAAATAATAAATCCCTAATTATTAGGATTAATCACAATTTATTATAATATTTATAACTTATCGATATTTATTCGATTAGATCGATTATTTACAAATAATCAATCAACTTAATTAACCGATACGCTATTTATCGAATAACTACGAATTATTCAAATTATAGATCACTTAACGATTAATTACTTGTATAACTACGAATTACTCGCAATTTCCGCATAATTATCGAATATTAAATTACTATCGAGACTTATACGATTCGTTAATCAATTAGTTACTAATATCTAATTATACGATATGAATAATTATTACAATATTAATCGAATAACTAGCGCTCGAATAATAATTCTAATTATCGAATCATTATTTGCATTATTAACTAATTATTAGATTATTAATCACATTTCTTAATTATTTCTAACCCTTATTTATTAATTAATTACCTAATTACTAATTAATTATCCAATTATTAATTAATTAAATAATTAATAAATAATTAGATAAATAATTAAATAATTAAATAAATAAATAAATTCGAATTTATAATTTAATAAAATAATTTAGAAATTAATAATACTATTTTCAGAATTCAAAATTAATTTTTTTTAATTGATTTTTAGAATTAATAAATCTAATTTCTGTTTTTATAAAATAGAATTAAATAATAAAAATTCAGAAACAGAAATCAGAAAAACAAATTGGGGATTTTTGGATCGAAACTGGGTCGAAACCGGGTTGCAACCGGGTCGTCTTCGACCCGATCGGGTCACGAAGAACACCGACCACTGCCCAGAATCCGACGCCGGCAGAGATTTTTCCGGCGAGACGAAAACGTTCGATTCCATTCATTCCTTCTGCGTTTTCGACGCATAGCAACACAACGACGCTCCCCTTCTGTTCCTCCTTCGTCCTCGTCGACTACAACAGCCGGAAACCTGAGAAACGCGGCGGCGGCGGAACTCCGGCGAGCTCAAAACGTACACCAACCTCGACGAAACCGGTGCCAATCGACTCACAAAACGACGATCTACACGCTCCTAATCATCAAAACATCAAACAACAACCAGAAAATCAAACCCGAGTTCGCGATTAAAAACCCGAAAATATAAACTTTCAGTTCGATCAATCAAACATCAAAAACACTTACATAATCGAAAACTACAGATCATAAGCTTCAAAACGAGTACTTACACTAACGATTTGGACTCCGGAATCACGATGAAAATCAGCTTTGATTCTGTTGCCCTGTTCTTCACCAAACCCTAACCCTAATTCCTTTTCTTTTTCATTTTATTTTTTCCTGATTTTTAATTATAATTAACTGATTTAATTAATAATAATTCAGGTATTTATATTTATGAAGATAATACCCCTAAGTAAAATTAAGGGTCTAATTACACTCCTATTAAAAATATTTGGCCCCAATTTTTATAATTTTTGGGTATTATTATTGAATTTTTAAATGTCCAATAAATACAAAATAAATACTAAAAATTCCTAAAAATTGTGAAAAATACAAAAATACAAAGAAAAATGATATATGATAATTTCATGATCATATAAAAATAAAAATATAATTTTTGTGGGGTTTTTGGTACCCGAAGGGATCCGGAAAAGTCGTTTTTCGCGAAAAAGGTCAATTGGTAAAACGTCTAGGGGTTCAGAATAGCGATATGGTATAGGGCATTTTTGGAAAAATAGGGCCAATGATTTTGTTTGAAATACGGGCTTTTAAAACATAGTTTTGAGCTGTACAGGTTTTGATATAATATATATAACTGACGATAAAACGTTCAATAAATATCCAAAACACGTTTGGATCAAAACAGTCAACACATAACACATAGCAGTTAGGGTTTAACAACTTACACATTTAATCACATCATAATACACATAATTTATCATTATTATAATATAATACCAGCGTAATTCCTCGGTCGTTACAAGCAGAGTTTGGCTAAGCTTGGGCAGTTGAAACGGGCTCATATTAGAAAGGAATGAAGCTTCTTATTCGACTGCATCACTAAAGCTTTTGGGAATAAGTGTTCCAACTTTGATGCCATCCCTATAATGAGTCAGCACATCGGGTATGCTATCATTAACCGAACTCATTTTGATTTTGCAAGTGTTGTGATAGGTTTTATTGGGGATAGGATGACAGAGGATAGGAATGTTGTCTGCTTTGCTAGATTCTGTCAGCTTATATATACTTTTTGTTGTACTAATGAACCTCAATTAGCCAGTACCTTAACTCCACCTTTCAAAATTACAAAATGAGCCTTTAATGACCTGGTAAATGCTGATGTTAAGAAAAAGGTGGTTAGACCTTTACAGATTCCTCAGTCTGTAAAACAGATCTTGGTAAATGTTGATCCTCAAACCTATAGATCTGTTTATCCTGATGTCCAACCTACCACCACATCCCAAACACCACATCAACCATCAGAACATACCTTTCATCCACCTATACCTCAACCATCCCTCAGAACATATCTCAAATCATATCTCTCAACTTCACAGACAGCTCAACCTTCATCCTCAGCACCTATTGTGAAGCCTTCATCTTCCAAGCCTAAGAGGACAAAGACTGTTCCTCAAACACCTCAGAAGAGAAGGAGGATTGTTTTAAGAGATGAGTCTGATAGTGAGGAACAGGTTTTCATTTCAGAACCTGTTGTTAAAGAAGCTGAGAAAGTTCCTTCTCAGAAGGATTCTGGAATTGGGGGATCTAAGCTTCTCAAAAGGCTTAAAAGAATGACTTCTGTTGAACCTCCCAAGGAATCCCCATCTTCAAAGAGATACAAGAAACAGAGAGCTAAAAGGCCAGTTTCAGATGATGAGGAAGCAGCAGCTAAGGAAGGAGATCAGGAATCTCTGATCTTACAATAAAAGGAATCTGCTCAAGCCACTGCTTCTCCATTAACTCCAACTAAGGAAGCTGCTACTGAAATGGCTAACACATCGTCCGTGTCTCCTAAGACTGTATCTCCTGTTGATCCAGGCACAAGTGCTGAAATTGATATCCAGAATCTGGTTGTGCCTGAAATACTTTACTTAGAAGCTCCAACAACAACTAATCCATCAACAACACCTGTTACTGATGCTGCTCAAACTCCAGAATTATCTACTACACCTTCTCTGCATCTAGATGATGATGATCATAATATAGGTGAGCATCAGGATATGGCTGTTGATCAGAACTTAGAACCAGATCAGCAATTAGAGGATGATGCTGAAGCCTCAATTGTTTCTCATACTGTTGTTTTATCAGAAGATACTGATTCTGTACGTTCTGATGCTGCAAATGCTGGAGATACCGGTGATGCTGCTCCAAATGCAGATACTGATGAAGAAGGTCCTTCAGGACATGCACCTCAACAAACTGTTCTTAAATCTGAACTAGTTAAGAAGTTTGTCATCAGAGAAGCACCAGTGCCTTGGAGTGAAACTCCTGCAGGACATGAGTGGACTAAGGAATGGAACTCAGTTACCTGTGTTCCATCTGCAAAGAATCTTGCTGAGCACTTGACAAAAGCTGATGAGATGTTAATTACTGATGATTTCAAAACACAGCTTAGAGTCACTACATTGAGTACTAAACATCTACAAGGTCTCCAGTCAACTACTCATGCAGAGTTACATAAGATTCAGGAAGAATTAATGAAGCAAGAACAAGTTCAGAAGATTGACAAGAAAAAATTCTTCCAACCTACCTTTGACAGAGTTGCTTATATTGAGAAGACTCAAGAGAAACAACAAGCTCAGATTGATGATATTCTGAAAAATCAAGCTTCTCAGCAATCTCAACTTAATGAAATCCAAGCCTCAGTGGAATTGCTTGTCTCTCTTCTCTTACCTGCTGATGCCAAAAAGGGGGAGAAAGTAATTAAGTCCAAATGCAAAACTGATAAGACACTGAAGGGGAAGGATGATGAAAAAGGTGACCATGGAAACTCTGGAATGGGTAGAGGTCATAGTCAAGGTAGAGGTTTCTCATCAAGAAAAACTGAAATCACAAGTCACTGGACAAGTTCTGATGCTGGAAAAAGAATTATTTCTGCTACTGGTAAAAGGATAAGTTCTGATGAACTTTTAGATCTTGATGAAGAAATGTCAAAACAGTTATTTCTTCAGGAAAATCCAGGAATGGACTTGGAGAGTCTAATGGAAGAAGAAGCCAGACTTAAATCAGGAAAAGTCAAATCTAAATCTGAAGCTTCTGGTAAAAAGATACTTCCAAAACTCAAAGGCATTGTGATAAAAGAAAGGACAAATCCTGAAGCAACTATGGCTAAATCACAATTGCAGATAGATCCAAGGTCCAAGGGCAAAGAAAAAGTTGGTGAACCTATCAAGGTTTATGTGCTTCCTGTGAATGAAGAAATTACTGATGAAGATGCTGATCTTGCTCTGACTTCAAGAAAAGTTTTTAAGATAACCTCTGACATGGCTCAAGTTGTTCAGAGTCAAGAGATAGTAAGTTCTGATATTTCAAAGAAGCAAGTAACCTCTGACATAGCCCAAGTTAACTTGATATCAGAAGATAAATCAAAGACACTCCTACCAGGATTCACTAAAGCAAAACAGACTCAACCTTTGAAGACTACTGCAAGTGGTTTTGAAGCAAGAGTGGTTACTGGAAAGGAAGCAAGAGATAAAACTGGATTGGGAAGTGCTGATGAAAGAAGAATACAGAACACTACCAATGATCCAACTTTCTTAAGTGAACCAGGTATTGGAGCAATCCTGAGAGATTGAATCAACTGGAATCTGTACAAATGGTTTACCATACCTACTTGAAAGAACATATCTTGTTGTACTTCATGACAGATGGTAGGGTTTATCATATAAGGGAAAATGTCATTCCATTGAAGTATTTTGAAGAACTGGAGCATGTATTATTTTTACTTCAAGTGAATGACAAAATAACATAAAGTGCTGCAAACTATTTGAAGAATCAGTTTCAGAGACAGAAAAAGATTTATTCTGTTAAGTCTGACATCACATATCTTCCAAAGTACAGAGATCACAAGGGTGATATAGTTGAAATGAAGCCCAACACTGCTAAGATTATAACTACCTTTCTGGGTTACAGGGCTGCGGAATTCAATCTTGAGTCTGACAAGGCATATTTGATCAGACTGGATCAGGATATAAGAAAATCTAGAATTAATGATCTCAGGGCTGCAATCTTTCAAATTGGTGAAGATACTGCAGAACTTAAAGATGCTAAAAGGAGGATGATTGATGAACTCAGATATGCTGAGAGATGTTTGTTGAAGAACTATCTCAGAACAACTCCTGATATCAGAGAGATCAGAAGATGAAGCCAAGTCAAGATCTACAACTGCTTAAATTATGATATGAATACAGACTGAAGTTGTTATCAGAAATTAAAGATTGGTAAAGCTTTAAGGACTGTAAGTTGTAGTTATCTAGTCAAATTCTCGGGCATTTGTACCTAATGTTTTTGACATCATCAAATATCTGTTAAACTTGTATATTATGCTAATTTACAAGTTGGGGGAGATTGTTCGATATATTTGATAATGTCATGGCTAATGTGATTTATATTTAGTTTTCAGATCTTACTTAAACAGGATAAATCAGTACTTACTGGAAGTCGGGACTTAAGGATATCAGTACTTATATTATCAGGAGATAATCATCAGAAGATGGATATCAGAACTTAAGTACTGAAGGACGTTCAGATAAGGACAACAGTTGATTAAAGGAAAGAAGATCGAGACAAACATAAGTAGAGATATGCATGAAGAAGGAATTCTATGAAGAATAGAATACTTGGAAGAAAAGATATCTGATTGATATATTTTAGGAAGCATAATTATATTCCATATCAATTATCGATTATCTTGTAACTGTGTAGTATATAAACACAGACATAGGATTTACACTATAAGTGTTATCATATTCGAGAAGATTATTCATTGTAACCCTAGCAGCTCTCGTGATATTTGTTCATCACTGAGAGGTAACAGTTCCATACTGTAACATAGTTTATTGTTTCAATAAAGTTTGTTTTCTGTTACTTGAGTTATTAAAGTTTGATTTGATTGTACTATACACTGTATTCACCCCCTCTACAGTGTGTATGTGACCTAACAATAAGCTACTCACTCGATAAATAATAAGTCATCATCCGTCGGGACTATAATGAGTTATCCGTCGGGACTATAATTCTTATCCGTCGAGTGCTACATTATTTCACTAAGTAAAATCTACTTAGATGTTTTGTTTATGAAATCATCAAGTACACAACATATGCACAACACGAAGGCTCGTTCGTAATCGCAAGACTTCACGGATAATGCATCTCCCTGCGCAAGGATAACATTCCGCTACAGCTATATCCCTTGAGTTACGAATGCAGGTATATGCATGGTTAATGTAATATCCGGGATATCGCGTGTAATTATTTTTATCAATAAATGATTCTGGTGAATTATTGGATGATTGGTGTGGATATGTGGATGCTTAAATGTGGTAAAGTATAATTATGTTAATTTTATTATGTCCAGAATAAAATACAGATAATTAAGGTATTTTATGGTAATTTTTGGAGTGTTATATGATTTTATATTGATTTATGAATTTATTAATTATTTTCTGAATAATTATAAAATTATTTAATAAAGTCGGGAATCGTCCGACTTCAACCGCTTTTGTATTTTTATAACCCGAAACTCTTCCGAAAACTCCTTCCTAACCTAATCTGGTAATTCTTGATATTTTCTGTGTTTTGACTTTTTCGATCCGGATTACGGTATGACCCGCGCGCGTCCCGGCGCACAATTTTCGATGCGTTAATCATTTCGATAAAGCAACAAAACCCACGTTTCTCAAAAGACGGGATATTATTACATTATTTTCGTATAAAGTGTTTTATTAGAAGCCCGGTTTGGATAATTATCCAATACGGGTATCAAATCGGATCATTTTTACAGTAACTTAGTGGCTAAGTAACTAATTTATCGATCCAAAACGATCCAAAATGAACCAATATTCCATAAATATATATAGCCCTTTTATTATTTAATTTTATTCGTAAAATCATAATCGATCAGTAAACATATAAGATTTACAGAGAAAAACCCTAAAAACGTTACGTTCTTCATAATCAAACTCACGAACGAAGGCGCTATTGAACTCCGATTCGGGCGTGCAATATATCAAATCGAAACTCTCGAAAAACTCTTTCTGAATCCATCATCTATTTTGATGCAGAAATCAAGGTATTTTTCTTATTTAATTATTTTAATTCAAATTAATTAAAGATTAAATTAGGAATTTTTGCTCTTGATGTTTTTGATGGCATAATCATGTAGACCTTTTCTTCCTGATCATTTTGGTATATTATATGATGAATTTGGAGTTCAATAACATATAGAAATTGATGTTTGATTCTCGGATTAAAGAAATTAGGGTTTTAATTATTTGAATGTTCTAAATCAAATTTGGGAGTTTTATTTTCAATGATTCTGGGTAAAATCGAAGGGTATGGGAACTGTAGATCGTTCAAAACCCGGTCGATTCATCTATATAAAAGTAACGTTTGATTAACGATTCGATGAAGCCATGTTTGCCGGATAACTGAAGCTTTTCTCCGGCAACAATGGCCTTTTTGGCCGGAACCTGTAAAACACGAAGGGTTGAGGCTCGATTCTGGTACCACCGCGTTGCTGGGTCGATTGGGATCGAAAATGGAGCACAAACCGTACCAAAGAGATTGGATTTGGCTGATTACAGGCGTGGCCGGAAGTCGGGGCTCGCGGGAAAAGTCACCGATTTCTGGGCAGCCCAGATTCCGGCGACTTGCTCTTGGCTGACCCGACCCGGTTCCTTGTGACCCGTTTTTCTAAAAAATCCAACCCGGTTTCAATCCATCGCAGCCTGATTTTATTTTCCGAAATGTGTTTATGGGATTTATTCTCAGAAAATAAAATCAAAATTCTGTTTTATTTTAACAAAATTCATTTTAATTTCAAAAAAATCAAAATTTTTAATTCTAAAAATTATTTTAATTTAAAATTAAATCTTAATTAATTAATTAATTTTAGTTGATAATTAATTATTTAATTAGTCAATTAATTTAAATATTAATTGATTAATTAATTTAATTAGTTATTAATTAATTTTAAATGATTTAATAATTAGATTTAATTATTTTTGATTTAAAAATCCTGAAAAATAGTTTCGAGCTTTAAAATATTATTCAAAATTATTTTCAAGGCTCGATATTTATTATAAAATTATTTTAAAGTTAGATTCGGGTGTTCGAACCATGTTATTTAATTATAAAATGATTCAGAGACCCGTTTTAATTTTGAAAAATGTTCAAAATTCGTATTAAATACTTGGAAAATCATTTTGACTCTGCATCTTCTTTGAAAATTTATTTTGATTGAATATAATGTATGCTATGTGCTACGTGCTATCTGATTGATGTGTTATATGCTTATGTGGTCATTGTTTGACTGTTTTAGTCATAACTTTCAATCCGTAAATCGGAGTTGGATAAAACGAAGGGTGGATAAAAGCTTATGACGTCTATGTAACGATTATAATAATATAAGATTGAGTATTGATAGATACTTGTGATGCCTAGCAGAGTAAGCGAGGCATAGAAAAGAAAGCCAGTGACTAGTAAATACAACTGAAGTGTAGAAAAAGAAAGCAAGTGATCGATGAATAGAAGCAAGGCATAGAAAAAGAAGGAAAGTGATGGAAAAGTAAAACTGTTAGATGGGTACAAGTAAAGTTGAAAATCATTGGTGATAAGGCAAGTAGTTCTGAACCTTCTTCAAAATATATTACAAATATTTTCAAACTTTCTCATAATATGTTGCTAGTATTCAAAATAAATCTTGATTTATATTGCAAGCACTTTAAACTATTCAACCTTAAACCCTGATTTTTATTGATCTTGAGCCATAAGCCTTATTCTTCATAAACCATTGATTGTTGAATTCTCAGATACGAGCCAGACACATACGATACTACTCCACAAATACATATCTACCATATACTGATTTATGATATTGAATTGCTTGGCATACCAACCCTTATTCCTTGTTTAACAGAAGACCAATCCTTGGAACCCTTGAACCCTTGGTCTTCTACTTTCTGACTCTTTCCTTGATTGAAAGCCAATCTTTTTGAATTCCTTGTTATACCTTCATGGTATTGTGAATCACCCTATGCTTCAAGATAAATGTTGTTTATGATTCAGCTTATTGAATTACATTGGTTATCATATTGAATTATTTTAGAATTGGATGGTTTTATAAATATGGACCAGATTTGTGGTCGGACTAGATTTATGGTCATAATAGGCCAATATGTGCCTTGGATCCAGTATATAGAGCAAAGCTGGGAGCCTTGCTCGGGGTTAGTGTGTGACTGATCATCAGCCTAACCTTGGTTTTTAAAATGAAAAGTGAATATCCAATTCTAATCATTGCTTATTCAGAAACTTGATTCTTCTGAATCATTTCAATTGGTTATTGTTTGACCTCAGTGTTTGCTATCATGACTTGCTGAGCTAGTTAGCTCAATCTTGTAAAAAATGTTATATTTCAACAGTTGAAAAGGAAATTATTGGTAACAAGGATTCCCAGTCCGGTGTGCAAGCTAGGATTCTAGGTTAAGTTGGATCGAGCTATCAGGAGCTTTATATTGTAGATGAGTTATGCAAGATTGTAAGAACAATATTATTATCAGTTGTAAGTTGAACTGGTTGGGATTTGGTACAATGTAATAAAAGATAAAGTTGTGGCTTGTTTTCATACTTGAACCTGTTGCGATCCATGGTTGTGAAAAGAAAGGTCAATGCATATAATATTTTATATACAGGTTTATATATGGTGTGTGTGTGTGTGTGTTGTGAGCCCCAAACTTCTGACCCGGGTTTGGAGGGCGTTACAGTTTTGGTATCAGAGCCACATGTTGTAAGTCACTGAAATAAGCCTAGATTGTCGGGAATGGATAGAGGGTTAGGATTATGATTAAGAAATAGAAAAAATAGGACATCGAGAGGTTGAGTGCGATTGTATAATAGGTTTTGATATGATTCGTGATGAGATTCGAGATTCTTATCTGGCGACATGATTTTCAGATAGCAGCGATGACAGATTCTTTTATACCGGTATCGTCTGATCAATCGAAGCATTCAGTCGGAGGACCATCATCTGATTCATGCCCTGCTCGTCCACTGGTGTTAGCCATGTCACATCCTGTTACGGTGTTTGCACCTTTTCACGTTATTATCTCATCCCCTGATGCGAGACAACCTATTTGAGAATCCCCCACATGCTGATTCCGGTTCTACCGGATATTTAACTATGAGTGCATCTTTTATGTCCACTCTACACCTTGTTCTATAATATACGTATAAAACTCGTCTTATGAAGTAACAACGCCTATGAGAATGGATTCGAGAGCTACAACATATGGTGAGTACACGAGGTATTAAGAAATATGAGAAAGGACCTAGAGTGAGGACATGTGTGTTCCAGAAGATAGTCGCTACCAGGTTGTATGGAACTACTAGTAAGTATGCCACCCATGATTATCTTGTGAAGTGAGCTAGATGGATTTTAAAGGAATTTGAGAAGATTGGATATCGAGAGTTTTCTTGGAATTGATGATGATGTTATGATCAATCATGATACGTATAATAGTAATATGATGTGATATTTGTCGACCTTTTTTTATAAAATGGATTTAATGATTACTGGATAAACTTGTTATACCTAGTAATCGTAAAAGATGATGATGGGAGTGTTACCGGTAGGAAAGACTAGAAGTGAAGTTACGAATAACATAATACGCAACGTTAATTGGAATTTTTGTCGACCAATGAAGGTAAAATGGACCCAATGAGGGATAGAGGATAAACAGAAATGAATGAGCTTTTATCTGATTGTGTTCCCAATTTGATACTTTGTAGTGGTTGAAAAGAACGACAACCAACTCATATAGTAATGACAACCAGGTGTATGATTTTCAAAATTTTAAACCAGTTTTTAAAAGAGATTTGCTCAAACGGAATTTTTCTAAAAATCCTTTGAACAAAACAAGTTTTAAAAAAAACTTGGTTGTCCAATTACTACTTGAGTTTCTCGATTGTTATAAGATTTGGATTACCTAGAAGAATACTGGTTCTAGAAGTTAGTATGATTCATTTAGAAGGCCAGGTGTACCCGCTATTACAGAAAAGATTTGATTATTTCTAACAGAAGAGTGCAAATCTTGCTTGATAAGTTTAAATGACAGAACCGATGTACGGGGAAATTATTCATCCAATTTTTAAGACTATTAGAGTTCAAAGGGTACGTCAATCTAAAAGAAGCTGACTAAGATCAAAGAAGATTAAGAAATTTCCAGAATTTCCTAAAGGAAGAACGTTATTAGCAAAAGAGGTGATATGTTGAACGATCAGCAACATAAGCAAAATTTGAAGTTATGATTATAAATCTTATAAGACTGCAAATAGAGTCGAGTCATAAAAATATTGAACAGGAAAGCGCGACACTAAAAATACAAGACCTAATAAATGGGAATTTATTCTAATGACCGATTTAAGAAAGCATGTCAGAGAACTTATTAAGGTTAATATATGACTCAGATTGGAATATATTGATCGAATCAACGTTGAAGCTGTAAATAGATGAAATGTGGATGGCGACCAATGGTATCATTTTTTCCTATAATCCTATATATTCTTATGAATCTCGAGTAAATTATTAACTTCTTTCATGATCAGCTCTATAAGGTGACAAGAAAATTGATGAATCTCTTTTAAATCATTTCTCCTTAAAAATATTGCTTTCTGATTGAGACAAACAGTGTTATGGTGTGACGCTTTGTCAAAATGACAAAGAGTCTGGTGGGACGCCACCTAATCATGTGTTGTATGCCATATAGTATGAAAGACTGGCCATCTTGAGTACAAATATGGTTGTCTCACTCATATCCAAATCATAATTCATTCTTTCCTCTTCAATTATGATTTCTTGATTCATGGATCTTTCCGATTATTTCCTTGTACTCTTATTCCTTACAAAAGGTTTCCAATCAGAATCATATACACAAATTCCTTATTATGTAAGGTCTATCCTTTGAATATTTTAAAAAGGACGTGAAATGAACCCATGTAGTAGATGGAGTTATATGATGAGTATGGATAATTGCAAGACAATAAATGGTGGACATTTACGTGCAGAGAAGAACCATTATGCCAATAACGGGATTGTTGCGAGGACATCAAGTCAGAGGCAGAAATCTGTATACATGATACGTTACAAGTATGAGATTTTGGCATGAATTGGAGTAGTTAACGAACCGTATGAAGTAAATTAACTAGAGGAATAAGAAAGTAAAGATGCGTATATCAGATAAGGCAAATGATTGATTGGACAACGGAAGCGAATGAAGAAATTCTTAATAATATCCAGATACTCGATTAATATATTGTGAAGATGAAGCATACCTCAATCAGGTGGGAGATATTTGTCATGAAGATTCAAGATCAAAGAAATGTTGTTACGAATAAACTTTGAGTGTGTTCATCAAAGGATGGTTGGGCTTTCCCACTCAAGTAAGTGAGTTATGGTAAAATTGATGCTTATAACTGGGTCAGCAAAGAAGGTTCAGTATGGAAAGACATAAGGGGAGATGAAGGTATGGTGGTCTGGCTGCAACAATTTTTAAGATGTGATGCTTTAAACCCAAATGAATTCTTTCGCAAGATTATAATAGTGTTGATTAAGACCACATGCTGGTTATCAGAAGTTGAACAAGTTGACTAATAAGAATAAGTGTATGTTTTAAGGATTGATAAACTGATACTTAGAAAGCTTGAATTGAAACATGAACTAGAATTTTTTTAAAATAAGTTATAATGGTACTCATTAGTGATATTTTTGTTATAATCGGAAAATATGAGTGAAAGGAATATGTCCTAAGTCCAATCATGTATTAGGATTTAGGAATAACTTTTTATATAATCTGTTTTGATTTCATTGATATTAATAAAAGACTTGTTTTGTTTTTATTACGGGCTCTATCTATTTAAGTGTTTAAATAAGATATACCATAGTTTAGAGTAAAGCTTTTTATGGATTATGATGAGATCATAATAGTGAGACCTAAAAAGATGATAACTCTAAACTTAAATAGTTCCTGGTCATAGGATTACTAACTGGTAATTAATAATCCGCAAAGATCGGTACATACTATGCTTGCTTCATTATGAAGGATGTCTGTTCTCATAGACATTTGTGTGGTGACACTATAGCTAGTATGTAGGTGCTTATTATGGAATAAGTTCACTGAACATGACTCGCACAGCTGAACAACTGATGGAGTTCACTCACGTGTCAGCAGTTGTTCGCTTAGTGATAGTTGTACAAGTATCCTTAGACTTGAGGTCATCATAGTCATCTTGTGTACACTGAACTATGCTTTGGTTTAGTTCTTAGTCTCCAGGGACAATTATTAGGGCTCTTCTGGGTATAGGAATTTGTACACGAAGATAGTGTATGATCAATAAAGGATCTACCCCTTCCAGTGAAGAAAGCGAATGTTCAAGGCTGATCCACTTATGCTAGTTCAGGAATCTCTGGCCAGAGTAAATGAAATTAGAAAGGAGTTTCTAATTTGCATAGAACTAAGCATAGTAATTGGTAAACAAGTGATTGAATTAGATAGGCTTGACACGAGATCCATGCCTTGTATTTAATCGGGACATTGTAGGGTAGAAGGAGTTTATTGTATGATAACTATTCACTGACAGGTTCTTGGTATTCTAAGCAGTGAATTCATATTATCCGGATAGTCGCGATATGCTGAGAAGTATCCCTCACGATGTAGAATAAATGTGATTAATTAATTAATCATATTTAATAAATTAGAGAATTTATATAAATAATGATAAAATAGTTTTATTATTATTTATTTGTACTACCGGCTTAATATTGAACCTATAGGGTCACACCATAAAAAGAGAATGATTTAATGGTGGAGGAATTAATTAATAATGGCTAATAATTATTTATTTGTGAAATAAATAATTAATTGGCAAATTTAATAATTGATTAAATGAGATTTAATTGATTATAAATTAATTAAGAAAAGTTCTTAATATTATTAATTAAGGATTTAATTTTTGGAAATTAAATCAAGAGAGAGAATTATTTCTAAAGTGTTTAGAAAAAGGATTAATAATTAAAAGGTGTTTTAATTATTAATGAGAATAATAAATGGGATAATAATAATATTATTTATGGGAAAATTTCAGCTGAAAATTTTGCTTATAAATACACTATTATAGACCCTATTTTATTCTAACCCACATCGAACCCGAAAAACCAAAAGGTTTGGAAAACCCAATTCTCTCCACCTCCTTCCTCCTCCTGAACATCGTTTTCTTGGTGGATACCGGTGGAGTGCTTCACACTTGAGGAGCAACTGCTAAGGATCTCTGATCGTTGTCTCCGAATTATTTTTAAAGGTTAGATTCGATCCCTCGAATTTTTATTCACGATTTATGTGCTTTTATTTGGATTTTATATGTGCAAAAGTGTTTTACCATGCCCCCGCTACGTTAAAAATCCAACAATGAGGAAATGTATGATATAATAAGAATTGTTTGCTATAATCTTAAGTTGAAGTAAAGATATGAGTTATACTGATTATTATTATGTATAGTGGTGAAATGATGAGTTTAGAAGGCGAAAGTTGATTGGTCTACTTAAGGGTTAATTGTTGGTTGTGTGATTGATTGCTGGTGTCGGCTTGAGTCCGACTGGTAGTCAATAATATAAAGGAGATGCTGCCCAAATTTTTGGAGAATACCCTACTATTAAAGATAGAAAGTATACTTTTATGTTTTATTAATATTCTTGTTGATACTCCAAATAATTGTGATCTCGGTTCTGGAAAGAGGTTGTTACATCCAATCTGACTATATATAATTGGTCTTTGATTTTATTTAGCTAGTCATCATTTGGTGTAATTGATCAATTAAGTGAGTTAATTGGCTAATTTTACCAGTTAATGGTCAGTTAGATGGAGATCAATTCCAAATGGATTAAGTCAAATTTTGATGTGACTTTCAAATCCGAAATCAAAGAAATGAGGAATTTGGAGAAAGTAAGGGCACCGGTTGAATTCATAAATTGCTGCAAGTGAATGAGGCTTTACTTGGATGAATATGCCCTTTATAATGGATAAGAGAAATAAAAAGTTATCTGTATGGACAAGTGAGAAGAATATTTTACAGAACTAAAGATTTAAGATAGAGCAAAGAGAAGGAAGGAAAGGAAGAAGGAAGGTGGAATAAAGAAGAGGTTAATAACTACACCAATACAGATTTTACTAGACAATCAAAGAAATTTTATCATCTACAATAAAGTTTATTAAAAGATGTCTTGTTTCTAAATTGTTTTGATAATCATACAACAAATGATTTATCAAGTGTTTCTGTTTCGGATAAAATATGAGATACAACTTCAGTTTCTGATTAATGTTGATACTTAGTGTTAGATATATTTGTGATGTCATGTCTAATCTGATTTGTTTAGTTTCAGAACTTAACTGGAAATCAGAACTTACTGAAGACAGGAAGTTATCAGAACTTAAGCCATCGAGACTTACATCAGAACTTAAGTGCGGGTACACTTCAAATAAGGAAAGCAGCTGATTTACAGGAGAGGATCAGGATTAAACAAGTAAAGATATGCATGAATAATTGGAAAACTATAGGACTGCAGTAGATAATCTCTGATTGATGTATTCTAGGAAATAGAATCATTATCATATCAATTAGTAGTTATCTTGTAACCGTGTATTATATAAATACAGATTAGGGTTTACACTATGTGTGTTATCATTCACGAGAATATTATTCATTGTAACCCTAGCATCTCTTAGTGATATCATACATCACTGAGAGAGTAGATTAAACCTATTGTAACAGAGTTTTATATATTGAATAAACTTGTTTTCTGTTACATACTTGTGTTTATAATTGAATTGATTGTAGATACTATATTCAACCCCGTTCTATAATATCATTGAGGCTTAATAAGTGGTATCAGAGCCAATCTGTTAAGCTTACAAACAATTAAGATCCAAACAAACAATCAATCATGTCTGATCAAGCAAAAATACAAGACCCTCAAGAACCTGCAAAGGTTCGACCCATTCGAAACACCAGTAGATATGAAACCATCAGGGTTCCTATGCTCAGGGTGTCTGAGTACCCTATATGGAGTGTGAAGATGGCCATGTTTCTGGAAGCTACAGATCCATAATATTTAGACATAATTTATGATGGTCCACACAAGCCCACAAAGCTTTCTATTGCAGTTGGGAATGAGCCACAAAAGATGATTCCCAAAGAAAAGAGAGAATTCACCACTGAAAACATTTCTTCACTAGACAAGGATGCAAAAGTAAGACACTTGCTTCATTGTGCACTTGACAATGTCATGTCAAACAGGGTGATTGGATGCAAGACCGCAAAAGAAATATGGGATGCATTGGAAGTGAGATGTCAAGGAACCAATGCCATCAAAAAGAACAGAAAGACAATACTCACACAGGATTATGAGCACTTTGACTCAAAATCTGATGAGTCACTCACTGATATATATGAAAAATTCACAAAGCTGTTGAATGATCTGTCACTAGTGGATAAGGAATATAATCCAGAAGATTCAAATCTGAAATTCCTACTAGCTCTTCCTGAAAAGTGGGATTTGAAAGCTACTAAAATAAGAGACAACTATGAACTTGCTGATATGTCTCTTGATGAAATCTATGGGATGCTCAAGACTCATGAACTTGAGATGGAGCAAAGAAAGAAGAGGCATGAAGGGAAGTCTAAGATAGTTGCTTTAAAGACTGAAAAAAGCCAATTGTCTCTCGGAAGGCAAAAGGAAAGGCTCTCATCACACAGTCTAATTCAGAGTCATCATATTCTGATGATGATAATTCAGAACGTGAAAATTTATCTGAAGTGGATGTCGATGCAGAGATGATGCAACTGTGTGCTCTTATGGTGAAGGGTATCACAAAGATAGCCTACAAGAAATTCAGAAAGGGTAAGAAGGTTTCCAGGAAAGGTGGAAGTTCTGACAAGAAAGGGTTCAGAAAGACTAAAGGCAAAGGAGGAAAGTTTGACAGAGGAGACAACTCAAATGTCAAATGCTACAATTATGGTGAAAGAGGCCACATCTCTCCTGATTGCAAGAAAGGAAAAGGTGATAAAGACCAGGAACTTATCACAAAGAAAAAAAACCGGGCAGACACTTCAGAATCTGAAGAAGAGGTAAACTATGCCTTAATGGCAAATGCTGATAGCAATTCTGATGCTGCTGAACTAAAGGTACCTCTATCAACTCTTACTTTTGATACAGAAGATATTACTGAGTTAAGATTATTTCTGAAAAACATTTATATTATCTATAGAGATCATACTTTAGAGAATGAAAGATTAAAATCTGAAAATCTAAAGTACAAAAACAGAAATAGCTATCTTGAAGAAGAGTTAGTCAAGATGAACACTATTCAGACAGAGAGAGATAATGTTGTGTATGTTAAGAATGAACTGCTTAAACAGAATGATTATATAAAAACTGAATTAGAAAAAGAAAAGAAATCATCAAGACTTGGACTAACTCAGGCAAAACAACTCAAAATATTCTAAGTAGTGGAAACTGGAAAGAGGGGTTAGGTTATAAAGATGGTAAAAGTGAGAAAGGGACTTTGCCAATTAAGCCAAAGGTAAACCCTGTTAGATTTGTTGCAAAAACTGTTGTGTCTGATTCTGAAGAGATAAAAGACTCTAAAACAGAAGTCAAAGAAAAGTCAACTTCTGAACATGATAAACCAGCTTTGGTAAACATTGGCTTAATGACAAAGAAGCAGCTTAAGTATAAGCTGAAAGAAATTAAAAATGTGAACAAGGTAAAGGAAGCTAGGAAAAATAGGAATGGAAAGGAAGGTGTGAATAAAAGTAATAATTATATGCCTGTTCCTAATGCTCCTAGAAAGAAATGCTATAATTGTGGAAACTCTAACCATCTTGCTTCTTTTTGCAGGAAAAATAAAGATATAAACTTTTTACCGCCTAGATCATGAGTTAAGAGTCAATTTGTTAGGTTTAAACCACAAAATCCTTGTTTTCATTGTGGTAGTTTATGGAATTCTATTGATACTTGTAAGGAATATCATAGTTTGTACTATGATTATTATGAAATAAAACCTTCTTTAAAGAAAGTTAGTGTAATTTTTTCTAGTGTAAATTCTGATGCAAAGTCTGATAAAAAGCATGTTAGCATAAACTCTGAAACTAAATCTATGACACCCTCAATCTCGGGGTTAGGAAATGAGAACCCACACACCTTTAATCAACTAATTAAATAAGCATAAACCCTGATTAGCTACTAACATGATCAAACATGATTAAGTATGAGACTTTATTAAAACTACCAATCATAATGTAAAAGTTACAACCCAAAATAAAACCAAATACACATAGTCGATCCCGGCTTGGAACCGACAGATAACCCATTATATCTTTATAACACTCTCTAGCTAAGCGCTTGCTCACTCACAAACTGTACTACCTGCTCTGGAAACCGAAAGCCCTCAACACGATAGGGACCACCAGGTACGCTCTTACGAGCAGTGCGCCTAAGCCTGGACATCTTCTTACTTAACTACCATAGTTAGATTAAAACAAAACATATGAGTATAAAACTGAGCAAGTAACTAAACAACAGTTCTACAATATAAAATCCACAACATACTTTACTGATCTCAGGGCATTCTACTTTATCAATTCTAGGTGGCAGGTTTCTATCTTTTAGGCTATGAAAGGGGTTACGAAGAAAAATTTTGAGCTTTCAAGGAATAAGGCTCAAGGCAGGGTGAAAACCGACATTCATCACAAATCATTAACAGGATCACAAATGATCTTTCGAATGGAAAGCGACAATCTTTTCATTATAAGGAATCAATTATATGATCAACAGAATAAAAATCAGGGTTCACAAGCTGTAAGCTTCACAATATCACAATCAACTCTTTTCAAAGCAATATAAACCTTTTTAAAATTTCAAAAAATCAATAACTGAATAGGAAATTTCAATTCCTTTTTAAATCATTATGGAACCCTTGATTGGACCACTTTATCTTTCATTTCATAATAATAATACGGGTGATCAGCCCGTACCGACCTCCATCCGGTCTTTAAGGTACCAATGGCATAATTTCAGCCTTAAACTGGACTAGCCCCGCTAGCCTCTTACTATGACGGGACTAGTCCCACTAGCCTCTTACGTCCCAATCCAATCCATCAGGAATTCGTTTGGAAAACCTTAAGCTGGAAAAAGGCAGGTTTACTAAATTCATTTTATCATAACCAAGAATATGAAATCATTCGGACTCTTTCAAGTCGAAACTCATTCTTAAGTTCATTTTCAAGAATTCAAAGTTAAGGGAATGAATCAGAGATAAGCAAAGTTCAATTCTAGGGATCTTGATCAATGATAACATGGTACTCAAGTTAGGGAAATCAAAACCGTTTCGAGGATCAATAGAGGATAAGGTAAACAAGGAATGAAACATCATTACAAGGGGTTCGTAAAGGTACTTATAGGGTTTATAACAGTTCATGGTATAACAAGTGAATAAGAAAAGGAAAGTTACCAAGGGTTGGATCAATAAGCTTATCAATAACAAGTTCACAAGGTCAATGACAGGGGTACTTTACTTTAACAGTTCAATAATCTACATGGCATGAACAATATCCTCTCTATAACCATTTACACAAGTAATTAGAGTTACTTGCCTGAATTCGCTTTCCTGAAGGTTGAACTACCGCCACCTAGTATACCTTTCCCTTTCCTAGTTTGAATGCACTCACGCTCCGAATCTACAATCCAAAACCAAAACCTTAATTAGTTTCTTAACTCAGTTCCCGAAACGCTTAACTTTCCCCTTAAACGCAATACCCTAAGGGTATGCATATATATACACTCACCATAAACACAAATACGCATATACCATTACTCGCATATCCAAACCAAATAGACTTCGGATCACGTATTTCAATACAAACATGACATATAATATTTAATCCTTGTATATTAAACTCTAAACTCGAGTTATCATATCAATACATAATCTCGTATCAAAATGACTCAAAAACCTTCTTTTTACATCACTTAATTCGAACCAATCAAGCAAATAAACCACATTATTCTTAGAAATCTCACATGCATTCACTTTAGCATCAAATCAATCATTTTTATAGCCATAAACCATTCGGCTTTATTACAAAACACAAATAAAAGATCCAATGATCCTTTTAAACTCTAATCTTGTCAATTACAACTTATATCTTAACATGAAATTCTTATTTCTTTCATATCTAACTCCAATAATCATAGAAACACACAAGCAACACTTTAAGCATATAATCCATCTAAATTTCTATAAATCCAACTTATACCATTCGAATTTCTCAAAAGTCATCACATGCAACACCACAATTTGACATGCAAGTATAGGGATCATTTATACTCTTTAGTTTATACCAAAATTCATCCTTTAAAACCTTTTTCAAAGAAAATTGAAGCAAAATTAATCCCTAAAACCAAAACTCTTTATAAGCTTGAATCGAAATCAAAAACCCATTTTCTAAAAGTAAAAATTCAAACTAAAAACACTATTAATCAAAACCAAAGATTCTTTGATTCTTAAATCTTAAGCACCTTAAGCAAATGACCATTCCTCTCCTTCTTACTCAAATATTCGAACCAACTCTAGCACAAAACCAATCAAGTCACTTGCAACCAACTTAATGCTACCATTTATACTATCACACAATAAAAATCATCCTTCCCCTTAATTTTTATAAAAATTCGAATCTAGCAAAGGTTCAAAACCAAAAGAAGCCTAAAACATTGACATGCAATAACTTTTAGGGACATGCATATGGATTCTTATGACATGTATACCATTTTAATCAACTAAACACCAAGATCACTTACTAATAAACCTCACATACAATCTTCTAAGCATAACACTTCATTTACCAACAACACTTCAAGAAATCATCAAATATCAAACATTCAATTAGTATCTTAGAAAAATCATACTATAGCACTTGGAAAATCACACTTTGAAAATCCACTGGCTCTCCTTGGATCATGGTCGGTGGTGGTCGAACTTAAGAGTGCCCATAACGGGTCTCCTCTTGCGTTTTAAACTAAAAAATCACTTTAAACTTCTTTTACGATCATATATCAAGAAATCATATTTCCTTGAACACAATCATGGAGTTTGAATTATGAAATCTACATAAACACTTACATGCAAATGGTGTTTGAGTAGTATATCGAAAATAGAAACTATGGATGGTAAAATCTTTGAATTTGGATGAGTTTTTGTTGTTGCATGCAAGAGAGAGAAGAGAGATGGGGAGAGAGCCGGGAGAGAGTGATCGAGAGAGAGTGAGAAAGAAAGAGAGAGAGAGAAGTGTTCACGGGAAAGGAGATAAAGAAGGGGGGAGATGAGCTAGTATTTGTAATAGGGACAAGGGTAGTTTAGTAATTTACTAATCCTTTTCTTTGTTTGATTTCCTTTCTCTTTTTACTCTAATAAAATAGAAATTGAATATTAAATATATCTCTCTCAGAAAGTTGAAAATTATTGTGAATGAAAATTTTAAGACGTAGATCTCGAAATTAGCTTTCCAACCATTACTCATAATAAACTTTTGAGCGTACGGTTGATTTTATATGATTTTTACAAGTTTATGCTAATAATAGCATTTTAATACATAAAAATCATTTTAAAATGCAATGATCATGAAATAAATCCGTCCATCATTTTTAGAAAGTCTCTAGGACTATTTCGAAGATAACAAAATAAATCTCATGCCTTTACCTTACTCTGATAATTTTATAAAAATGTGCAAAGGTTAAATAAACCTTATTTAAATCAAATAATCCCCTTAAATCCATAAAAATATTAACAGATCACGTAATCACGCATACAGACAAGCAAGCACATATACTCACACATCACAACTCATATCCGATCATAAAATATATTTTTTTTCCTTTTTAATATTATTCCTCTTTACGCGTACCGGGTCACGTTCTGCCTGACGGCCCGACGCTCAGAGTTTCAATTACGCTTCACAATATCATTACCGACCGACACGTCAATAGAATACAATACTTTACTTAAACATTCATTTCACATAATAACACATAATTCACATTTTAAATACTTTAATACCTTTTTAGGACGGGTTCTGTTCTACTTGACGGCCCCACAACACAACTTAACTCCTAAGCTGACTCTTTAAATTGGAACGTATCTATCTACGCTCCCAGATACTAATATACAATAAAGACAATTAATCATCACTTAATCACATAATTTATAATTACATCACATAAATCATACTTTATTTACTTAATTATGTCGCAAAATTCTCAGTCGTCACAAAATCCGCTGCAAATGCTAACAAACTTAATAAGGCCAAAGGATCCAAGCAAGTATGGGTCCTTAAAACTAATCAATAGTGGTATTTGTGATTGTAGGGCAACAAGAAAAACATCCTGGTTCTGGACAGTGGATGTTCAGGACATATGACTGGAAATAAAGCTCTGCTATCAGACTTTATGGAGAAAGCTAGCCCATGAGTTTCTTATGGAGATGGCAACATGGGAAAGACTCTAGGATATGGCAATATCAATCTTGGGAATGTCATAATTGAATCAGTAGCTCTTATCTCAGAGATTAAATACAATCTGCTAAGTGTGAGTCAAATCTGTGACAGAGGTTATCATGTGGATTTCTTTGAAGAACACTGTGAAGTAGTAAGTAATTCTACAGGCAAAGTGATTCTGAAAGGTTACAGACATGGTAACATATATGAATCCAGACTTTCAACAAATTCTGATGGTTCTACAATCTGTCTGTTAAGAAGAGCATCAATTGAAGTAAGCTGGAATTGGCACAAGAAACTCTCTCATTTAAATTTCAACAATATAAATGAGCTAGTAAAGAAAGATGTTGTGAGAGGACTGCCAAAATCAACATTTGCTCCTGATGGTCTTTGTGACTCATGTCAAAAGGCAAAACAAAGAAAATCTTCATTCCTGAGCAAAACTGAATCCTCAATTCTTGAGCCTTATCACTTACTGCATGTTGATCTATTTGGTCCAGTCAATGTCATGTCTATTGCAAAGAAGAAATATGCTATGGTTATAGTGGATGAGTTCACAAGATACACTTGGGTGTATTTATTGCACAAGAATAATGAAACTGCATCTACTCTAACTGATCATGTCAGACAGCTGGATAAGTTAGTTAAAGACTCTATTAAAATAATAAGAAGTGATAATGGCACTGAGTTCAAGAATTCAATCATGGAAGAGTTCTGCAAAGAGCAAGGAATAAAGCAGGTATTTTTTGCGCCTGGAACTCCACAGCAGAATGGAGTTGTAGAAAGAAAGAACAGGACTCTTATTAAAGCTGCACGAACTATGCTTGATGAAGCAAAGCTACCAACCTATTTTTGGGCTGAAGCTGTGCAGACTGCTTGTTTTACACAGAATGCTACACTCATAAAAAATCATGGAAAAACACCATATGAAATGGTGAAGAAAAAGAAGCCAAATCTGAAATACTTTCATGTATTGGGATGCAAGGGTTTTGTTCTTAAGACTCATCCTGAACAGCTGTCAAAATTTGATCTAAAAGCTAATGAAGGAATTTTTGTTGGATATCCACTTTCCACAAAAGCCTTCAGAGTCTACAATTTCAGAACAAGGGTTGTCATGGAATCTATCAATGTATCTTTTAATGATAAAAAGATTACTGGACCTGAAGATTTCAATGATCATGATCAGCTGAGATTTGAAAATGAAGATGTAAATTCTGATGACCTAAATCCTGATCTTGTAAGTTCTGACGGGTTAAATTCTGATATCATTGAAACTGTGGTAACTGCTCCAAAAGAAAATGCACCTGTTCAGGGGGAGCAAGCTGATGATAATACCACATCTCACGACTCTAAAGATGCATCAGAACCAGTCATTGGCTCTTCAAGTTCTGATTCATCAAGTTCTGATGAGCCAAATTCTGACAATTCTGGAAACTCTAATTCTTCAATTCCTAAAGGATCCAACTCAAATTCTGGAATCTCAGAGAGCATAACTTCAGGGGGAGCATCAGAAAATGCTGATGGAGATAGCATGAATCATGGGGGAGGATCCAGTTCTAGAGATCAACTTCCATCTGCAATGAAGTGGACTAAATCACACACACCTGGCTTAATAATTGGAGATCCTGAAGCAGGTGTCAGAACTAGAACAATAACAACAAATGAATGTCTCTATCATTCCTTTCTATCTCAGACTGAACCAAAGAAAGTGGAAGAAGCTCTTCAAGATGTTGATTGGGTGTAAGCAATGCAGGAAGAGTTAAATGAATTTGAAAGAAATAAAGTCTGGACCCTAGTACCAAGACCAAATGACAGATCAATTATTGGTACAAAATGGGTGTTCAGAAATAAAACTGACAGTGATGGCATAATTACAAGAAACAAAGCAAGACTGGTTGCTAAAGGTTACTCTCAACAGGAGGGTATTGATTATGATGAAACATTTGCTCCAGTTGCTAGATTGGAAGCCATAAGAATCTTTTTGGCTTATGCTGTTCACAAGAAGTTTAAAGTCTTTCAAATGGATGTGAAAAGTGCTTTTCTCAATAGAGAATTGGAAGAAGAGGTATATGTTGAACAACCTCCAGGCTTTGTAAATCCAAAATTTCCAAATCATGTCTACAGGCTTGACAAAGCACTTTATGGCCTTAACCAAGCTCCTAGAGCATGGTATGAGACTCTGACTCAATTCCTTCTGGAAAGTGGATTTCATAGAGGCACAATTGATAAGACTTTATTCTACCTCAACCATGGAAATGACTTACTTTTGATACAGATATATGTTGATGATATCATCTTTGGCTCTACAAATACAAAACTTTGTGAAAGATTTTCCAAGTTAATGCAGTCAAGATATCAAATGAGTATGATGGGAGAGTTGAGCTATTTTCTGGGACTTCAAGTCAAGCAAACTGAATAAGGTACTTTCATAAATCAATCCAAGTACACCAGAAATTTACTCAAGAAATTTGGAATGCAAGACAGTTCAACTGCATCCACTCTCATGGCCACAACCACAAAGTTAGATAAAGACACTGGAGCATCAGTAGATATTACTAAATACAGAGGTATGATTGGCTCTTTACTCTATTTAACTGCAAGTAGACCAGATATCATGTATGCTACCTGTCTTTGTGCAAGATTTCAGGCTGATCCAAGAGAACCTCATCTAATAGCTGTGAAAAGAATTTTCAAGTACCTCAAGGGTACAGCTGATCTAGGATTGTGGTATCCTAGGGAATCAGATTTTAAGCTAATAGGTTACTCAGATGCAGATTTTGCAGGATGTAAAATATACAGATAAAGCACTAGTGGAAGCTGCCAATTTCTTGGAGGCAGATTAGTTTCTTGGTTTAGCAAGAAACATAAATCAATTTCCACATCAACTGCAGAAGCAGAATATATTGCTGCAGGAAGCTGTTGTGCACAGATTCTTTGGATGAAGAATCAATTATTGGACTATGGGTTAGAATTTTCTAAAATACCTATTTACTGTGATAATCAAAGTGCTATTGCTATGACAGGAAATCCAGTTCAACACTCAATGACAAAGCACATCAGCATTAGGTACCATTTCATAAGGGAACATGTGATGGAAGGTAAAGTGGAATTGCATTTTGTTCCAACAGATCAACAACTAGCAGATATCTTCATAAAACCACTATGTGAAGCTACTTTTACAAGACTGGTAAATGAACTTGGAATGGTTTCAGGTTCTTTCTCAAAATCTGTTTAGTTTTTGTTCTCATACATCAGACTTTATGATCAGTATTTACAGATTTTCTTATCTCAATGTAATCCGTGCTTAAATTGTAACATATTAAACACTACTTATTATCTGATGTGATTCTATAAACTCTGAAAGTGTTTTGAATGTTCTGTGACTATTAAATCCAATGAGGATTATCTTGTTAGATGTTGACTTAGTAGTCTTTAACAAACTATGTATCCCATGTTTGAATTAGTTATTTATGTGGAAATCAATAATACAAGCAAATTCTGATTTTGATCTTAGTCAAATTTACATCGTGTATCTTATTACTAAGTCACAAACTAGATTATTGCTTCTTATCTGTCAAATTCCGATGTCAGTAAATCTTAAGGTGAACTACATGCTTGATAAGCCTCACTTATCTAAAGGAAAAAAAATTGAAATCAGGTACTCCTTTGAGATCTAGAGTAATTTATGTGAAAAGGAAGATCCAAGTGCATTGCTGGTATTAAGTTATATGCATTAGAAAAGCAAATTCATTTTTCTTGGTGACTTTTCACATTCTCTGATTACTGGAGAAATATTCTGATAACAGCATAAATTCTGATGGCAGTTGTAACTCATTTACAATGAGAAGCCCTTGTCGAAAGAATTTCAAAAGATGCATAAAATAAGCACAAACAGTTGAGGTGGATTCTTGCATAACTTTATTCTACAGTAGACTTCACAATTTAAGACAGATTTTAAGCATTTTTCTTAGTTATGCCTTATTTCTAAGATATACTGAAGTTTATCAGACTTTAATCTTTATCTGATAATTTGCACATACACACACTATCACTCCATATGAATGATGAAAATTACTGTGATGATTAAGTTGTTTCTGATAAACAGTTAAGTATTAATTGCATAAATTCTGAGGACAAGTTCTGATTATATTCTGATGATAAAACTTTGAAGACACCAGTTAGTATTTGTCTGAAGAAACACAGAAACAATCATTCACTTTTTGAGTACAGAAGCCATGTCCAGATGACCGTTAAATTCTTATAATAGTCAAGTTCTGATACAAATCCTGATGCTTGCGTGGCATTATTTATTTACTTGACTTATTTTTAGTATTTACTATAACGGTTATATTTCTCAGAAAAATAATTAAGTAAGATAAATACAGTGATAATCATTTGGTTAATGGGTTGCGTGTTTGTTTTGGTAATCGCATGTGAGCAATAATTACTGCACGTTTACCGTGCCCACTAATAATTTTTTGACTGTTTACATGCTGCCAGGTGTAAAATATCTGTTCTGCTTCACAAATATAGTCGTTGTCACGTGGAGAGTATAAATACTAGAGTTAAAAGATTTTACAATCTTTTACCTACTTTTACTCTTTTTCTAATCTCTCTTATTCTCTCTCACTCTCTATTATTCTCTGAAGCTATTTTCTCACAGGTATTTTATCAAACACTCTATACACACACAACTTTTCACTTAATTTTCACAGAAATGGCACCTAAGGATCTTATCTATGATGGAGCCAAGTTTGTCCCCAACAACTATATGGCTAATCTCAACAAGGACGAGGCTCCTTCAAAACTTCACTTCATTCAAGATTTTCTCGCTCGAAGTGAAATTGGGTATGCTCTGACCCAACCACAGGCTCTCTCAGGCAAGCAAATTCTGGAGTTTTGGAATTCTAGAGTCTATGATAATGGTGGTGAAAGTGGGTCCACAAGCATCATTTTCACAACAGGGGAAGATGAGCAATTGGTAACCTTGTCAACTGTTCGATAAGCATTGCATCTGCCAGAAAACTGTACTTACAATTCAAAAGTTGGGGAGTCAGTTCTTCAAAACATGATGGCAAATCTTGGCTATGAGAAGTCTTTGTCCAAGCTGGGACAACTGAAGAGGCCCTACATCAGGAGGGAGTGGAGCTTCTTTTTCGATTGTATTACCAAAGCCTTTGCCAACAAATGCTCCAATTTTGATGCTATTCCAATCATGAGTCAGCAAATCGGGTATGCTCTTCTTAATCAAACTCATTTTGATTATGCTAGTGATGTGCTAGGGTTTATAGGTGATAGGATGAAAGAAGATAGCAACATGGTATATTTTGCTAGATTCTGTCAGCTTATATATAGTTTCCGTTGTGCTGATGTACCTCAACCTTTTGTGAGTTAATTGAACCCTTTAAACTTCACAAAAGGGCTTTCACGGACTTATTATCTGCTGATAATAAGAAGGATATACTAAGACCCCTCCAAATTCCCCAATCTGTCAAACAATTCTTAGTAAGTTCTGATCCTCACACATACACAACCATATATCCTGATGTTGCACCTACAAAGCCTACTACTTCTCAACCTCCACTAACCCAGCCTTCCAATACTCAACCAACACAATCCTCTCAACCACAACCATCAACACCTACTATCAGAACCTCACCTCTCATGTCTAAATCTAAACCACACTCTGGTACATCTAAACAAGTGCCAGTTGTGAAATCTGCTACACCATCTAGGCCTAAAACCAAAAAAACTAACTTTGTGCCTAAATCTCCACCAAGGAGAAGAACAAAGTTGATTGAGAGATGAATATGATGAGGATGAACATGTCCAGGTTCTTGCATCAGAACCTGTGACAAAAGAAGCTGAAGAGTCAACTCTTCAGAAAGAGAAAGAAGCTGAGGGTTCTGGCATTCAGGAAAGAAAGAGGTCTTCACATTCTGATATAGATCATGTCACCCCTCCATCTAGAAAATCAAAATTAAGGAAGACTAGAGCAGGTGTGCATATTGCACAAACTCAATCTGTAGATACTGAAGATGCTGAAGAAGGGGATCAGGAATCTCTGATCTCATCAGAACCTATTGTGATTGAAGCCCTGCCAGCAGCTAAAGAAGTTCTGATTCAGGAATCTGAAATTCCTGAAGTCCACAGATCAGAACTTGTACAAGAATCTGTGATTTCTCCACATTACCCTCAATTCAAAGAAACTGCCTCAGTTGGAGATTCAGAGTTAAGTCCTGAAATTGACATTCACAGGTTGAATATTCCAACTATTTTGTATCTGGAAGCACCACCAACAAAATAGTCAACTCCACCTGTTTCTCCAATACTACATGCTGAAATTCCTACTACACCAATTCTGGATTTGGAACCTGAAGATCAGAATTTGGAAACAGATGAAGTTGCTTCAGAGTCTCCTACAGCCACACACACCTCGGAGTTATCTGAAGATGAGGAGATTCTAGCCAGTTCTGGAGAGTCAACTCCAGTAAACAATCCAGTGCCTACAGGAAAGGATCCATCATTCCAGTTTGAGGAAGAGGCTGCTCCAGTTCCATGGGAGGAAACCTTTAGAGGGGCTGAGTGGACACATAAATGGAATGATACTGATTTTATTCCCGGCCCACATGTTCTGACAGATCATGTTGCCAAAGCTGATGAGTTGCTGATAAATTCTGACTTCAAAACCCAACTTAAAGTCACTGCTCTCAGTACTAAAACTCTTCAAGGTCTACACTCCAAAACTCATGCAAAGGTTAATAAACTTCAGGAAACAGCTGATAAGCTAGACATGATGCTCAAACTAGACAAGAAGAGGTTTATCAGACCAATTCAAGAAAAAAGTGGATGCTATTGACCTTGTTCAAGACAAGCAGCAGGCCCAATGGATGAGGTCTTACAAAATCAAGATGCTCAACAGACTCAGTTAAATGAGATCCAATCTTCAGTAGAACTCCTTCTTTCTCTACTCCTGACAGATGATGCCAAAAAAGGGGAGAAGGTAGTTAAGTCCAAATGCTCAATTAGCAAGGCACTGAAGAAAAAGGATGATTCTGAAGATGACCAGGGAAACCCTAGCAAGGGCAAAGGTCAAAGTCAAGGAAAGCAAGTTAGCAGAATTCCTATTCAGAAAGTACCTGATAGTAAGATTTCTGATAAATCTACTATTCAGAGGAGTGATAAGGAAGGAAAGAAGACTTCAGCTACAGATCAAACTTTGTTGCTCACAAGTTCTGAAATTGAAGATCAAGTTCTGACAGCAAGTTCTGATAATCAAATTTTGATGACAAAGTCTGATGTTCTCATTCAAGGTGGAAGTCAAGATCGAAGAAATTCATGCAAACTTAAAGTTCAGGGGAAAGAAGGCAACCTTCTTTTACAAGGATCCTAAGATTCAAGCCTTAGATGAGGAACTTGCAAAGAGACTGTTCCTTAAGGATAATCCAGGAGTGGATTTAGAGGAACTTAGAGAAGAAGAAGCAAGATTTAATGTTGAAAAGTCAAAACTACAGCCTAAAGCTTCTAATGCAAAGAAGCCTCCCAAACCTAAGGAGAAAGGTATAGTAATAAGAGAAAGATCTTCCACAGAGATTCCTAGATCAAGTACTAGATCTCAAACTACTACTGATCCCAAAGACAAGGGAAAAGGAAAAGTTGGGGAGACAGTCAAGAAACAGAAGATGAAGATTCCTCAAATTCTGATGGATCCTGTGTGCAAGATGGTTCAAGTTTTTGATGATACTGCTGCTGAAGATGAAACAGTTAAAACTCTGAAGAGAAAGAGGATGACAGAAGAATCTAAGACAACCTCTGACATAGCTCAAGTTGTTCAGGGTGAAGATATTTCAGAACATCAAGCTATAGATGAAACTGCAAATCCTGACAAATTCATCAAGACATCAACCTCTAATACTGCTCAAGTTGACATATGCAGCTTAACATTAGAAGACAAGAAGAAGCTGTTATGGAACAAGATTATTCCAGTTCAACCTAAGATAAATCAGATGTTGAATCAACTTGCAACATTTGGGGTAAGAGCCAAGCAAGCTAGAGATACTTTTGGATTAGGTTCTGACAGAGAGAAATTCCAGACTGAGATAGAAGTTGATATTAGAGATCCATTCACATTGACTGACAAGCTATTTGAAGAGATCACACAGAAGCACCTTGATAAAGTGTTTTCTGCTCAAGTAGTGATGGATACTCATGATGATTATGATTGAAAAGAGAAATTGATCTTGTTTCTGATTGATGGCAGAACTTATAGATTATTGAATCTGATATGCTGAAGAAATCTGTCAAAGAGCTCCAATATATTCATTATCTACTGGAGGTAAATTCTGATGTTACCAGGAAATGGTCAGAATATATTCTGAAGACAATAAGAAATTTACTCAAAATTTCTGGTGCAAGAATGACAGAGTATACTCCAATGTTGACTGAGGATGATGGAAGAGAAATTCCTATGAGGAAAAATTCTTCCAAGATTGAAGTAATTCTGAAGGGAAAGTGTCTATGCTATAATGAAGACTCTTCACATCCCAGAGTTATCAGACTTGGAGATGGGCTTGAAAGAACATCAATTCTTGTACTCAGAGCCGCCATTTATCAGATTTGTGATAATGAAGATGAAGAACTGATGCAAATTAAAGCACAGTTAGTTGAAGTTCTGAGAAATGCTGAGGACAAGCTGGTAACAGACTTTACAAGGAATCACTATGCATTCAGATTGATCCAGTGATATTGGTAAAGCTACATGTACTGTAAGTTGTATTTAACTGTTTAAAATAATATCTCATTGCATTTGTATTTAAATATTTTTGACATCATCAAATCTGTTAACTTGTATATTTTTCATAATTTACCAGTTGGGGGAGATTGATAGATATATTTGGGATGTCATGTCTAATCTGATTTGTTTAGTTTCAGAACTTAATATCAGAAATTAACTGGAAATTAGAACTTAATGAAGACAGGAAGTTATCAGAATTTAAGTCATCAGGACTTACATCAGAACTTAAGTGCGGGTACACTTCAGAGAAGGAAAGCAGCTGATTTACAGGAGAGGATCTGGATTAAACAAGTAAAGATATGCATGAAGAATTGGACAGTTATAGGAATGCAGTAGATAATCTCTGATTGATGTATTATAGGAAACAGAATCATTATCATATCAATTAGTAGTTATATTGTAACTGTGTATTATATAAACACCGATTAGGGTTTACACTATGTGTGTTATCATTCACGAGAATATTATTCATTGTAACCCTAGCATCTCTTAGTGATATCATACATCACTGAGAGAGTAGATTAAACCTACTGTAACAGAGTTTGATATATTTTATAAACTTTTTTTATGTTACATACTTGTGTTTATAATCGAATTGATTGTAGATACTATAATCAACCCCCTTCTATAGTATCATTGGGGCCTAACACTTAGGTTGTTGTTAAATATCGAAAGTGGTATTAATATAGACGAGTGCAGAAAAATAAAAATAAGATAAAAAATGTAGCTTTGGGTTTGCAATCCAGGGCCGCGTTTGACTCTCGTTGACTCAGTGGCTCCGACTTTCACATGCTCGCCAATTTGGACGATGGTGCTCCTTCATTTGCTTCATTATTTGTATCTACACTGCAAGTCCCACATCAATAATGATTCCAGGAGCTTGTTCTTCTTAATTTTTATGCGAGAAATGGTGTTTTGGTCCTGTTTTGTTGTACCTTTAATTGTTATTTTTTGTTTTTTTGTTTCAGGGATATTGGCTCCTTCCGTATGGTTTAGTTTTTCTCCGATATAAACCCCAGCGCCGCAGATTTTTTGTGTCCATGACTCTCACGACCTCGAGGAACTAATAACCGGTAATTTAAGATTAAACCCAAAACCCCCCAAAATTTGAGAAAATTATTCATCTTCCACGAATATTTAAATAGTCCTCCTTCTAGTGCCAAATGTTATTAGAGGAATTTTGTAACAACACGAAATCGGAGGGATGCTGAAATATTAGAGCGATTTGTGGTTGTTTTTAGGGATTAGAGTTTATAAAACATAGGGTGGCTGGACTTGGGATGTGTTTCGATTTGTCTCATTGTATCGGATCCCTTTGCCAAGATGTCTGCGTACCAATTTATATTGGATCAAGCCTACGCAGTTTTATGAAATTTGGGTCTATCCCTAAGAGACTTTAGGGATAAGTTTCGCTAATGTGCTAATTACCGATTTTATTTGATTTTATCTTTGCATTGTGATATCTTCCTTAATTTGAAAGATATCGTTTCGAGATATTTTCTATTATTTATTCGTTATGATTGATTCTTTCCTTGTTTCAGGGAGAGTATAAAATTTGAGCATTAAATGATAACTATTAATCGAAATTAATAATATTAAAAATTTGGAGATAATTAGGATATGCCAAAATATGGCATAACAGTTTGTAAATGAGCTGAACTTGAACACACTGTAGTTCATCTTGAAAGTTCGTGAACAAGTTCGATTACAATATTCGTTAATATGTTCGTGAGTAGTGTTCGTGAACATGCTGGTTGATATAACTCGTGAATAAGTATATGTGTATTGTTAGTTACATTTGCTCGTAAACAACACACACTCATGATACGATATTTAGTAAATAATTATATATATATATAGGGTCAGATTCAGTGGGTAACTCATATTATTGGGTAACTAAGTAACTAGTTATGATGGGTACACGTATATACCACACCTTTATCGCCTTTAACGGTACGTTTACACCTAAATTTTTTAGTGTTCATGTATAATTTTATCATCTACTTTTTATATATTTTTTTATACGTGTTCTTTTTATTTTAAATATTTATATTTTAATAAGGAGTGTTCTTTAAAAATTTTGTGCTAGTATGTGTTGTGTAAATATTTTTATGTTCTTTAATTATTTTTGTGTGTGACATATTCTTTACTAGTGCTTTTTAAAAAATAAAAAAATTATTTACTAATTTTCTGCATGATTATTTTTACACACTAGATTATAATTGAACACATAATTTTTGTATTATGGTCAATTATATTTTGTAGTATCTATTTTTCTACACCAAAATTTTATATATTTAGTATCTTTTATTGCATGTATAGTAAAAGTTTTACATGTTCTATAACTATTTTGTGTCCTATAAATTTTTCTTTAGTGTTCAGTATTTTTATATTGTAACGTAATTTTTTGAGTGTTATGTGTTTTTTATCCTACTATTTTGTGGACTGTAAATTTTTCTTTAGTGTTCGGTAATTTTTTATATGTGTACCATAAATTTTTCTTTGGTATTCTGTGTTTTCTATTAAATTTTTATTTAGTGTTCTGTAATTTTTTATAGGGTTAAATATCAAGTATGTCACTCATTGGGGCCAAATGTTTCAAGTAGGTCACTGACTGCAAATCTGACTCGATGTAATCACCGATTAACACTAATTGTGCATTCCGTCAGAGTCAACGGAAATTAGTAACGGTCAACTGTGTGACATGGATATGCAGCCACTGAATGGGTGACCTGGTGCTTACGTGGTTGTGCAACGGCTCTAATATCATGGGTCTATATATACAAACTAAAATCAGACCTTAGAGAACTAGGGTTCTTAACTAAAAATTATTGAATCTTTCCAATCCCATTTTATTCATCTAATTCGTTCCAGGACAAACTTCAATTCAACCTTAAGTTCAAAAGGCCTATGGCGTTAAGCTCCGCAACGTCGTCCCAAGTTTCGACGAATGAGCAACTTTGTTATTGCGGGAAAAGGGCCAAGATGTATACATCTTGGTCACTCAACAATCCCGGGAGAAGATTATACACATGTTGCCAACCCCAAGTAAGCCTTTTTTATTGAAATATTTCTGCAGTTAAGTTGGGTTTTTGGAACTTCATAATTTTTTAAAAATTGCAGGGTAGATGCAACTATTTTCGATGGTACGATCCTCAAACTTTAGGCAGGCACGGTGATGTTATCACATACTTGAATAACAGAAGAATTTTTCAAGATGATAAAATGGCACTTCTTGAAGAACATATAGCAATGCTTGAGGAGAAACTTGCAAGTAGTGAAGAAAAGAAGAGAGCTTTGGAGAAGAAAAATGGTTATTATCGGAAGATCTACTTCATTGTGATACTTCTGTTAGTGATTTTAGCGAAGTTGATGTAGTGTATTTGTGTTATTGTTAGTGGGTTAGGAAATTTGATGTAATTTATCTTGTTTTAACTAAATTCTGTTCTCACTGCTTGTTTTTGAAGATATGTAGTATATTAATGCTTTAACAATTATGTTAGTGTTTGTGATTATGATAGTTCTGTTAATGTTATTGATCATAAGAAAAAACTGTTGGCATAAATAATAGAAAGATAATTTCATAAACACAATAGAAAGAGTTATTACATTGATCATAGTTGAACATTATAGCTACTTATCAAGTTCCCAAAGGTTCATCCAATTCTTCCCAAAATACATAGCCAAAAGATTATAGCAAATTATCAAGTTCTGAAAAGGATCATTCTTCGTAAAAAATTAACACCTAGTATAGGTGTTAATTATACCAACTGGAGTCTAGGTTAACTGATAATGCATAAATGAAAGCAAACTAAATTAGTCATCATCTAGGTTAACTGGAGTCTCTGCTGTATTCTTGAACTTGGTTTTCCACTATAGTCTGGTGCTCCTCCTAACTGCCGGTGGACCTTCTTCTTCATACTCATCTTCACTCTCAGGCTCAACATCAGTTTTCTCTTCCTCTGCATCTGCAACTTGGTCCTTAGCAGTGCTTGACTGTGATTTCTGGATTGGTGGAGTGTCTACGGATGGAGTCCCAGTAGGTACATGATTGGCCTTAGTCAAACCAGGTGTTGGCATGAAAAGTTTGCCAAAACCCAGGCCAATTAGCTTTTCTTTGAAGTTGGGAATTGGTTCTACATTCATCCAATGTGGCTTATATCCCACTTCATCATTCTCATTCTCAAAATACAAACTTTTCTTACCAGAAAGAGATTTTGTCTTCTCCTTTTCATTATTTGCACCAGACTGCTCACACTTAGCTCCAAATTTGTCAATTTTTTTATGGTTCAATTTTTGCATCCAAAATGGTCTTTCTTTTCTCTTACTGTGGAACAGTTTCTCCTTCCATTTCTTATTTGCATCTACATCAGCAACTGCAGATTATGGAGTTCCAACTTGGCTATCTGGTTCTCTAATCATAATACATGGCATGCTCTTTCTTCTGACAGGTAGCTTGGTACTTTTCTCCTTTCCAGCTTTGTCTACTTGATCCTTCTCAGTTATCACACTTCCCCCCCTGCTCATGAACAACTTCAATTTTAGTTCGCACTTGCAACTCAGGACACTTGGGTTTTTTATGCCCAGCTTGCCTACAGTGAGAGCAATGCATCTTTTTACCAGATGTCATTTTCTGGAGCCCTTGTACAACATCTTTGGACTTGCTCCTGTTGGAACTAGCATTTTCCCATGCCTCCCATCTTCTGAGTTTTTTAGGCCTGCCTCTTAATTTCTTTGGCATGTCAGGTGGTAGCATATGAGCCTCATCTGTTACTTCCCAGAAATCTTCTCCTCTAAGAGCAGCCAAAGGAAAACTGTAGGCCTTCATATACATCTCCTTTGAGTAGTATTGTGACACATAAGATGCTGGTTGATATCTCCTATCATGTATAGCAGCCACAACATGTGGGCATGGTATTCCTGTCAACTCCCATGCCCCGCAGTCACATGTTTTCTCTTCTAAATTCACAGTGACTGATCTTGTACCTTGCCTAACCATGTATTTTGTGTCTCCATCCCAAGTTGCTTGCCATTTTCTAGATGCATTAATAGCTGCATCAAGCTTATGCTTTATCCTGGGGCATATGGGAAGATCCCTGTAAGCCATTGAATCCCTATTAATCCTTATTCTCCTCATGATTTTGAAGTGTATTTCTTGAATCATATTCAAGAGTGGCATGTACCTACACAACAACACATCAAACTCAATTAAATGTTGAATACATTTTTACAACAACACATCAAACTCAATTAAATGTTGAATAAACAATTGAATATGTTGCAAGTATACTACCTTTTATTAATTATCCAGTTATTGAAACACTCAGACATGTTGTTCTCGACATTATCTACAAATGAATGTCTGTCGAAAAATGCCTTAGACCAACTCTTTGGTTCCAACCTGCTCAACTCATCATAAGCATTTTTTGAAACTCTCTGTAAAAGCTTCATTGCCTTGTGATACAGAGCTGGATAAGTGGCACAAGCAGCAGTCCAGAAGCAATCTTTACAATGCCTTGAGGAAACCTGGATATAAATGTAAAAAAATGCAAAGATATAAATGCAAAAATATAAATGTAAACAAAAAAATGCAAAATATAAATGCAAAAATATAAATGCAAAAACATAAATGTAAAAATATAAATGCAAAATATAAATGCAAAATATAAATGTAAACAAAAAAATGCAAAATATAAATGCAAAAACACAGTTTATACCTCTTCTTGAAATTGTTATACAAATGCCTTGTGCACAACCTGTGCTCAGCCCTTGGCAATAACTCTTTCATAACAGCTACCAAACCCTAAAAATAATCAAATAAACATGCTTTAACAGCTGTCAATGTAATGACAATGTAAGTACAAGGGAAGATTGTTACCTTCTATTGATCACTGATGAATGTGAAGGCATGACCATTCCCTAGTGATAGATCATCTTTTAAGAGCTGAAGGAACCATCTCCAGCTATCTATGCTCTCAGTCTTCACCACAGCAATTGCAACTGGATACATGTTGTTGTTAGCATCCCTACCAATAGCAGTGAGTAGCTGACCACCACATACATTTTTCAGAAAACATCCATCTATACCCAGTATTGATCGGCATCCTAACTTCCAACCTTGTTTCAAAGCTTCATAGCAAATGTATATCCTCTTAAATATGTTCACACTGTCATCTGTCACCATGTTAGTCATTATCTTACATGTGTTCTTTGGGTTATTTTTTATCAACTCAAAACCAAAATCCCAAACCCTTGAGTAGTGACCCTTCATACTTTCTAAAACTCCAGCAAGAACAGCCTGTCTTACCCTAGAACACTTGATTATAGGTACATCAATTTCCAACTCTTGCCTAATGGTTTCTTGCATCTCCTTCACTTCCACTGTGGGTTTTTTCTGATTTTTTCACCATACATCTATGTTAAGTATTTCACATATATAAGCCTATTGTGGTATGGTTTGGTGCATAGATGATCAGGCTGGCATGTTTTAATTTGGACAGCATCACCCCCTTCCAATCTACTGCACCACAAATAAAATGTGCACCCTTTTTCACATCCAACCTGTGCTCTTTTAGCATCATTTGTGATGAAATGCAGGGCTCTCCTCTCAGATATTCCATAATCTCTAACAGCTTTTATGAACTCAGCCATGGAGGAAAATTTAAGCCCAACTTCAAACTTAAACCTACCCAGCTTTTCAGGATTATAAACTGCTGGTTTCTTCTTCCTTTTATTACCAGGAGGAATTGCAACATACCCCTTCTTAATGTTTTCATCTTCACTGGAAGAATCCTCGGACCTCAACTCATCACTAGCATAGTCACTCTCATCATACTCACTCTCATCACTAACATCGGGATTTTATTGTCTAAGTTGCCTAGAAGCTACAAGCTCTTCATCAGATTCTCCCTCTTTAGGGTCATAGTTAGGGTCACTATCATCACCATCACTAGACCAGTCATCACCAATATCAAGATCATTATTAAACACTTCATCAATATCAAACCCTACGTCAAGTTCACTGAACTCATCATATTTCTCTACCAAATCAGTACACTGCCCTGTTTTCTTATCATCCACAAATATATGTAACTTTTTAAACGGCAAGGACACCTCAATCAAATCCCTAAATGACTGATCATCATATAACACTCTAATACCATTCTTAAAGGTATGACCATCACATTGAAAATAAAGCATATCACTCTTACTATACTCAAATTTCAGAGGATAATCATTCATTTCAAGAATCAAAAATTTTTTTGTGTCAATATCTTTGATGATATATATCCTTCCCCCAACATAATCAGCATTACCTCTAAAAGGTTCAGGACTAAATATCCCATGATGGTGTAAGTAAATAGAAACCTTCGTAGACATTTCTAAAAAATGAAGTAAATATAGAATGAATTAAAATAATTTCTTCAAGCAAACGAATCAAAGATAACAAGATCTATAAAAATTACATAATTTTTATAAAAATATGATCAAAAACAAGAACTTATCATAAAAGACCTAAAATCCTAGGGATAAGTTCGAAAAATACCTTAATAAGATTAAGATGATTCTCAGATGCTTGTTAGTGTGTAATCTTGAACAATACGGCCAAGAACGACTTCAATTGAACGATTTAAGGAGTGGGTAAGTAGGGTTTGCAGTTTCCCCCTTTCATCTTCCCGCGTTGTCTTGTCGATTATGTCTATAGTTTCTTTTTTTGTTATATATTGCAGCACATTACACGTAAACAGTTACAGTCAGCGCCACGGGGCAAGAAGACGTCCACATGTCACACACTAACGGAACACTTAACGGTTCCCGTCTAAATTGACTATAAACCCGGTTGACTCTGACGGAATGCACAATTAGAGTTAATCGGTGATTACATCGAGTCAGATTTACAGTCAGTGACCTACTTGAAACAATTGGCCCCAATGAGTGACCTACTTGATATTTAACCCATTTTTTATATGTACCCTAAATTTTTCATTAGTGTTATATGTTTTTTTAATGTTGGGTTCTTGAATAATTTTGTGTTCTACAAAGAATTTATTTTTCATATCCTGTAATTTTTCATTCTAGAGTTATATTTATCTATCTTATGTTCTTTCTACTTTTTCTTATTTTTAAATCCATATGCCAGTGATAGAAAATACGTGAAAAATAAATTCATAAAAATATAAAAAAATATGAAACACATTAACATTATATATATACTTTTTATTTTTCATCGTAAAAGATGAACAAAAAAGTTATAAAATATACGGAAAAGTAAACAAATAAATATTATTAATCAGAAAATGTACCTGTTTGGTATAACCTAGCATAGTAAGGTGTGTGTTGAGTGAATCAGTTTTGTAAACGTTCGTCGAATTGGATTTGGGCAGTTAGTTGTTGTGATTTTAAAATAATCTGAACCCTTAATGTACAAGTAATCTAATGGCTCATATTTAGTTACTAAGTTACCCAATAAATTGAGTTACCATTTGATCCTCCACACACACACACAGATATATATATATATATAGGGTCTTACTCCATTGAGAACCTTTTTTTGTTGAGATATGAGATCTAATCTCAACCACAAAAATTTATATATATTTTTAATCTAGACCATTCATTTTAAATCTCAACATCTTCTCCAAACATCATCTCTTCCATCTTCTTTTTTCTACTTACCACCCACCATTACCTCTAACCACCGGCAACCACCATTTCCGGCCACCACCACCACCGGTGACCACCACTACCTCTGGCGATCACCAAAAAATCACCACTGGAAAACATAAAATCACCATCGTCAAATCAAAGATCACCACCGGAATATAAAAAATTACCACCAGAAAATGAAAAATCACCGACGGAAAAGGAAAAATCACCACATACAGCCAGGATTTTTGTCCACCAGATCCGGCCTCTATTTATCAACTCTGAAGAACATCATCAAAAAAATACCAAATTATTCAAGTATTAAACACCACAATAAAATCATAAACACCATAATAATATCAAGACACCAACATTCAATCATCAATTCCGGCAATCACCCATTTCTGGTCACCAATACTGAAATTATCGTATTTAAATTATAAATCACCACAATCAATAAAAAAATTGATTGAAAAATCACAAGATTCTACATAAGAACGGATTGGAGACAACAGAGGGAAGCTGATAGCAAGAGGACGATGGTGAATCACGGCAACACATTTTGGCCTGGATTTAGCTTTAAAGATGAGGGAGGCTGAGAGAGAGAGAGAGAAAGAGAGAGATAGGCGGGGATGGTCGGCGATTGGTGGTGAAGAATGACGAGATAAAGATGACGACAATGATAACGAACTGAAAATATGGTGGGGGAAGGAGATGTGGGAGACAAGAGTGAAGATGGTGGGGAGAGAAAGAAGATGGTGGATGGGATAAGAACAATGTTTCTGGCGGCGAACAACGATGGTGTGTGGATTGGGTATGACCTGAAAAGATGAGTGCAACAAGTAATTTACATGGATGGGAGAGAATAGTATGTAAGGTTGTGATTAAAAGTTGTATTATAAAATGAAATGCTGAGATTAGATATCAGTTCTCATTTTAATTGGGGTTCTCATTTGAGCAACCTCCTAGACACACACACACACATATATTTATATATGCAAATTAATTTACCATTTCATTTAATCCATTTCTTCATTTTATTAAATGGATCAGATTTTTATTAGGATTCTCTTCTATATATACCTACGTATATATATATATATATATATATATATATATATATATATATATATATATATATATATATGCAAATCAATTTACCATTTCATTTAATCCATTTCTTTATTTAATTAAATGGATCAGATTTTTATATCTATAGGATTATCTTCTATATGTAATAGGAGAACAATGAGATAAAATTAGTGAGATATTTTATTCTCGTGAATTTACAAATTTGTCCTTGTTTTTACGACATTTTTTAAAAAAATTATTGTTATTGGAATTCGAACCTAAATCTACTCATTCAACAATATATCTTTATGCCACTACACCAAACCACCACTCGTGTTTTTCGTCTTACATACAATATGTGATTGTCATTTAATACTGAGATATTTTATTTAAATTTAACCGTAATTATTGAATGATGTGTGGAGTTAATTTTAGCAAACTAAATTAGATATAAGTTCAAATACAATACATTAACTGATCATTATATATGTGTGTGTGTGTGTGTATTTAACGACTATAAAGATTTTATGTAGTTTAGTTAAATTCAAAATCATAATTTCACCTGAAATCTTTTAAAAAAATACTTGAAATATTTCATCTTAATTTGAATTTGAAATATGATCCATTTTTTGAAAAACATTCGTCATTTGGTTATGTAAATCGATTCACTACGTAGGTTTAGTTAATTTAAATTACGAGTTTGACAAAAAAACTAATCAATGACACGAAATGCTTGTAATGTCTTATATTATTAAAATGTGTTTAATTTTTTTATAAGTTTAATTCAACAACCAAATATGTATCAAATTTACTAACTTGACCAAAGACGGGTTATTATTTTTTGGACTTGACATAGCATAAGTCGTTACAAAATGTGTTGATCACCCAGAGTTTTAAGATGTGTGCTTGCCGGCAGAAATTATGAATCCAATTGATTTCGATGTGGTCTCTAAACTATCTGCTCAGATAAAATACTAGGATAGAAAATAAATAAATATTATTATTATATTAGTATATGGAAAAAGGTAGAAATAATTAACCAATAAAAGTCGACAAAGATCAGATAACGTTGCATTAATCTCAATAATAGAAAACAATCAATGTTTGACCTATATCAACACGACCAACACTGTAACATATTCTAAAATATATAAACATCATTTGACATACCTATGTCATTAATATGACAACCTTGTAATGATACTTCAATACGAGATTACTGGAGTTGAACGGAGACATTATCGATTCCAAATATAACAAATGCATTTACCTTACACCCACAAATATCAGACTTACACAAATTAAAATTAGAATAATAAGATAGTAGTTTAAGTTAAGTGAAAAGTTTAATTTTAACATAATAATAAGATGATAATTTAAGTTAGGTGAGAATTTAATTTTAACAAAATAATAAGATTGTAATTTATTAGGAGAAAATTTTATCAATATGGTAGAAAGACTTTACTTGGGAGAATACTAAGATGGTAATTTGAGTCGCGCTTCGCATTGCTTTCTAAAATAATGTTCCATTTTTTTATGTACTTCTAATCTGATCGTGGTCATTATGAAATTATGAATAATAAATCAAGAAGCTTAAAATATCGTTTTCTCGTAAAATATGTTTACTCCAATGAGTCGTTGTCTCATTATTCACAGATCTAATATCATAAAATATATTATTTATTAGTCAATAATTAATATATTATTTTTTTATTTAATAATATATTTTTTAAAAAATATATAAAAATAAATTGAAGCGATATGAGAAGCGCCCATTCACCACCCTCGTCTTCTCATTTACATATAACGATTTTAAAAAATATTGAGAAAACATATTTATAGATATTAGTCTCTGTAGTATTTTATTATCTAAAAAATAAAAGAAAATTATTAGGAGAATATATATAGTAAGTTGATTTAGGAGATACGAGAACTGGTATTAAAAAAGGAATTTAGGAGAATCTGAGGATGTTAAGTTTATTTAAAGAGAAATGAAAATTTTTAAGAGAATAATGCGATGATAAGTTATTTTCAAAAATCTTGATGAAAGAGGTTACAGAAACCTTAGAAGAATATTATGAATGACGATAAACATTTATAAAAATTTGTCTTTGTAATATTTCATAGGCTACAAATTAAAAGAAATATTTTAGAAAAATATAACATAGTGAGTTTATTAATTTAGGAGAAAGAGAATAATTGATGTTAAAAAGGACATTTAGGAGAATAACAAGATAGTAAGTTTATTTAAATAGAAAGCAGAAATTTTGAGAGAATATTATGATGTGATGGTAAACTAATTTCAGAAATATTAATTAAAGATGTTGTAGAAACTTTAATATAATATTATGATGGTAAGTCGATTTAAAGAGAAAGTAGAAGTTTTATGAGAATATTATGATGGTAAGTTGATTTCAAAAATCTTAATGCAAGATATTGTAGAAACTTTACGAGAATATTACGAATGATGATAATATATTTAGGAGACTAAAATATAATTGTAGTTTGTGATATATATGAACTCAAAGAAATTGAGAAAATTAGAAAAATAAAATGAGACGATTTGAGAGGCACCACCTAAACACCCCCTCTCCTCCTCCTTCATGTAAGTATATTTATTGATTGATTGACTTTTTTGCAAAAATAAGAAAACACTATTTTGCGAGATAGCCATATGTGTCTATGAGAATAAAGATCATAAGGGCGGGTTTTTAGGAAAATTTCCTAAGATAAGGTAATGATTGACTTGAATGTTTTATATTTATTATCAAATTTATTGTTTTTCTAATTTCATTATCATGCAAAATATATGATAGGTAAATATTAATAATAAATTATTAAAATTATTTATTTACGTGTATTTGTGGTGATATTACGAAAATTATCCTAATATTAATCACTATAAGAAAACATGACAAAACCGACCGTAAACGGTTGGTTAAGAGGCAACACGGTCGGTTAAAATAGTCATAACCGACCACAGGGCATGGTCGATTTTAGGCTGATCGGTTATGACTTTTGGTCGGGTTTAACCTTCATAACCGACCAACATAGTGGTCGGTTAAGTGCCTGGGCATTTTATTCAAATGTGGGGTCACTGTGTACACGTTGCAACACATGTGCACACGTGTTGCCACGTCACTTAGTCATAACCGACCGTTGGTGGTCGGTTATGTCTGTTTTTAAAAAGTTGACTGAAACTCATAACCGACCATGGTCAAAGTGTGCACATCGGTCGGTTTTATTTCAGAAGCTAATTTAAATGTCATAACCGACCGTCTTAAAACCGACCACCCTCTGAAGGAGACAGTCGGTTTTATGAAGAAGATGGCTGGTTATGTCACCTGACGGTCGGTTTTCGGGGTTTTGTAATGGTCAAAAGTGGTCGGTTATGCCTATTGTCAGTCGGTTTTAAGGTCTGATTTTAAAAAAAATTGCAGGTTTTTCTGCAGTCCCTATACCAAACCAAACCAAACAACCAAATAATATTCACAACCAAACAATATTCACAACCAAATCTCCAATCCAATAAACAACCTATACTACTCAAAATCATTCCACCAAACTAGTAAATTTAATGATTAAACAATAGTAATTAAATCGAACGAAATCATTTACAAATTCCGATAACCGGAGGATCAAACCATATCATTACATAATAAGCAATCTTAAATAACCGACAAAGTATCAAACCATAACAACGTATTAAATTTACATCTCATAACCATCAAAGTAGCAAATTACAATAGTCTTAAAACCGATTAATGTAAACTAATCCGATAAATCAACATCGGACGATCCACCGCCATCATCGTCGCCATCATCAAAGTCCTCATCATCGGAGGCCTCATCCTCGGACGTGTAATCCTTATCGACTTCCATAGCACGCCGATTATTTTCCTAGATACACAAGTTTAATTAAACGAGTTTAAAAGAAGAAACAAAATTTACATGTGAATGAAAACAAATAAATAAACAAGAAGGTCAAAAATTATACCCCGCAACACGAGCTTCCGTCTTTTGGACGATATCTTCAATCAAGGAGCCCACGATATGCACGATCTCGCCACCGATATGGTTATTCCATTGCAACCTTTGGATAGGATCGGAGGATGGATCCGAGGCCTCGAGAGCGGTACGTGCGAATGTAGTTATCTCCGCATCGGAAAGTTGGCGAGCAAACCGATTTGGATTAGTACGGATCTCCGTAAGCACATTCCTCACGATGGCAAGATATACATTGTCGGGGATGGCTTCACGTTGTCTCGGAGCGGATGAGGATAAGCCGGCTTCATTCCGTGTGGAATCTCGGTACCGGATAGCAAGTTTAGGCAAGAGATCGGTGGCCTGAGCATTGGGGAACCCCACCACATAATTCTTTTTCGGCCTTGTACCTTGGGGGACCTCCAAGACTTCCATCCACCAATCTCACGGCTCATCCCGATCACCCGTTTGTGTAACCTCCACGGGCATGCGCTCGAGAATGGTGGCATATCGTTCCTACAAATTCATTTAAAACAATTAACGATGCATTTAAAATCAAATAAAAATGCATATAAAATTACATATAAAAATGCATTTAAAATCACATAAATACATATAAAATCACATATTAACGATGCATTTAAAATCACATAAAAATGCATATAAAATCACATATAAAAATGCATTTAAAATCACATAAATACATATAAAATCACATATTAACGATGCATTTAAAATCACATAAAAATGCATTTAAAATCAGATGAAAATACATATAAATTTACTTATTAAAGATGCATTTAAAATAATTTAATACATATTTAAAATCTATAATAATATTTTTTAAAATTAAAAAAACATATTTAACAAATAATTTATCATTAATCTCATAATTATTCATGTATTTCATAAAACACACACAGACACTATAATTACAATAAATGAAACTAACTTACAAATTATCTACTACCAAACTTCAATTCTCACAACAAACATTATATAAAAAAATAAAACCATTAAATACATACAACAACATTTAATACATACACCAACATAAACACACACACACATTAATTACAAAATATGGAAAGAACTTACAATTTTCTAAAACTCCTCCACTTCAATCCTCAATCACTTGTGTCATTTTAAATTTTTTGTCCAAAATCAAGAAATGAGGGATATAACAAAGAAATAAAAAAATAGGTTAAAACCGACCATCAGCGGTCGGTTTTAGGCAGAAGAATAAAACAACATCGTTTTCTCTGTAACGGGTACTTTTTTTGTATATTAAATTAATTTTGTATTATTCTACAAAACCGACCACCAGATATGGTCGGTTTTAACCTGTAGAATTTGTGGATATAACCGATCACATGTAGGTGGTCGGTTTTAAAAGTGACACATCAGCAAAACGGTGTCGTTTTTTTCCAGTAAAACCGACCACCAGTGGATGGTCGGTTTTATGTGTGCCACGTCATCGATACGGTATCGTTTAGTTGGCATATAACCAACCATCGTCGTCTGTCGGTTTTAAGGTGACCAAATCGCCGTCAGTCGGTTTTAGGCTATTTTCTTGTAGTGAATCTTACGTCCTTGTTTTCAACGTGTATCTAGTATATGGTTGGTGAAAATATGAAAAGACTGGTGAACATTTCCTTTATTTTGTATAAGAATGATATGTTTGGATTTTATTTCTTTAAATCATGGGCTACCTTTTCTCACATGCATATTAGCACATTTTCTTCTTCTTTTTTTACAAAAAATAAATAAATAAAGCAAATATGCACGCTAACCTGCTTAGTTGTTATATCTTCTGTTACTATAATTAATTTCTTTGTGTTATTTTTAAGTAGGATTAGGCTGACATCTGTAAATTAGGCGCCTCTACACAGAAAAGACTTTTAATTAGACTTATTTAGTACGAGTCATCTTTAGAAGCAGTACGGAATCTACGGATACGGATAGCTTGAATTGTTCATTTGAGATTAATCGAGATAAACATAGCACGTCATCGTTCCGTTGACATGCAATTTTTATATTGTCGATTTAATTAAGAAACAGCGTTGAGATTAAACAATATTCAAATGCATAACCTAATGTAATTCGACCATATTATTTATTTTATGAATATATATATATATTTTTGGAAAAAAAATTAATAATAAAAATATACGACATCTATACATATAATTAATATTAAACAAACGCATAATTATATCGCCGTTATTTGGATAGACAACCAACAAGTACAAAGTGAGTTAGGAAATTAGTGGGAAACCATTTTTTAAAACTTAATTTTATGTAAAATAATATGATTAATTTAGTAAATTCTAAAATATAAAACTCCTTCCTTCACGGTATATATCTTATAGTTTTAAAGCGTATTTTTAATTTTGCTATTGGTGCGGAAAAATGTTGCATATCTTTCAGTATTGCGTCACACTTAAAAATGGCTACCTTCATTTTATCACTTGCTTGGAGACAAAAAGGAAACGACAAAAAATTATTTTTACTTTGGCAGTGTTTTGATTTGAGAGTAAACACATCCTTTTTATAATATCTACAAATGTTGTGTTTCTTGGACGAAAGTTGGTGCATAAAAAGGTCGTGTTTCTCATGTTCAGAGCAAGTGCAATGGTATTGGATTTATAATTTGAAATTAAAAAATAATTTCTATATTAAAATAAAATTTATAATTTAATGATAACTGTAAAATAGCATCAAATATATTTAACTAAGATTTTATTTCAAATTATATAATCATAAATTATATAATTATACTTGTTATTATTACTCTATAAATGAATTTTGTCACTTGTCTATACGGGTTCTATATTTAAAACAAAATATATTATTTACTATTTTATCACCAAGTATAACTTCACATTGGAATTGATTTTTTTTTTGTATGTACTAAATTATAATAATATATAGCATCCATTTTAGCACCATTATTGAATGTAATCTCACAGTAGTAAATAGCCTGATCATTAATAAATATATTTATATAAATTTTTCGGTATTACTAATTTGATATATATATATTAAAAAAATTATGATAACTTATTACGCTAATTGTAAATAGGCGGACCATTAATAAATATATTCAAATAGATTTTTCGGCATTACTAATTTGATATATGTAAATTAAACGATACTGATGACTTATCACATACTAATCAAAAAATGATGTTTAGGTATAGTTAAATCTCGATAAATTAGTACTCCATTAAAAATAATAATCTTCATAAATTAATAATTTTTTGTAGTACCGACTCGACCTTTTTATTATAACTTAATAATTCGCTAAATTTATAAGATAATAATTTTTTATTAAAATATATAAGTCTCGTATACTAAATAAATTAATAACTTTATCGTACATCAAAATTATATATTTATTCTTTGATATACTTTTAAAATAAGACTGTACTCTAACTTGATTCCTTTTAAAATTGATTTGTCCCATACTTCATCTAGTACCCTTTTTACGGCATCAAGCTATAATATGTTATAGTATGTTATTGTTGTTTTAAGGATATTTTAAGAGACCTGCTGCCAGTGTTGTGAAAAGCGTATTAAGCGGACGCTTAATCGGGACTTAAGCGAAATCGGAGGTAAAAGTACTTGGATTAGTGCAAAATCAGTTAGTTAAGTGTTTAGTAAAGTTTAAGTGGGTTTAAGCGGTTTTAAGCGGAATTAAGCGGATTTTGACCATTTAAACGATTTTTGACCAAATTGAATGGGGATTTAAAAATAATTAGAAAAAGAAAAATATTATTTTTTAAAAAGGTGTAATTTGATATTTTTAAATGTTATTTGTATTTTTTTAATTAATTATGACTTTGTGAAAGATCATTTTATTGGTTTGTTATAATATATGGATGTTATCTCTTTATTCAAAAAAATATTCAGTATTTTTAATATATATACACATATTTATTTATTAATAATGTGATTAATGGTCCGGTTTTAAAACCGCTTAAGCGTCCGCTTTAGCGCTTAAGCGCTAGAAGATGAACTCACCGCTTATGTCCGATTTGATGAACTCACCGCTTAGGTCCGATTTGCGTTTTTTACAACACTGCCTGGTGCTACTCAATTTTATTACCTCCCGTTTCATCTTAAGAGACTACTCAATTTTATCACCTTCCGTTTCATCTTCTTTCGTATTCAATCGTCCAATAATTTTGTCACTAAATCACTTTCGCCAAGATAATTAACGAACTTTTTCGGAATCCATTATATCACGATAATCAATAATCTTTTCGACATGTGTATACATAAGTTAAAAGAGAATATAAATGATATATATCGATAAATTATTAAATTATTAATTTATCAACTAAATAATTATTTTCTTCGGCCTCGACAATATTAATTTATTGAGGTTTACCTGTATAACTTATTTAAATTCAACATTATATGAATTGTGAATATTAATATATTTTGATGAATTTTGAAATTCTGATAGAAGTATATTCAAATTTTAAAACAAATTTTTAGTCCAATTTAAATATCATTAAAATGCCTTAAGCTTTTATAATAAAAAAAAATCAAAATTGAAATAGACATCCCCAAGATTCATTGAAATGTTTATAAAATATGACTTTTAGATGAGAACCATGGTTCGTCTGTCTGACCATGGTTCATACATATCCAACCATGGTTAGGACGACCCCTATAAAAAGAAGCCTCGGGACGTTCATTTTAACACATCACTTTTATCTTGTTACGTTTACAACTCCATACTGTTGTTTGATGATCACAACTTCCGTTTAAATTTTACTTTCGTTTTGAAGCTATCCTCGTTTCCGTTTCAAGCTCGCAACCTCCGGTAACGTCTCTAGCAGCTTGACTAGCGCTACTCAAATTTCTCCAATATATACCTACTATGTTTTTGTTTATCAAGAAACACTTTCACGTGGATAAATTATACCTACTATACCGAATGTGATTGGTATATAAATTTTTAAGGTACATATTTTGTGCAGGTTAGATCTCGAAGAAATGGCAGCAAATGGGAATGGAAATGCGATGGGAAGGAACGGACTTCCCACGATACAAACAAGGCCTAACGGGATATGCCATGATGATAGTTCCGCACCGGTGAAGGCTAACACAATAGATGAGCTCCATTCTCTTCAGAAAAAGAAATCAGCACCTACCACTCCCCTTAATGGGGTTGATGGTACTGCTTTTTCTTTTTTCACTGAAGAAGAACGCCAGCAGCAACAGCTCCAGTCCATCAGGTACTTTCAAAAGCCTTAATACGCACACATGTGCAAATAAATTCCGGACCTTGAACCTCAATTCTTTGTTAACCAAATTCCTCCGTTAACACCATGTATATAAGATCTAGGAACTTTGGAACTGGAACAGGAACAGAACGGATAAGACTCGTTTGTTTTCCCGGAACTTGTTACAAGAACAGAGCAACGAAGCTGAGAATTTGTTACCAAACAATTAATTATTAAATAGAAAACCAAATAAATAAAATATTCACCGCATGCTAGACTAAGACAGGTCCCGAAGAACGTGGAACTGGAACATATTATATTAGCAAACTTTAACGTAATCAGATGAATTTAACTACTGAAAATGAATTAATATCAATATTATTTGTAATGTTACAATAATAATTTGTATGTGTGCAATGTTGCAGTAACTCATTGGCATCACTGACGAGAGAGACAGGACCCAAAGTGGTGAGAGGAGACCCGGCCAAAAGGACCGGAGACACACCGAAAGTCAGCCATCACCACCACTTCACCGTCACGCCAACTATCAGTGTCAGTGACAGCTCTCTCAAGTTTACTCATGTTCTCTACAATCTCTCCCCTGCTGGTAATATATCTTTTTAAATTATTTTTTTGTGTTGTGTGCTTGTGTTTATATTTTTATTAACTGTGTTCGAATATTTATGAGTCTGAATTATTGTTTTGCAGAGCTGTATGAGCAGGCTATTAAGTATGAGAAAGGGTCGTTCATCACATCAAGTGGCGCGTTGGCTACACTCTCTGGTGCTAAGACAGGCCGATCTCCTAAGGATAAGCGTGTCGTTAGGGATGAATCTACTGAGGATGATCTTTGGTGGGGAAAGTATGTCATCTCCCTCCTCTCTCTCTCTCTCTGTTATCTTTTATACTTATGTCATCTCAATCTCTCTCTGTTATCTTTTTATATTTCCAAGACTTTTTTGTTTATAGTAGTATAATTTTATGCACAGGGGTTCGCCAAATATAGAAATGGATGAGCATACCTTCCTGGTGAACAGAGAAAGAGCTGTGGATTATCTCAATTCCTTGGACAAGGTATCTAATTCTTATTCATTTTATGCATTTCTTTGTCCTAAATTGTTTTATGGTTAGTTGCATAAATTTAAATATTCGCGTATTTATTCGTGCAACTCTCGATTGCTTGATATAACAAAAAGAAAGAAAGATGCATATATATGATCCTTCATCCTATCATGAATCATGATAGGATTCAAAATTATTTCATCGTGACGCAAATTTTTTGTTGACACAACATTTTTTGCAATAAACCAAACCAAAAGGGACAAAGGGTCAAAGGATAAATTTAGTAATACAGTAGTGCCCACCTTAACCATATCCTGAATATGATATGGAATGGACTGATGAAAAAGTCCAATTTTGCCTATTCAGTTTGTGATAATGTTATCTTTTTTAGGAAAATGTTAAATTTCAATGATATCTATTTTTGTCCATGTCCTAAATTCGCATCATGCTCCATTCTTCCCATGATATGTGTTGTCATATTACATTAAGTATATATTTTCACTTAGCATGGTTTTGGGCTCATAAATTAGTACTTAAGTACATCTTCATCAGCCTGCATTAGATTGTAGATATTAAGTGTTGCGATATTTTTCGGAGCTACTATGGTGATGAGATGAAGAGCAGGTGTGGTAAATGATTTCGTGTTGTTTACACAAGGTGAATCATGTGCATAACTAATAAGTTGTTTACCATACTTGCCTTGCTACCGGTGAAGTTTATATATATTGATAGAACTTTAACTGCAACAATTTGGGTTTCTGAGAGCTGATTTCTCTGTTTTAAACCTATTTAGAGTAATAATTAATATGTCTCTATCAATGACATTTTAGGTCTTTGTCAATGATCAATTTTTGAACTGGGATCCAGAGCACCGAATCAAAGTCCGGATAGTGTCTGCGAGAGCTTACCATTCGTTGTTTATGCATAACATGTAAGTAGACCGAACAAAATGTTGGTATTTATATACCTGCAAAGCTTGTTTTTTTATAGGCTTATAGCCTTGCCCCGAGATCTCTGGTTCTAAGCCCGCCAGATAAGTATTTTTAACGTTGACATCATCTTAATTGCCAATCTTAAGTATCATAATTCCTTGATATGAATTTTGTTGAATCAATTGAGACATGATTCAGTTACAAAAAGCTAAGCATAATGATGGTGTATTAGTTCAATGTACAATACGATAACTGAGTGGGTGGCAGGTGTATCCGACCTACACCCGAAGAGCTGGAGAATTTCGGTACTCCGGACTTCACTATTTATAATGCTGGACAGTTCCCGTGTAACCGTTACACCCATTACATGACATCTTCTACTAGCATAGATTTAAACCTTGGTAGAAGAGAAATGGTCATCCTCGGCACTCAGTACGCCGGGGAAATGAAGAAAGGTCTTTTCAGTGTTATGCATTATCTCATGCCTAAGCGTCAAATACTCTCACTTCATTCTGGCTGCAATGTGGGCAAAAGTGGAGATGTTGCCCTCTTCTTTGGATTGTCAGGTAAAGTACCATCGGATTGTTGTTCCGATGTGGCTCTAACCCTGGCCTAATGATATGTCTCTTCAAGCCTATCTGTGCTTTTCTTGTTTGGAAATGGACTATTATGTGGCTTCTGTTGCTAGTTCAATGTTTTAAATGAGTCTTAATTGTTATTTAGGTACTGGTAAGACAACTCTTTCTACCGATCACAATCGGTATCTCATCGGAGATGATGAACATTGTTGGAGTGATAACGGTGTGTCAAACATAGAAGGTGGTTGTTATGCCAAGTGCATCGATCTTTCTCGGGAGAAGGAACCTGATATTTGGAATGCCATCAAGTTTGGAACTGGTACATTCCTTAGTCATCTTGATCTTAGCTTATCATTCTAGTAAAATTTTGGGGATTTAATGACAGGAAACCTCTATATTGCAAAGTAAACAAAAAGTAAAACTTTCCAAGCTCAGTATCTTGTTCAAACTAATTTTATCAAAGTTCAAGTACTGAGCAACCTCGATTGATTTGTGCCTCTTCTTGCAGTGTTGGAAAATGTTGTATTTGATGAACACACAAGAGAAGTAGAATTCGAAGAGAAATCCGTTACAGGTAATACTTCTACCAGTGTTTCCATCTGATCTGTCTCCTCAGTGCAAATCATGTATTAAACGATGCTCTTCCATCTTATCATTCAACGCAGAGAATACTCGTGCTGCCTATCCTATTGAGTACATTCCGAATGCTAAGATTCCATGTGTCGGTCCACACCCTAAGAATGTCATACTTTTAGCATGCGATGCATTTGGTGTTCTTCCTCCAGTGAGCAAGCTAAACATGGCTCAGACCATGTACCATTTCATCAGTGGATACACTGCTCTGGTTCGTATCTCACCTTGGAAAAAATACAAACTTTGCTTTAATCAAAAATGCATTACAACATTCTTCTTACTACAACAAAGAGTAAACAAATCCTGTGTTTGATATCAGTTAACTAAATTGGGTTCAATCTATCTGTAGGTGGCTGGCACCGTGGAGGGTGTGAAGGAGCCCCAGGCAACATTCTCAGCTTGCTATGGTGCAGCGTTTATTATGTTACACCCTACTAAATATGCTGCAATGCTAGCCACAAAAATGGAAAAACATGGAGCAACAGGATGGCTCGTTAACACTGGATGGTCAGGTGGAAGGTATGAAGAGTAAATACCGAATATTATGCCATACCTCAAGTAAATTTGCTTCTAACATGTATTTAAATGTGCAGCTATGGATTGGGGAAGCGTATGAAGTTGGCATACACCAGAAAAATCATTGATGCTATACATTCTGGTAGCCTTTTGGATGCTACTTACAAGAAAACTGAAGTTTTTGGATTAGATATCCCAACTGAAGTTGAGGGCGTGCCATCAGAAATCCTGGATCCAGTTAACACTGTTAGTTGGCTGATCCTTTCGACATTTCCAATACTTCATCTAATTATATATTTTGATACATTATTAACAATATGAATCGGTTTTTCGAATGCAGTGGCCAGACAAGAAGGCCTACAAGGAAACACTTCTGAAGTTAGCCGGTCTGTTCAAAAAGAATTTTGAGGTGTTTACCAACCACAAAATTGGCAAGGACAACAAGCTCACCGAGGAGATCCTTGCTGCAGGGCCAGTATTCTGAACAAGAAGATGAAAGAAAAGAACTTGAACTGAAGCAGCAGTGTGGAATTAAATTGCATGAAATAAGTTATGGCTAGGTGTACTTGTAATGTTTTTATTGTTCAGTTCAAGCTAGCTCTTGTAGTTGCTAATATGTACTCTTTGTTTTGCCTCCCTCCTGTCCTGGCACCTTAAAATATGCGAGTATTTCTGAGGGGGTGCATGACAATTTGTTTGCTGTTCTGTTTGCTTTCATTTGAAAGAGTAATTATAAAACCAAAAATGAATAAAAACATGTTCTGATTTAGGTCAATAAATATAGTTTAATATTTTTAAAAGTTCTGTCAAACCTAATTATCAACTTTAACCGGTGTTCTGAAAAGCAGAAATCGGGATTATTCGGTGGAGGACCTTTCGGTGATTAATTGTATAATCGGTGATTAATCGGATTGATTAATCGGAAGCAATTTATTTAATAAATAATTTTATTTAAATATTGCTAACCGTTAATAAGATTTACAAAAATAAAATCACATATCATTAATACAATATTGATGTTTAAATTGTAAGATTTACAAAAAAAACCATCATTAGTACATAATTGATATTTATGTGATTTATACTAATTAATTATTAATGACTTCTAACCAGTCACTACTTGGTAGTTATTAAATTATCATCTACTAGTTCAAACCTTAAGATTTAAAATGATTTGAACGATAATAGGACAAAACAATACAAATGTGAAAGATGTAATCATTGTTGAATAAATTTAGAATACATTAAGATTAAGATTGTGAATCGATCAGCAAGCGAGTTGAGTGTTTAGATTTGAGAGTAATTCAATTACAAATTTGTGCAGAGGATTTAGGAATATAAGAATATACAATTGTTTATTTATGTACAAGAATCAATATATTAATATATTAGTATTAATATTAATTATTAGATGTTAAATGTTAATTATTATTTTCAAAAAAATAATTTTTCTTTACATTTTTTTATTAATTTTAAACTTTGACCGATTCGACCGATTTTTGACCCGAATCGATCGATTTTTCCCGAACTGCCCGACTTTTGACCAATTTTTTAAAAAACCGTACCGTGACCCGATTAATGATTAATCGAGATTCGAGACCGGATCCGATGGAACTCCGATTAATCGACCGATTTTTAGAACAGTGACTGTAGCATGTAAAAACTTCTAGCATGGCAAGGGAGAAAAGAAGTAGGGACAATTTTTGAATAAGTGTCAGTCGGACAATTTTCTTCGTTGATCCAAATCAATAAACTATTAAATAAGGGTTAGATTATTCGGTAATTTCCTTCTTAGATCATGATCAACAAACTATAAGCATTACCAACTTTATCACTCAATCCGCTTAAATACTTTAATATTATTAAAAAAATATAAGGAAAATGAGTTATGTCAGTTGCCCCGAAACTCGAAATAATATTATATTTGGTGAATTTGAATCTGTATAAATATATATATATATATATATTTTAAATAATATAAGATGTATTTCTTCTTCTACATATTCTAGTCTAACATGATCGAACCGAAATCTAGCTATTAGTTCACATACTTTTGTATAATTGGATCTTTGCTGTACTTAACTGTTAGTAGGTCAGACATCATGTTTGCAACATGTCTGTGTGCTAGGGTTTAAGCAAATACTAAAGAATCACATTTAATGGCTGTCAAGAAGATTTTCAGATATTTGAAGGGAACAAGAAAGTTGGGATTGTAGTATCCTAAAAGAACTGATTTTGAAGCTGTTGGATACACAGATGCAGATTTTGTTGGATGCAGGGTAGACAAAAAGAGTACAAGTGGAAGCTGTCAATTCCTTGGTAAAATACTTATATCTTGGTACATTAAGAAATAGTAATCTGTGTCAACTTCTACAGCTGGTGTTGAATACATAGTTGTTGGAAGTTGTTGTGCTCAAGTGTTTTGGATTAGAAATCAATTAATGGACTATGGCCTAGTATTACTCAAAATTCCAATCATGTGTGACAATACTAGCGTCATATCTATTGTTGCTAATCTAGTTAATTATTCTAAAACTAAGCACATTGATGTAAGGTACCATTTTATTAGAGAACATGCTGCAAATGGTACCATTGAGCTTATTTTGTTTCAACAGAAAAATAATTAGTTGATATTTTTACTAAACCTTTGGATGGAGCAACCTTCACCAGACTTGTAGGTGAAATTGGTATGTTAAACTCTTCATCCTAAAGGCAAGAACTCAGCTAATATGTTGCAGCAGATTAATTCATATTAAACCAAAATTAATTTTATTTAATTGGGAATTAACTAGAATATGATTTATAAATATTTCAGAACTCTATGTATATTTATTTTTCAAAAATTCAAACTTAACTTGGAATTTTTCAAATACTAAGAAAAACTATCTAAGTGTTAATTCGCATTTTCAATATATGAAATTAATATAAGACAGAACTGAAAAAGAGTAAAAGTATGTAGATAACCGAGTTCTCGATAAGTCAAAATGACTTCTTGACAAGTCATTTTGAGACTTCCCGACAGAGTTCTCGATAAGTCTTTTTCATTACTTCTCGATGGACTTCTCGACAAGCCTCTTTATGACTTCTCGATAAGTATTATAGAGATCTTGATATAAGTATCAATATGAATTCTCTACAAGTATAAAATTTTAGACTTATCAATAACTCAGAACTGTAATTATTTAATTCAATAAAATATTTCAGTAAAATACTTTTGATATAAAATCAGTTCTAATTTTATGTTGATTTATTCAATATAATTTGGGATAATTCAGTCCAATTACGACACACTATGTATTTATTCTACATCTTGATAAGTCGATATCTAGTTCTCGACAAGAGCCAGGATAGTGACATCTCGACATGAGTTTTTTAATTCACGTGACTTCTCGATAAGCAAATATCAACCGTTTATTCCTACTTCTCGAGAAGTCATATATCTAGCCTATAAATACCCAGACATCTCGACATAACCCCTCTTTATGCTTTCGAGATCTCAATTGACCTAATTTCTATAAATTTTCACCGCTCTCACTCATTTCAAACTCTTTCTTTCTCAAATTTCTTACCCACTCAAACTCAAACACTTTCAATGGTTGCCAGCAATGTTAGAGCTGTTATCCCCAGGGATAGAACCAACTACCTAGCATTTGTGGATGTAAATCAAACACATAATACTTTCAAGTATTTTCTCAAATTCCTTTCTGAATCCTATCTTGTAGGGGCTTTGACTGCTAATCCTGTGCTCTACTTGAATGTGCACAACGAGTTTTGAAATTCAGCTGTTGTGAACACTGTTGTTCATGAGAATCAGGCAGTTTTTATGGTGGTTAATTGCACAATTCAAGGTGTTGTTGTGGAGTTTGGTGCTGATGATGTCAATCAGGCCTTGGGCATACCCACAGACAGCATTATGGAGGCTTCAACAACTGTTGAGTGGCATTTATGACACTTTATAATTCTCTAAAAAGACTTGGATTGATGTTTTTTACTAAAGTTATCTGTATTTTTGATGTGTTTTGTAGTGTTTTTGCATTTCAGGCATATGCTGAGGATTCAGGTGAATTATCATTGTTTTGATGCTAATATGGTGTTAGGATGGTGTCTAAAGAATAAAGCTCCGGAAGCCAACTTGTTTGCAGCAGGAATTAAAGAAATTCAGAAGTTTTTCCAGAAGCACGGCGCCCATTTTTCAGAGAGCCAGCGCGCGGCCGCGCCAGGTCGGGACTTCAGAATCCTGATTCTAATTGATTTACAATTGCGAGGACTTCTATCTTACTTGGGCTACTATATAAACAACTCTAGGTCATTTTTTAATGATATATTAAGACAGAACGCAAAGGAGAAGACGACAAGAGACCTAAGCACAATTCAACAAAGGCGAATACGATCTAGTTTATTCTTGTGAATCTTTATTTTGAGTTGTCATCTTGGATGCTCGTTTCTTATTTTTTTGAAACTATACTCTTATTTTGTACTTGGTTTTAATTATTTGTTATAAAGACTACGTTTGTTTTACCATGCTTTCATTGGAACCCACATTGTCGATGAGTCTGATTATGGGCTAATCGTTATCGTGGGGCTCTAGCGGATTTATTTATGGATTTCTTTAGTTAATTCGTTGATTCCTTAGTGTGTGGTGATTGTATGATAACTTAGCATTGGTTGTGCTTATTCGTCTTATGAGCGTCGCGAACTTATAATATAGCAGGTTAATTCTTAATGAAGCGAAAGTGAATTTAAGGGTTTAGAACTTGCCATGCTAGCATAGGTTCATATATTGTTATGCATGATTCGTAGGTAATTTTAACCATCTTACTTGCCCTGTGTAATCAAGATAGATAACTTGTGCTTAAACCGTTATGTTGTCAAATTCTATAGACATATAGGGTCTCAATATAATTGGTGTCTATTCAGCTTCTATCTCTTTTGTGGATGTCTGGTAGTATGGTACTCGTGCAACGAAAGTTGGCGTTTATCAGTTTCGTGTTATCTGATTAGTATCATCACCACTGCATGCTAAGGTTAAGAATGAAAAGGCTATTAAATGAAGTATTTAATGAAGTTAGAATTCCATGTTGTCATACATATTAATTCAATCAATCTTATTTTCATAGTTATAATTATTAGTTAATAACAACCTCAAATTGTGATTCGTCTTAGCATTGAATAATAACCATACATTGTTGCTTAGGTGCATGAATTAATTAGTTAACCAATACAGTCTCTGTGGGAACGAACTAGAAAAGATTCTATACTACTTGCGAACTCGTATATTTGCGTGTATTATTATCGCGTGTTTAGAGGCTAACAAGTTTTTGGCGCCACTGCCGGGGACTGCAGTGTTAATTGATAGTTTATGTGCTTTCTATCAGTGGTCGTTAAAGTTCATTGACTCGGACATTGTTACTTATCTGTTTCCTTATTTTATTTCAGGTGCTCTAGCGAGGGTGTATGCATACGCGTTCGCGCACTCGTAAGAGAACTCTGGATAAAGCCGAGGAAGATCTTGTGGTGGTTCGAAGGGAATTTTTGAGGAAGAAAAGAAGGTAGAAGAAGAAGAGAAAGTCGAAGAACCAGTTGTAGTAGCGATGGGAGATCAAGCAGAAAATCTGAAGGCTTTGATGGACTATTCGCAGCCCAAGATTAATGACATTCAGTCGAGCATCGTCAAACCAACCATCAGGGCTAACAGTTTTGAGATCAAGGCAAGCACAATTCAGATGATACAGAACTTAGTTTAGTTTGGGGGTTCTCCTACTGAAGACCCCAACATGCACCTCAGGGATTTCATCGAGATCTGTGACACCTTCAAGTTTAATGATGTGACTGAAGATGCTATCAAGCTGCGACTCTTCCCATTCTCTCTAAGGGACAAGGCTAAGAGATGGTTACATTCTTTACCACCAGGGTCTATCACTAAATGGGAAGATCTGGCATAAAAGTTTCTCACTAAATTCTTCCCTATGGAGAAGACTGCTGCAATCAGGAATGCTCTTACCCAGTTTGCTCAGCAAATAGGAGAATCTGTGTGTGAGGCTTGGGATCGATATAAGGAGATGCTAAGGAAGTGCCTACACCATGGCATGCCTTATTGGATGATTATTAATTGCTTCTACAATGGATTGGGTGCTACTTCTAGACCCATGCTGAATGCAGCATCAGGAGGAGCCATATGGGCTAAGAGCTACGATGAAGCTTATGAACTTATTGAACTGATGGCTGCTAATGAGTACCAGAATCCTTCCCAGAGGTTGACTCAGGGAAAAGTTGCAGGAATTCTGGAGTTGGATGTTTGACAATGAAGGTGGACTCTTTGGCTAACTATGGAGTTAATCAAATCACCAGTGTCTGTGAACTTTGTGTTGGAGCCCATGAGACTTATCAGTGTGTTATTTCTAGTGAATCAGCTCAGTTTGTGAGCAATTTTCAGCGTTCACAGCAACCAGTCCCAGCCATCTATCATCCGAACAAATGCAATCATCCTAATTTTAGCTGGAGCAACGCTCAGAATGCGGTTCAACAGCCTTATCAGCAATATCCAGCTAAGCAGTACAACCCCCCAGGTTTTCAGCAACCGTAATATGCACCAAGACAACAACTCCAACTGCAACAAGCCAATAAAAAATCTGAACTAGAGGAGTTGAAGCTTATGTGCAAGAGCCAAGTTATTTCTATCAAGACCTTGGAAAATCAAATTGGGCAGATTGCCAATGCTTTGCTTAATCGTCAGCCTGGTACATTTCCTAGTGACACTGTAGTGCGAGGAAGGAAGGAAGCTAAAGAGCAGGTAAAGGCAATCACGTTAAGGTCTGGAAAGGTTGCGAATCCCGAACAAACTCAAAAGTTGACTGAAGAAGCTGAGGATGAGAAAGAAGTAGAGCATCAGGATGAAGAAGTGGAACCAAGGAAGACTACTGTTGAGCACACTCCTCCTGAGGGTAATACAGGGGAGAAACAGATCTATCCTCCACCGCCTTTTCCGAAGCGGCTGTAAAAGAAAAAGCTGGACAAGCAATTTGAGAAGTTTCTGGAGGTGTTCAAGAAACTTCATATCAACATACCTTTCGCTGAGGCTCTTGAGCAGATGCCTAGTTATGCAAAGTTTATGAAAGGTATTCTCTCTCGGAAGTTGAAGCTTGATGATTTAGAGACTGTCGCTCTCACAGAGGAATGTTGTGCTGCAACAGAAGTTGCCTCCGAAGCTTAAGGATCCTGGAAGCTTCACTATTCCGTGCACTATTGGGAAAGTGTCTTTTGATAGATGCTTATGTGACTTGGGAGCTAGCATCAATCTGATGCCCTTGTCAATCTTCAAGCAGCTGGACTTGCCAGATCCAAAACCAACTTATATGACCTTGCAGTTGGCCGACCGTTCTATTACGTATCCGCGAGTTATTGTGGAGGATTGTTGGTCAAGGTCGATAAACTCATCTTCCCTGCTGATTTTGTTATTCTGGATTTTGAGGAAGATAAGAAGATTCCCATAATCTTGGAAAGACCTTTCTTGGCAACTGGACGAACTTTGATTGATGTGCAGAAGGGTGAGCTCACGATACGAGTACTGGATCAGGATGTGACTTTTAATGTGTTCAATGCTATGAAATTTCCTACTGATAATGAGGAGTGTTTAAAAGTGGAGATGGTCGATTATGTGGTTACTTCAGAACTTGATCAATTGCTAAGGTCTGATGCCTTAGAGAAAGCCTTATTGGGAAATTCAGACAGTGAAGATGATGATGGTGAAGAACAATTGCAATATTTGAATGCTTCTCCCTGGAAAAGGAAGATTGAGATGCCTTTCGAATCTCTTGGAATGGAGGAATTGAGCAAAGCTCTGAAACGCCTCAAGCCATCTATTGAGAAAGCTCCTACTCTTGAGCTTAAGTCTTTACCTTAGCATTTGAGGTATGTTTTTTTAGGTGATGCATCTACTCTGCCTGTTATTATTGCATCTGACCTTTCAGGTAGTGATGAGGAAAAGCTTTTGAGTATTCTGAGAGAATTCAAATCGGCAATTGGATGGACTATAGCAGATATCAAGGGAATCAGCCCTTCTTATTGCATGCATAAAATTCTGCTAGAGGAAGGTAGTAAGCCTACGGTCGAGCAGCAAAGACGCCTCAATCCAATCATGAAGGAAGTACTGAAGAAGGAAATTCTTAAGTGGCTAGATGCAGGGATCATCTACCCTATTTCTGACAGTTCATGGGTATGCGCGGTTCAATGTGTGCCAAAGAAAGGTGGTATTACTGTGGTAACAAATGAGAAGAATGAGCTTATTCCTACTAGAATAGTCACTGGGTGGAGAGTTTGTATGGATTATAGGAAGTTGAATAAAGCCACCAGGAAGGATCACTTTCCTTTGCCCTTCATTGATCAGATGCTTGACAGGTTGGCTGGACATGAGTACTATTATCTTCTGGATGGCTATTCGGGTTACAATCAGATTTGTATCACTCCAAAAGATCAGGAGAAGACTACTTTCACTTGTCCATTTGGTACTTTCGCCTTCAGGCGAGTTTTTTTTGGTCTGTGTGGTGCACCGGCCACATTTCAGAGATGCATGATGGCTATCTTTTCTGACATGATAGACCAGAATGTGGAGGTGTTCATGGACGACTGCTCTGTATTTGGAGATTCTTTCGATGAATGCTTGTAAAATCTTGGACACGTTCTCAAGAGGTGTGTTGAGACCAATTTGGTTCTCAATTGGGAGAACTGTCATGTTATGGTGCGTCAGGGCATTATTCTCGGGCACAAGGTGTCGAATAAAGGTCTAGAGGTGGATAAGACCAAAGTGGGGGTCATTGAAAACCTTCCTCCACCTATTTCTGTTAAGGAAATTTGCAGTTTTTTTGGTCATGCGGGTTTCTACATGCGTTTCATAAGGGACTTCTCAATAATTTCAAAGCCTTTGTGCAGTCTGTTAGAGAAAGATGTTCCTTTTAAATTTGATGACGAGTGCCTTGCAGATTTTGAGACATTGAAGAAGAGTTTAATCACGACACCTGTCATAACTGCACCTGACTGGAACTAGCCTTTTGAGATGATGTGTGATGCAAGTGACTATACAATTGGGGCAGTTCTTGGGTAGAGGAAGAACAACATATTTCATGTGGTCTACTATTCCAGTAAGACCCTTAATGGTGCTCAACTGAATTATACGACTACAGAGAAAGAGCTTTTGGCTATTATCTATAGCTTTGAGAAATTTCGATCTTATCTGCTTGGGACTAAGGTGACAGTTTTCCTGATCACGCCGCAATTCGATATCTAGTCTTAAAGAAGGATTTGAAGCCTAGATTGATTAGATGAGTTCTCTTGCTCCAAGAATTTGAATTTGAGATCAATGACAGAAAAGGAACAAAAAATCAAGTCGTTGATCATCTCTCACGTTTAGAGAATCCTAATGCTACTTCATTGGATAAGACATTGATAAATAAGTCTTTTCCCGATGAGCAGTTGTTTGGAGTGCAAGAAGAAGAACCGTGGTTTGCAGACATTGTGAACTACCTTGTGAGTAATATCATGCCTCCCGACTTATCGTATGTTCAAAGGAAGAAGTTTCTGCATGAAGTGAAGTGGTATATATAGAATTAGCCATTTCTTTTTCAACAAGGAGCTGACCAAATCATCAGGAGATGTATTCCTTACAGCGAAACGGGGGGAATCTTGCGAGATTGCCACTCAACGACTTATGGAGAACATTATGGTGGAGAAAAGACAGCAACTTGTGTTCTTCAGGCAGGTTTTTTTTGCCGGCCTTATTTAAAGATGCTTACCAGTTCGTTTTAAAATGCGATCGATGTCAACGTGTGGGCAATATGTCTAAGAGAGATGATATGCCTCTTAATGTGCTTCTTGAGGTTGAGGTCTTCGATGTTTGGGGAATTGACTTCATGGGGTCATTCGTCTCATCTTGTAACAATCAGTATATCTTGTTGGCGGTTGATTACGTGTCAAAATGGGTTGAAGTTAAGGCGTTGCCAACGAACGATACAAAAGTGGTGCTTAATTTTCTTCACAAGCAGATATTCACAAGGTTTGGAACTCCGAAAGTCATAATCACTGATAAGGGATCGCACTTTTGCAATCGCAAGTTCACTGCTATGATGCAGAGGTATAATGTGAATCATCGCATTGCCACGACTTATCATCCTCAGACGAATGGTCAAGCTGAGGTATCTAACAGAGAGATCAAGCGCATTCTAGAGAAAGTTGTATGTCCATCGAGGAAAGATTGGTCTTTGAAGCTTGATGAAGCTGTTTGGGCTTATAAAACAGCATATAAGACTCCATTGGGAATGTCGTCGTTTCAGTTGGTTTATGGTAAGGGGTGTCATTTGCCTGTGGAGCTCGAGCATAAAGCATATTGGGCTTTGAAGAAATTGAATCTGGACTTGGATGCAGATGGAAAGAAGAGGATGCTTCAATTGAATGAACTCGACGAGTTTCGACTAAAGCTTATGAGAATAACAAAATGTACAAGGAAAAAGTCAAGAGTGGAATGATAGGGGCCTAGTGCTCAAAGCATTCGTGCCGGGGCAACAAGTTCTTTTATTTAACTCTCGTCTCCGTCTTTTCCCTGGAAAGTTGAAGTCAAGATGGTCGGGGCCCTTCACAATCAAAATTATGTTTCCGCATGGAGCGGTTGAAATTTAAGAGAATGATCTGGGCCTGGCATTCAAGGTTAATGGTCAGAGGTTGAAGTATTACTATGGTGACACGGTAAACCGCAAGGTGGTTAGTGCCGTTTTATTGTCCGTTTGAGCTCAAGATTCTACGTCGAGCTAACGACGTAAAACAAGCGCTTCTTGGGAGGCAACCCAAGTTTGTTGTACATTAGGAAGTAGAAGAAGCAAGAAGAAAGGAAAAACAAATTAGAAAAAGAAAAAAAAAATCAGGGCCAACTACAGAAGCTGGGCGCGCCCGCGCTGATCAAGCGCGCGGCCGCGCCGTTTTTCCAGAAACCAAGCGCGCCCACACTAATCAAGCGTGCGCCGGCGCCGGTTTTCCAGTATGAGAGCGCGCCCGCGCTGTCGTAGCGCGCGACCGCACCGGGTCCTTATTCGAAAAAATATATAAAACAGCAGTTTAATAAGGTACTTTCGGGACTTTTATTCCAAAATCAATTCTAACCCAATTTTTACTCTTCCACATCCCATAATTCCCTCTCCTAATCAATTCCATTATTCCCACGATTCCCATAATTAATTCCCACTTCTATTCCTTATCAAATTCTCACCTCTCCACCTATAAATACATACACTTATACATAACTTCTCCACCATATTACAAACTCTCAAACACAAATTCTTTCTAAACACTTACACTCTTATTCTCTCTTATTCAATCCCGATGGCACCCAAGAGACAAAGAACATAAGTAAGCAGCAACACCACCGATTCTTCATCTGCGGGGGTGTGAGGCCTAGGTTTTCTACTCTTGGGGCTGAAGAGGAGTACATGAGGCTTCTCTCGAAGCCTATTGCTAAGGAGCGAGGAGGGTTTTTACAATCAGGGACCGATGGTAAGCTTTTGGAGATGATTCTTGAGATGGGTTGGGTTCCTTTTTGTGTGGCTCCCGCTGTTATGCCCATGAGTGTTGTGCAAGAGTTTTATTCTAATGCAAACGCGGAGAATAATGGCTTTATAGTGGTCAGGGGGATGACTGTTGAGTACAGTACTGAGGTTATTAGGAGGGTGATTGAGCAGCCCGCAAGGAAGGTGGGTCAGGACACATGGAACGATAAGACTCCGGAGGACTTCGATTTGGATATGATCATTGCTACTCTCTGTGTGCCTGAGACTCATTGGAAGTTCAAGAGGGGCACTACTGATTACTCCACGTTCCCTGCTTCGTGCATGAACAGGTTTGCACGTGCTTGGAATTCGTTTATTTGTGCTAACATCATACCTTCTTCGCATGTGCATGAGATTACTGTGGAGCGTGCTCGTCTGCTGTGGGGGATTCTGCAGGGTGATTACATTGATTTGAAATGGTGATTTACCAGGGGATTTTGAGATTTTTGAGGGGAAGTACTACAGGTGCTATTCCGTATGCGTCAGTTGTGTCGAAGTTGTGTGTGACAGTTGGTGTTTATTGGCCAGCACATGAGCAGCTGCAGCTTCCCAGTGCTCCTATTGACAGTGCTACGCTGTACAACATGGTTGAATGGTATGGCGGCAAGCCCGATCCTAAGGGGCTTGGTTACTCTTATGCTCATCTGCCAGGTGGTGTGCCTATGGAGGCAGCTACAGCGGGAGGTTCTCAGCATGCCCGTCGAGCAGCTTGGAGAGCTCAGTATGGAGAGGAGGCCGGTCCATCGCAGCAGCAGCAGCAGCAGGAAGAGGCAGCAGGAGCAGAGATGGGAGATGGTTTGAGTTCGACGCAGTATAGGCGTCTAACATGGAGGATGGATGCGATGCACGGCATCCATAGTCGTTTTACACGTGATCTCACTCAGGCACTTGGGACAGCTTTTAGAGCCACCGGAGTTGATATTTAGTGGCCAGTATTTGGTGAGGATTCAGTGTATCCGCCTCCGGACACGCCTGACACTCCACCCGTTGAGGGTGAGGATTCTGATTCCTTACTATTACCTTCACTGAGGACAGTGAATATTTTAAGTTTGGGGGTAGTAGTTCAAGAAATATGTTTTTGTGTGAGTGTCATATAGTTGCATGTTCATGTAGTTTTTAGTTCATATAGTTGCATTTTTTATTTTTCCATGTAGTTTTTTTTATTATTATTTGTTTCATTTTTGGTAGTTTTCTGATATTTTGTTCATATAGTTTCATGCATTTGTATTATAACATGATCCCTTAGATGATTTTTATGATTAATTGGTGATATTGATGCTAGTGTAGTGATGTCGTCTTTAGAGATGTTAAGTCGTATTAAGTTGATTTGCATGCTAGAGACACTTGTATTTCACTAAGTCTTATAGGTTGCTAGAGTGCTAGATCATAGTCATGGTTTGTTTGTTTGCCGAGGTTTAATCGTTTGTTTATATTTAGAAAATTTAGGATATTCTCTTAATAATAAAAGACATGGATATTTAAAAATTGGAGAAAATTGGATTTCATTGCTAATTGTATGGCTATGTGTCAAATGGCTAGTAGCCAGCTCATATTTATATGAGTAGTCTAGGGATGAATGAGATGGAGCGAAACACACTCATTCAGAAATTGCAAATAAAAAAAGTAAAAAAAGTAAAAAAAAGAAAGAAAAAAATAGTGTTATGTATAATTGATCACGAGTGGGCTCTTTAGTACTTGAGTTATTAAGTTCTTAGGGAACTTTGTGCCTAGTGACCTAAGGCTTGTATAGTCTGGGATCCGCTAACCTAACGCTCGCTACATGAGTACTATTGTATAAATCTTTTGTGGACCTCACTCATTGCACGATCAAATAAGCATATGTGTTTTGTTTTGTTTAAATAAAATTATGAATCTATTATTAACTCTGCTATAAGAATTGAAGTGTTATAAGTTATTTTGAGTTTAGCTTTTATTATGTTTATAAACTTGCGATTGTCTTGATAAGTAGTGAGTCCTGATTGTCGATCTAGTGGCGATAGTATATCTGTAAGCATTTGCACACATGCACGTCTTTAGTTTATGAGTTGATTTGTATGATTTAATTGATCTTTATGTGAGTAACTGCATTTGCTGAGTTGTTGCTTGTTGATTGGTTGAGATATTCTAGAGGGGATCATTGCATTCATATTAGTTGCATTCATGCATTATTATTTTTTATTTATTCTCTTATTTTTTAGGACAAGCATTGATTCAAGTTTGGGGGTATGTTAAGTGGCATATATGACACTTTATAATGCTCTATAAAGGCTTGGATTGATGTTTTGTACTCAAGTTATCTGTGTTTTTGATGTGTTTTGTAGTGTTTTTGCATTTCAGGCATATGTTGAGAATTCTGGTGAATTAGCATTGTTTTGATGCTAATATGGTGTTAGGATGGTGTCTAAAGAATAAAGCTCCGGAAGCCAACTTGTTTGCAGCAGGAATTAAAGAAATTCATAAGTTTTTCCAGAAGCACGGCGCGCCCGCGCTGGTCAAGCGCGCGGCCGTGCCCATTTGTCAGAGAGCCAGCGCGCCCGCGCTGATGAAGCGCGTGGCCGCGCCAGGTCAGGACTTCAGAATCCTGATTCTAATTGATTTACAATTGGGAGAACTTCTATCTTACTTGGGATGCTATATAAACAACTCTAGGTCATTTTTTAATGATATATCAAGACAGAACACAAAGGAGAAGACGACAAGAGACCTATAGCACAATTCAACAAAGGCGAAGACGATCTAGTTTATTCTTATGAATCTTTGTTTTGATTTGTAATCTTGGATGCTCGTTTCTTGTTTTGTTATACCTATACTCTTGTTTTGTACTTGGTTTTAATTATTTGTTATAAAGACTACGTTTTTTTTACCATGCTTTCATTGGAACCCACGTTGACGATGAGTCTGATTATGGGCTAATCGCTATCGTGGGGTTCTAGCGGATTTATTTATGGATTTATTTAGTTAATTTATTGATGCCTTAGTGTGTGGTGATTGTATGATAACCTAGTATTGGCTGTGCTTATTCGTCTTATGAGCGTCGCGAACTTATAAGATAGCGGGTTAATTCTTAATGAAGCGAAAGTGGATTTAAGGGTTTAGAACTTGCCATGCTAGCATAGGTTCATGTATTGTTATGCATGATTCGTAGGTAATTTGAACCATCTTACTTGCCCTGTGTAATCAAGATAGATAACTTGTACTTAAACCGTTATGTTGTCAAATTCTATAGACATATAGGGTCTCAATATAATTGGTGTCTATTCAACTTTTATCTCTTTTGTGGATGTCTGGTAGTATGGTACTCGTGCAACGAAAGTTGGCGTTTATCAGTTTCTTGTTATCGGATTAGTATCATCACCATTGCATGTTAATGTTAAAAATGAAAAGGCTATTGAATGAAGTATTTAATGAAGTTAGAATCCCATATTGTCATACATATTAATACAATCAATCTTATTCTCGTAGTTATAATTATTAGTTAATAACAACCTCAAATTATGATTCGTCTTAGCATTGAATAATAACCATACATTGTTACTTAGGTGCATGAATTAATTAGTTAACCAATACAGTCTCTGTGGGAACGAACTAGAAAAGATTATATACTACTTGTGAACTCGTATACTTGCGTGTATTATTAGCGCGTGTTTATCGACTAACAACAACCCATAAGTTGGTTGAGTTTATGGATTTCATAAACTACAGTGAGAAGATTGATATGGCCAGGCGGAACAGAAAGAATCTACGGAGAGAATGGTCCTTCGTCTTTGACTCCATCATTAGAGCTTTCACATGCATGAAGACTGGATATGATAACATCTCCAGTGTGGTATAGAAGCTGGTGCATTTCATAACGTACAACAGGCACCTCAATGTTTGCATGTTCATTCTGGAAGAGCTAAGCACAAGGCTGACCATGCATTTGCTAAGTAGAGGTAAGGAAATTTTCTTCCCTAAGTTTATATTGTCTACCTTAAATCATAAAGTAGCTGACATTCATATTCTTGAAGGAATAGATAGAAATCAAATATGCAATTGTAAACAGGTGTCCAAAATTTTATTTGGTTCACTAACTACAAAGAATCAGGTAAAGGTAGCTCTAAATATCACTGACTTCATGTTGGAGAAATTTAAAACCTATCCTTACCCTATGTCTGACATGAGATCTAGTGCTATAACTAGTACAACTATGGCTTCCGCACCTGTAAAAGTACACAAACAGGATAGCACACAGGGGCCTTCCACAGCTGAGACCATTTCTTCAAACCACTAGAAGCTAGAAAACCAACTACTTCATCCTCTCAACAGGGTGGAGTTAGTAAAAAGAAGTAAAAGCAAACACCCATGATAGTTGTTACTAAGAGTGGTGGGGAACAAACAGACATTGAGTCTTCCTTAGTCAGAAAGCCAAAGAAGTTAAGGAAGATTAAGTTGACCACTCAAATAGCCACCTCTGCATCTTCTAAAAAAGATACAGTTATAACAAAGGGGCATCAATAAACTCTGGGGGAAACTTCTCAACAAGGCCTTAATATTGAACAAAGCATTCTCCCCAATGCATCTTGTATAAAGTCTGCATACCTCTTGAGCACTCTCAAGAGGTTGAAAGAAATAATTTGGTTGGCACACACAATGAGAGCACATCAATTGAAACTCTCTCATTCATTCAGAAGGAGTTGCCAAAAATTAATTCTGAAATCTCTAATCTTATATCACAAATTTTTTCTTCATATAATGAAAGGCTTGAAACCATTTCTCAAGCTTTGCCAACATCAAGTGACACAGTTCATGAAACTGTGATCACCACTCGTATACAATATATAGATGGTGAGAGGCTACATATTGAGGTAGACCTTGATGACACCATCACAAATACAGGGGTTTCATCAGTTTTTTACTGAAGACCATGTGCATGTTCCTATTACACCTTCATGTGCACCACAGTTTTCACAAACTGCTAGGTTTAAGGGTAGTATTCTTGAGGGGGAGCTACTCAAATCCTCTCCAATTCAAATGGAGATTTCTCAAGCAGGAACAACTCCCCTCATAGCCCTGGCTGAAATTGCTTCGTCAATTGAAACTGAGAGTAAAATTGCCAATGATCCAGTCATTGAGGAGGCAAGTCTAGCACATTTATGTGTTAGTTTCTTGTAAGAGGAATAAGGGTTTGAGGCCATGATACATGATAGTAACCTGGTCAAATCCCCTCCAATTCAAATGGAGGTTCACTCTTCAAGTGAACAACACACTATTACAACCACATCTCATGTTGTGAGTCAAACCGTGACCCCTGTCACATGAACAATATCACCAACCCTTCCATCAACCTCAAACACTAAAACTTCCATCCCATCAAACTCTACAGATCCCAATCAACCTTCAACCTCAACCCAATCTCATCTCTCAATGGCTACAAGATGCTCAAGCTTAACATACTATAGTGGATGACCTTCTAGTTGATCAGTTTACAGGCCTGGCAAACATTACTCAACATCTCCTCGCAACTGATATGTCTAATCAAGACTATCAGGCAATCTTACTTTCATACAAGGAGGATGTTGAAGACCAACAAGCTAAAATTGCAGATGAAGCTGAGGCTAATGGAAATGTAGATGCCTTATAGCAATGTAGATGCATGGCTGTCAAAAGATTTTAGTGTAAATATGAATGAGGCATTGGCAAGATTTAGAGAATAGTATATCACCATTTTGGGGAGCAATGCCAAGATCCCCACGCCACAAGAGGTATATGATTCCATAACAGAAGTTTACAAAGCACAGTTGTAGGCTTTCCATCTTATTGGAAAAACATTGGAGAAAACTCTGGATGGTCATCAGGAAAAAGTAAAGAAGCTTGTGAGTGACATGATTGATCAGCTGGTGCTATCTCAAATGGAGATCGTAAACAAATTCAACAAGTTTGCTGAGAAGATGGCCACTTTTAGCTTAACCAGTGTGGAGTCAAGTATCAAAAATCTCAAATAATAATTTCTAGCTCTTCATGAAGTTGTTCAACAACAAATAACAAGCAACAATGACACTAAGGTCAAGTTGGAACAAAGCAATTTTGCTTTCAACATGGGAGGAGGCAGCCATATTATAGATTCTAGAAAGATTTATGACCGATGGATCTGAACTTCACAGAGCTAGATATGAACTGGTAAATATTGAGTACAACACAAGGGGGGGGGGTGAATGTGTTTGTTTGGATATTTAGCTTTTTAAAACTTGTTTGGATATGGTGTGTGAACAAAGCAGTTTGATTGTAGAGATATTGTGTTAGCGGAATTAAAATAACAAGCACAATATTTTAAAACTCACTTATTTGTATTAATTAAGTTTGTCTTGCTACAAATTATGTGTTCTTAAAAATATAAGAACTCGGCTTCTTGCTTGAGAGAGTACAAGAAAATTTAGATCTAGTTTGTTACTTCTAAAATAAAGGACCAGTGTTTATTTTATATATTAGTAATCACAGGTTTACACAACATGCAATAAGATATACTAAACCCTTTTCTAAGCTATCTCTGATTCTTTCTATTTTAGGCTTAATAAATCTTTGCAAATCTTGTAGAATTGTGACCATCCTTTGTCAATTAATCTTGCCCCTTGATCTTGAACTCTTCAAGCTGCTTTTGTAGACTTTCCAATCTAAGTGAATAGATCATTTGTTGATTGATAATCTTGAATCTTTAAATTATCTGTATTACTGTATTTGAGGTTCATGTCGAGATATCCAGTTTGTTCTATAAAGAAGTGACATCTTAATAAGTAAAATGACTTATCGAGATCTCTGAGTTTTCTGTAAGTAGAAATGACTTTTCGAGATCTCTGAGATCTCTAATGAGAAATTGACTTGTCGATATTTCCAATCTTCACATCTTCATTTGACTTGTCGATATCTCTGAGTTCTCTACATGCAGAAATGACTTGTCGATATCTCCAATCTTCACATCACCATTTGACTTGTCGATATCTCTTAGACTTCTCTATAATCCATTTGGACTTCTCGATAAGTCATTCTGGAGTTCTCGAATGACTTCTCGATATAACTTGATCTGTGACTTGTCGATATCTTGATTTAGAACATTTTTCATTAAACAGATTTATTCAACTCCAAGCTTCTACAACTTTTCTCTGAGGCATGATCTTTACTTGATCGTCTTCCAGAGTTTATTTCTTAGGCTTGAAACCGTTTACAGAAAAAATACTCCAGTCTAATCTTCTAACCTTTTTACTGACTCAAGAGATACAATACATAATACATATTCAGACCATCATATAACTAAATCTTAGGATTGTCAATGTAATTTAGTCTTGTTATCATACATGCATGTCTTGCACAACATGAACCTTCAGCCTTGATAATGGAGGAAATTAGAAACTCAGTTCAAGCCACTTTTGGTGCTCCTATCTCAACCAGCTCCTAACCTGCTTTCTCCACCTCAACAAAGCTTTAAATCCAAAATCTATAAACACAAGTCTCAACTCTCCAAACCTCTAATGACTCTCTCTCTCTGCTCAAGTATCTCAGCTAACCTCACTAGTACAAAGCCAGCAATAGGACATCAAGTCCTTAAGAGACTCTCACAAATATCTACGGATGCAAAATTCAGTATCGTTGGGAGCTATTATGGGAGCCTTGAACATCCTACTTCAGGAAACCTCTCAAGTTGTAAGAACCCAACTCCCTCTACCTATATCCATTGTGCCTGCTATCAAGCTTAAGAAGGAGATGGAGTCTCATCTACAGCTAAAATCAAGCCAAGCTATAATTCAAAAGAAAGATGATGTTGGAATGAACAGACTAATGAAGGCAACTGAGGGACCTTGTCTTGACAAGGAATTTGATGAACTCCTCAAAGCTCTTAGAATCTCTCTAAATAACAATCACTTCACATAAAAGAAGGCTCTGGATAGAAATATATATTTCCTGAGGGTGGTGATGGTGATTAATGGAAACTTCAAAGAGAAGAGGATTGTTGCCAACATAAATGACTCAGGTGTGGACAGATGCATGTAAGTGTCTCTTTCTTATCTCCAATCAAAAAGAGCATCTGAGCTGGACATCCTTATCAATAAGGTGAACATTGTGATTTCAAAGGACACTCTCTTGCTCAATGAACTTAAAAAGGGTCAAATGGCTGTATTTCCCGAAGCTTACCTTCAACCAAGTAAGGGAGTGGCCTACATATGTCCAAACACCAGACAGTGCAAATATTTACAGATTCAAAGCACTGTGTCATGGGGAACAAGAAATTGCTGATGATCATAGAGACAGATCTGAAGTCAAAGAAGAATAAGACTGTTGAAGATGTGGAAGCCTTGAAGATTATTGCTAGATATTTGAAGAATGTTGAAGCTATGTTGCCAAGAGCTCAAATTAACACAAAAGATGACTTGGATGATGATGAGCAGAAGAAAGATGAACATAAAATTTCGGGCTCAAATCCAAGTCAGTCTAGCAAAGCAATTAGTAACAAGGTGGATGAGAAGAAGAAATGAAAGGAGGAAAAGAAATGAAGGGATGATGGAAAGATAAGAATAAATGATAGAGAAGGGGAAAAGAAAGAGATTTTCCAATAAGCTTAAGTATAAAAAACTCTACCAACTCAAACCCCTAAACCTAGCCAAACAGACACTCAGTTAATCCAAACCCAAAAGCTCAAGTACCTATACAAGCCAACTGCAAATTCCATACTCAAGGTACCTATCACAGCTAGCCAAGTCTCCTTAAAGAAAATATCAAAACCACCTTCATTCAAACCTCCAACCAAAACTCACTTCAAGACTGCAGGAAGAAAACCAAGAAAAAATCAGGCTGAGGTCGGTGCTATCTGAAATTGCTTCAATCAAGATGACTTTCTACCAGTTTCCAAGAACATAACAAATGATGATTATCACCAACAATTAGCTGAGGAGATAATCAAAGTTTGTGTTGTTTCTCTAAGAGAAGTCAGAATTCACTACAAGGATGGCACTTTTATTTTGCTGAATGAGAAGTCATTAAAACATCTTCTGCTGCAGAATTGGAGAGGGTGATTAGTTTGATGAATGCAAGAAATTCAAGTACAAGAATATGGAAAGCGGTTTTGGCTGAAAGGTTGAGAGAAAGAGATGCTAGGGAAAAGGCTGAAAAGGAAGAAAAAGTGAGAAAATATGCTGAAGAAATTGAGATGTTTGAAAGAAGATCTAATGACTAAAGCACAGGGGTTGAGCAGGGATTCTAAATATGGATATTTTCTGAATATCAAGGCTGGCAGAGTTTCAAAATTCAGGATCTATCTTCTCAACAGTTACTCATTGGATGAATGGCTCAAACTAGTGGAAGCTCTAAGAGGGACATAGATCATTAAAAACTTGAAGTACTAGTCAAACTCAAGGATCTCATTAGAAAAGAATTTGGTTATGAGAAATTCACCTAAGCTTTGTAACCATGTACTGATGAAACTGCAAGTTGTATAAAAATTGTATTTTTGTTAATCTGTCAATCTTTTTGTAATTGATTTTAGCTTGGGGTCAGTCTTGCTATCAGACATGAATTCGTGAGAAGAAATCTTCTCACAAATTGGGGGAGATTGTTATGCAAGACATGCCTGTATATAACAAGACTAAGTCATATTGACAGCCCTAAGATTAAGTTGTATGATAATTTATATCTGTATTTTATAATTGTATTACTCAAGTATGTAAAAATATTTAGTAGATTAGACTGGAGATTTTTTTGTGAATAGCTTTCAAGCTAAAGAATAAACGCTGGAAGAAGATCAAATCCTGATCATGCCTCAGAGAGAAGTGTAACAGCTTGGATTTGAATAAAGCTGTTCTAGGAAAAATATTCTAAGTCAGGATATCGACAACTCACATATCAAGGGATATCGAGAAGTTTGTCGAGAAGTCCAAAATGACCTGTAAAGAAGTCGCAGGAGATATCGACAAGTCATTTTTGTATGTACAGATCTCAGAGATACCGACAAGTCAAAATATATATGTAGAGATCTCAGAGATATTGACAAGACATTTCTCCATATAGAGATCTCAGAGATATCGACAAGTCAAAATGTGTATGTAGAGATCTTAGAGATATCGAAAAGTTATTTCTCCATGTAGAGATCTCAGAGATATCGATAAGTCAAATTATTCATTTAGAGAACTCAAGATATCGACAAGTCAAAAACCCATGTAAAGAACTGGAGATGTCGACAAGTCATTTTGCATATAGAGAACTAGAGACCTTGACAAGTCAAATATACATGTAAACAACTCAACATATCGATAAGTCATTATACTTATTGATATGTCACTTCTCTACAGAACAAAAAGAGATCTCAACAAACTACCTCTAATTCAGAATACAGACAAGTTCAAGATTCAAGATTATCAGTCAACAAACAATTCATTCACCGAACTGAAAGGCTTAATAAGGATAAAAATACATACACATGATGCAATTATACAATGATATACATAAATTTGTGCGTCAAACATATAAGACATTTTTTGAAAGATTTTAGACATTATTTCCAATAAAATAATATATATGAAAATATGTGTAATCCCCAAAATTTATTAAAACATCATATGATTATTAAATTCTAATCTAATTTAAATACTATAAAATAAATAGTTTTCTTTTCGAAAGATAAGCTAAAATTATTGTTGTAAAAATCGAAAATCGGTTTAACTCAGTTGGTTAAAGAGGGGATAACTATCCACTTGGTCACAAGTTCGAATTCCACGGGAGGAGAATTTATGATTATGACTCCTGAGTCAGAGTCTGTCGCTTAAATGCGGTTTACCTTGGTTCACGTGGTTTGCAGGCTATTGCGTGAACTCGTAGGGTTTACCCAGTGCCCACCCGAAGGGTAGCGGCTGCGGGTTACCTACGATAAAAAAAATCGGTTCAACTCAGTTTTCTTCAGGAAAAACGAGTATTCGGAATTCAGAGGGTATTCGAAATGAGTACTCAGATTACTAACCAGGTATAATATTTTTTTAATCTTATCTCCCATATACTAAATTCAATTATTATAATTATCTGTACGTGTATTGAAATTTATAAATACATTTTATTAGATACTATATAATTATACGTAGTAATAATAAAATAAAATTATCTAATTATACTAATAATTTAATACCACACTGAAAATATTAGAGTTTAAGTAGAGGTTGATAGTTTGATAATTTTTAAAAAAGTAATCAAACAAAAGTTCTAATAAGATTTTACGTTTGACATTTTCTGGGATGGTTTTTTGGAGAAAATCAAACTCCAATTTATCCTCAAAACATGAAGTCTAAATCGAGTTTTAACCAATTATTAATAAAAATATAATTTTGAACCCGATAACTCAAAAATGAATCGAAAAAAAATCCAAAAACGAGTACGAGACAAGCCGAAACAAAGTCTCATGAAGTCATTAAAAAAAAAGAGTCTCATGGAGTCCGTGATTTTTCACCTCACGGTAAAGGCGGTTGAAAAAACTTATTAAAAAAACTATATAAAAGCCCAAATCGACAAATAATAATAGCCCCTCCCTATTATTTTCCCCTTCCATACAAAGACCGAGAGAGCATAGCCTAAAAATACACACAAAAAAACACACCAAACAATAAAACATGCACCACCCCCAGCCGTGTGGTTCGAACCCACGGCTCGTAAAAACCGAACCATGGCTAACCCCCACACCCGAACCACTCTCATTATATACATCACCCACCGCGCACGTTAGCACTCTCTCACTTGTTTTCTCTCTCGTTGCTTCCGTTTTTCTTCTGTACCCTATATCTATACATACACCTATACATACAAAATTGATTGCGCCTCTTCTTTATATCCACACAATCCCTATCTATTTTCCTTTAGATCTCGTTCTTTTTCATCTCTTTCTCCGTCTTTTTCGCACTCTCGCTGTTAAAAACCGCTCCGATCGATCCGATTTTCTCGGTTTCGCGATTCAATCAGGTAAAGTTTTGATTTTTTTATCGTTTTGTTTGATTTTTTCGGTTTTGTGTGATTTAGAATTGAATCGGTTGAGTTTTGATTGGTTTTGTATGTGTTTTTATGTGTGAATTGGTTTTAATTTGTGTTTCTTTGTGCATATTGGATTTGTAAGTATTAGGGCATTTTTTGTATAAGAAAATCTGATTTTCGATCTGTTCTTCATCGTTATATGTGAAATCTCGTTCTTGTTATATATATATTTTTTAATTGGCTTTTAATTTGGGGATTTTATTAAAATATCTAGGGTTTGTAAAGTTTCATTTCATAGGAAGCTTAGAATTTGATTGGAATGGATATTGTTGGCATGTTTTGTGTGAGATTGTATTTTTGGGGCTTATGTTTTTTGATTTAATTGTCATTTTTTGGCCTAGAAATGTATTGGTTTGTTGAATTGAAAATTTCAAGATTTCATCATTCTTGGATTACTAGTGAATTGCAGTGTCTGTAGGTTTTTGGGATTAGTTTTGTTTGGGAAATACTGCCTTAATGAATTGAATAGAATGACTTTGAGGAAGAAACATAATTGGAATATGCTTTCCGCTGCTGTGTTTTGATTTTTGATTTGATATCTATTGTTTTATGAAACAGATTATTGGAGAATCTGTGTTTAGTGTTTGAAGATGGCTATGCGGGGTAGAGATGTAAGCAGCTCTGGTTTGATAGTTCTTTTTTTTTTTTAATTATTATAAATTGCTGTACTTAGAACATGTATTCTTGCAGGAATATGAAGATCTGGATGAATATGAAACAGACTATGAAGATGACGAGGGCCAAGAGGGTGGTGAGGAGGAATATGAAGAAGAAGAAGTTCACCAGCCTACAGAGCAAGAATTAGAATACCTTGAGCTGAGGCGAAAATTGAAAGAATCTATAAGGAAAAAGATGAAGAGGGACTCTGGTTCTTCATTTGCTAATTCTCGTGAGAAGAAGAATGCTTTGCCATATAGCAAGTTAGTTTTTTTAATTTTCGCTGATTAAGTTGGGTGAAATGCATTTGTGTGTTTGGGTTAACAATAATTGAATCTTTGCTTGTGTTATTTATCTTGTGCAGTTTTGGATCTTTCTTCGGGCCTTCACAGCCGGTCATAGCACAAAGAGTAATTGAAGAGAGCAAATCGTTATTGGAGAATCCACATTTAGCAGAGAGGATGGTTCAACCTAAGCATAACGTAAGAGTCAAAATCTTTTGATTCCCATGATTTTTAATGAACTTGACTTGAATATGAGCTTCTGATATTTCTGTTTGCCGTAACACATGTATGATGGCTCTTGCTTTAAATTTGTAGTTTGTAACTGTCAGCTAGTATCTATTCTCTAATCTCTATTGACCATTGTACTGTTTCTCCTGCATCATATCAAAAAGCTTAACAATTACGGGTTTGTTCAGTTTGGGATAATGTAAATACAACTCTACCAGCAGCCAATAAATTTCCCTTGCTAAAATAAAAGTTTTCACTTGTGTCCGATCGTACTACCCTTGCACTACCGTTGCACTAAATTGCATAAGATATATTACTGCCTAATGTCCCCACCAGGGTTCTTGTCATCAACCCCAAAATAAATGTATCTATAGTTATTGTATACATGATACACTGATAATGAGCAAAACACACAATCTCCTACACTTTCTGCTGTGCTAATTAGCTCTCCTATGCTTTTGCAGAACAAGGTCCATGCTTCAGCCCCTGCAGGGTCCAGTTCTCGTATGAATGGCCATTCTTCTAAATCAAATAAAGTGGTATGGTTTTTATTACAGAATTCTTTTAATTAATTATAGATTTGTCATAAACTTATAATTGAATGGGTAGATAAAGTAGGTTATTTTGAATGTCTTTGCAGATGCAGACTCAGTCTAAAGTCCAGATGCTAAAAAACACCAGGGACTATTCATTTCTATTATCAGATGATGCAGAGCTTCCAGCGCCCAAGAAGGAACCACAGCCTCGAAATGTCTCTCTTTCACGACCTGGTGTGTTGCTGTTTGCATACTTGATCTGTCTTTTTCTTTACAGATCCGAATATGATATTTTCATTGAGGAAACTTATACAGGTTTTTTGGTGATATTGAAGAGTCAAGATCCGCTCAATTGCCACTCAAGAGCAAGGAATTATCAAGTAACAATGGCAAAAGGGCGATCAATTCTCGTCAGGAATCTAGGGCTGTGCCTTCGGACAAGCAGATGAGACCTAAAGAAGCTAGAGGGCCTTACAATTTGTCTTCTGCAAGCAAGGCAACGTCAATGGATTATCGTAAGCAGAGTGGTAGCAGCAACGGGACAGGGCCTGGGCGGCCTCAAATGCCGAGGCCTCAAATGCCAAAAAGTTTACCGCATAAGACCCCTAATAATTCTTTAGAAAAAAGAACTAGTGCACCAAGTGCAAAGAGGCCTGTACCTGTTATGCACAAACCACAGCAATCAAAATCACAGCATTCTACCCCAAAACAAACATTAGATCGGAGGAGGGAGTTGCAAGAATCTCAAAAGGGGAAGCCGATTTCAAGGCAACCGGTGTCCAAACCTCAGGCATGATTTCATTTCTGTTATCACAATCTTTATCATATGTTTCTTACTTTTGTTGTGGGCGATAGAATGTCTAAATAGTAAATATTGCATAGTTACTTTTGTTGTGGACGATATGTTGTCTAAATAGTTAATATTGCATAGTCTTGAGTTTGATTTATTTTTTGTATCATTAAATTTTTATGGAGCTGTATGTAAATTACTGATAATATTCCACAGATTAAACAGCCACCAGCAAAAGGCCCATCTCGCATCAGTTCACAACAGGACAGCCAGAAAAAGCGACCTGCAAGAAAGTATCCTGATGAAGATGATGAAGATGTTGAAGCTATCAGTATGATTAGAAAAATGTTTGGGTAATCATTTGAACTTGATGAGCTCGTTTATTAGTTCTTTTGACTGTTTGCTGTATTTTTTTATGCTTAGGGTAGTTTTATCATTGTAGAGGCATATTAAGTTAGCTATTGCAAATGTCCCTACCCAGTCTTATGTAGTTAACTATGCATCTGTCCCACTCTTTGTTAAGCTGCTAGCCTTCTCTAAGGATAATGGTATCTTGATAGAAACTAGTACTTGCACAATATAGTTTTTGATAAGCACTCAACTGTATTATAAACTGCTTTTGCAATAAAGGCCACAATGTTTTAGAAAAATTGGTGAGGGGTTGATCATTTTTGAAAGCGATTTGGGTTGTACACAAGTATTATGAACCGACACTCCCCGAGGTCTGAAAATTTTGAAATGATACCATGTTGGTACTCGATTGGTTTGTTACTCGGATTTCCTTAGATAGTAGTCCCTATAGAGCAATTTGTTTCCGTCCCTTGATTTCAATTTTTAGTTCTCACTTTCACGGAGAAGGGATGATGTGTTTTATAGGAATTGTGACCTTATCCTGAAACTAAATGGATTTAAATACTGACAGTTGCTTCTAGATTTTTGTAGGTTATCTACACTTATTACTGTTATTATTATTTAACTGATTGTCAAGTGTTGTTTACAGATATAATCCCAGGAAATATGCTGATGATGATGATGTCAGTGACATGGAGGCTAATTTTGATGACATTTTGAGGGAAGAGCAACGCAGGTTAGTATATACCGGAACTATATTATTATTATTCATAGTGTAATTTGTGTATTTTGTTATTTGTTTGTTTAGAAGTAGAACTATGAGGCTATGAGCATATTAAGGCACATATATATCAACAACATACAGTGTAAGCTTATTTATTCTAGCACATCTTTATAAAAAATCCATATTACTTGGCCAAATAAAAAAAGAAATTGTTCTGCCATATTTCAAATTTAGTTCGTCTTTTTCGTCATTTTAAATTTAGAGATGCATCTTGTCTTGTGCACTTAACTATATACAACCTTCAACAAAAACTATAGGAAAGAAATGCCAAAAAAATTCCACATTGAGTTTTTTTGTTGTTGAAGTATTGGCCATGGCAGGCACCATATTGAATATGTATGGTAATTTAATGCCAGTACAAGTTCAATAGGGGTTGCTATTAGGTCAAGGTACTAAGAGTACATGTATGATAACATTGAGTTCTCCAGTACTCAAACAGGACACTGTTTTATTTTTGTTGTATAACTTACATTGTTATTATTCAAGAATACTGTTAAAAAGTGAGTTCTGAAGTTTGCAAATACTATCTAAGGGTGTGAACCTTTCTTTTGTGCATCAGCGAGATATCATCAGTTCATCTTTGCGCATACGCTAAATATTGTTTTAAAACTATCCTTTGCTGACCCGATAAGTATGTGGTTCCACAGTGCCAGGATCGCAGCACAAGAAGATGAGGAAGAACTGCGCAAGCTTGAGGAAGAGGAGAGGAGGCAGAGGTTGAGAAAAGAAGCAAAGAAGCGTAAGCTTAGCCGATGAGTTCCCTCTTAGCTATTTATCATAGAAAACTGGTGACTGTAAAGGGAGATGATGCATGCAGTCTTTGTGACTGCCTCAGAGTCACCCCCTTGTTCCCCAGTCCTTAATGTGATTCTTTTTGGTTTTACTTAGTTACAAGTATACCATTTCATACATTTTCTTGTTGCAGATCTTTTTTTCTGAATTAGTCTTTTTATTTTCATGGTTAGTACATATGTGATTTTTCTGTTGATTATTTCTTTACAATGGTTTTGATTTATATTGGTATTTTATAGTAGATACTTTTAGATACATTGCTTTGAAGTTTGTTTTCGGGGCTGTTGGTTTTTTTTTTGGGGATGGTGGTATTAGTTAATATTCTGTTTCATGTCTGTGGAGAAACATTTCTCTGATCGAGTTCTTGATGAATATTTTGTGTTTTACAAAATTGTCTGATTGATGTTTATAGGTGGTGGTGGTTTTAAACAAAGATGGTTGTCAAAGGTTGCGAGGGTACTTGTAATTATAAATCTACGTAGCTCTGGTAAACTATGCATGACTCGTTGTAGTATGACAACATATATTGGTACCTTGAAAGAATGCATTGCACTTTCAGTTTGTTATTCAAGTCATCTGAAGGGTTGAATTCAATGAAGGTGCATTTTAGATAACTCGAACGATTCCATGTTTAATACAAAAAGGTCAAATCCAACCGATAGTAAGTATTAGCATTGTATCATAAATTTATATTCGCATCTCCATCCTAAATAGAAAGCATCCTTTGACAGCCGAGTCTAAGTTCCCAATTTTATGTTGATAACCTTTGTACTAAATTGTAATGTTCGGGTGTTGGGGGTCCTCATATGGACACCAAACATTACTGTTGCGACCAAACAATACATGAAACAGAAATTGGATACCAATCTGATACCCCCCTTGCAGTATGTTTTAAGGATTCTACTTTTCCAGTTCAGTTGTGATTTTATGTTGAATACATTTTTTTAGATAGGCAAATAGATTCATGCTTCCAGGCCAAACGGCATTTACATAGCTTGATAGACTACAATACTACGAGGCTAAGCCCTACTATAAACTACTAAGGATGAATAACATTAAGACAAGACCAAAAGACAACCATAACAAGATCAACAAAGCTACTTAAAGCTTATCACTAATCAATGACTACAATCTCTGCCTCTTGCTGCTTCGACTTAGAAGAGTTACCCTTTTCGAAATTTCCATTACTAACATGACTGGTGGGCTGCGAGATTATCACTGGAGGCCCATACATAATAGCATCATCCTGTAACTTCCCTTTCCCCTTTTCATTTGCTGGAAGATTTGGAACAATGTTAATAGCCGGTAAGATAGGATCTTTGAACACAATGCCCTGGTTAACTGCAGCGGCAGGCGGCAAATCAAAAGCAGCAAAATTTTCCACTTGGTAGCTAAGCACATCGATCCATCCTTGATTCTGCGTCTGAGCATTAGTAAGAGCACTCTCATTTAGCTGCTGAGATACGATTTCTCCTAACCCAAAATTAGGAGCAATCTCAAAAGCGGGTAGATGAACAACTGACCAAACGGGTAAGGAACATCAACAAGCCCTACACAATGGTTGAAACCATATTCTGCAAGAAACATAGGCGCCCTATTTCTGGTGGAGAAGACGGTATTAATTTCACAGCTACGCGACTTAGAACCATCTTCAAACACCCTGTTAAGTTCAGCATGGAGGATGTTGATTTGCTGCGCAGCTACTGTTAGTTCTTCCTGCAACTGCTCTTCGTCTTGCTCAACCAACCCTTAAAGCTAGCTTTGCTCCTTATACAATTTAACACAGACAACTATTGTTTGTTGCCCTTTGACGGAGTTGTTACACATTGCCAACAAAATTAGTGCAATGGTTTGAGCTCTTCTCTCCCTTGCAGGAGGTAAGAGTTCAACCTTTATCGTGATGGGTATATAATGATTAGCATAAAAAGAAAGGAGTTAGTGAAATCTAGTATTTCTTTCAAAAAAAAAAGTAAAAAAGGTGGGTAAAGTAGTTTTTTTTTTTTTTTAAAATAGATAGGTATCAGATATGTTTTTTAAATTAAAACATTTGAATGCTCTTATATAATTCCTTTAAACATAGTTGTGGACAAGTCTTGTCTTTTTACATGACGTGATTTATTTTATTAAGTCTCTGTTCCTTCTTGTTTTAAGCGTTTAGTAATTTTTTGGCACATTAAGGAATCTTATTCATTGTTGAATCAAGAATGACGGGTGGACAACGAAATGCAATCTAGGCAATGGAGGAAAATTTTGCTATGATCAGATTAGAGGATGAGGACCAAGGTGGGTTATCTTATGAAGAGAGTGCTGAAGATCTGAGTGAAATAGATTTAAGATGGTGCTTAATGGGGCATTTTCTTACGGAGTCCTCGATTGATTTTCAAGCAATGCAACATAAAATGGCGTCTTTATGAAGGCCAGGCAGGGTATGTACATTAAACAACTCGATTCTAATCGATATTTGTTTCAATTTTATCATGAGATCGATATCAAACGGGTGATGGATGATAGTCCTTGGACATTTGGCAAATTCCACTTGGTGTTTGTGCGTTTGAAGGAGGGAGATAATCCCAAAACTATAAATATTAACAGACTTGATATTTGGGTGCAGTTACATGGGATGAGTGCGGGATTCATGTCTCAAAGAGTAATTAAAGATATTGGCAATTACATTGTGTGTTTTTAGAGTCTGATGAGAACAATTTTATTGGCGTCTGAAGGGATTACTTGAGAGTCAGAGTGTCAATTGATTTAGATACGCCATTAAATTTGAGAATGAAATTGAAGCGCAGTGATGTCTCGCGGTGCTGGGTAAATTTCAAGTACGAAGGAGCTCCAACTTTTTGTTTTATTTGCTGTATGATTGGACATGCGGAAAAGTTCTGTGAAAGGCTGTTTGATATGCCAGCTGATCAAATAGAGAAACCTTATGGTTCGTGGATGACGGCTGAACCTCGTCGCAGAAATCACACCATTGGAGATAAGTGGTTACGTCCTGGGGGCAGTTTTCCGATGGCTGACAGGGGAGGCAACGATGCTGGAATGGTTGGAAAAACGGATTCCATGATGAGGCCACGAAATCAGGGATAAAGAGTGATTTACAAGAATTTGAAAATAGGGGAGTTAGAGGAGCTACAGATGGGGCTAAATATCTGGAAAACGTAATCACTCAAAATCAAATTATTAACAAACCGAGAATTATGTTGTCTAAGGAGGGAAATGACACGGAGGGAGATAATTTTGAATTAATATAATATATCCAAAAAGACGTAGAATGGACCATGCTGGTTTATATGTCCCAAAAGAATTGGAAGCCCTTAAGGAGGATGTGAACATGGACTCTCAGGAAGCACTGAAGTGAATCAAAAAAACTTGTTATTGGTGGGTTCTGCTGGCAGACCCGCTAGTCATCATGAATATTATTAGTTGGAACTGCCGAGGTCTTGGGTTATCTCGGAAAGTTCAGTTCCTTACTGACGTGATACGTCAAGAACAACCCAAGTTTATATTTTTATGTGAAATTATATGTAACAAAGAGAAGTTAAACTGGTTGAGAAATAAATGGGGATTTGAAGGTTTGGTAGTTGTTGAGCCTTATGGTCGTTGTGTGGTCTAGCCATGTTTTGGAAGGAGAATGATCAAGCACAGTTATGTTCGTATTCTCAAAACCACATTGATGTGGCGATTGAAGAAAATGGGACAAAAGTATGGAGACTTACTGGTTTGTACGGGGAACCTGATAAATGCAAAGACGAAAAACATGGGATATACTCCATAATTTATCCCGTGATTTCAATCTACCTTAGAGTGTTGTGGGAGATATCAACAATGTAATTTCCCAAGAAGATATTCGAGGGGGTAATCCATACCCACGATGGTTGGTTGAGGGGTTTAACGAAGCTCTGGTGAATGCATGACTTGTTAACATGCCTATAGTAGGACATCAATTTACTTGGGAGAAAGGACAGGATACATATGACTAGGTTGAAATAAGATTAGATAGAGTAATGACTACGAACTCTTGGTTAAGTTTGTACCCTCTTGCAAAACTATATAATCTTGAAGGCTCGCCTTCAGATCACAACCCGATTCTTTTAGTATTGAAGAAGGAAGCAAACAGAAGGAAATAATTCCGCTATGAAAATGCGTGGTTGATGAAGCCATTTTGTTATCAGTTGGTGAAAGATAGTTGGGAGGGGACAAGAGACATAAATTTACCGTAGAAAATTAAGTGCTGCAGTGAGAAGCTAGCTCTATGGGGTAAGAAAATTACGGGATGATTCAGTAAACAAATAAAGACATGCAAGGATGATCCTAAAGTTCTTCGAGCTAGAAGGGATGTACAATCTCTAGAGATATATAATGAGGTTTAAAAGTAATTATTCATTATTCTGGAACAGAGGGAGGCTTTTTGGAAGCAACGATCGAAGCAGTTGTGGTTAAAATTGGGTGACCAAAATAATAGGTTTTTCCATGCATCAGCTACTACTCGTAGAAGAAGAAATCAAATTCACAAACTCAACGATGATACTGGTCACTGGGTGGATTGGAATTCTGGTCTAGCAGAGGCAATCGATGACTATTTCAACCATCTGTTTAGGGTATCTCATCTTCAGTGGCATGAAGTAGTGCAGTGTGTTCCAATATTTGTAATAAATGAGCATAATGATGAGTTGATGAAATCTCTGACTAATGAGGAGATCAAACAGGCTTTATTTCAGATGCACCCGGATAAATCTCCGGGGCCTGACGGTATGTCTCCTGCATTTTTTCAAAAGAATTGGGATGTAGTTGGTAAGGATATAATAGAAATGGTAAAACAATTCTTTGAGAATGGTACTATCATGAATAATCTAAATGATACAAATATACTACTAATACCAAAGATAAAAGACCTGAGTAGAGTTGGTGATTTGAGGCCTATCGCATTGTGCAACGTTGTGATGAAAATTATAACGAAGGTTTTAGCAAACCGTATGAAGACGTTGATGGATAAGTTAATATCTAACCCACATAGTGCATTTATTCCGGGACGGCTGATTTCAGATAATATAATGGTCTCTTATGAGGTAATGCACTATTTGAAACGTAAAAGGAAAGGTAGGGATGGATTCATGGCCATAAAACTCGATATGAGTAAGGCTTATGACCGTATTGAATGGGATTACCTGGAAGCAATACTAAAGAAAATGGGATTTAATGATTGGTGGGTATTTCTTGTGATGCAGTGCGTGTCTACTGTCTCTTATAATATAGTGCATGGGGATAAGGTAATAGGACCGATCCAACCTACCAGAGGAATTCGCCTAGGAGATCCGTTATCTCCTTATCTGTTTATTTTATGTGCAGAAGGATTTTCTTCATTAATATGGAGTTTTGAATCAGCTGGGAATATTCATGGTATTAAAATCTGTCGTCAAGCCCCTATAGTCTAACATATGTTTTTTGCGGATGATAGTTACGTGTTTTGTAAGGCCAATGTGGAAGAAGCAACAAATATCAATAGACTATTAAATCAATTCGAGGGGGCCTCAGGACAAAAGGTGAATGTGGAGAAATCTTATGTGTTTTTCAGTATAAACGTATTGCCAGATAAAAAAGGGAGATATGTCAACAACTTAGGATGGTAGAAGCAGATGATCACAACATGTATCTTGGCCTTCCTAATATTCTGGGACGTAATAAGGTTGTTATATTGGGATATCTAAAGGAGAAGATAAAAAAAGACAATTAGTAGTTGGGAAGGGAAGGTGATCTCTAAATCTGGTAAGGAATTATTGATAAAATCTGTAGCTCAAGCGCTGCCAACCTATGCGATGAGCGTTTTTTTTGTTACCAGTGCAGCTTGCCAATGATATTGAGAGTGCACTAGCTAAATATTGGTGCATTTCAAGTAGTGAGAGTGGTAAAGCTATCCATTGGATGAGCTGGGATCGATTATGCAAGCATAAGACAACAGGGGGGTTGGGTTTCAGAAAATTTCGTGATTTTAATTTGGCCATGTTAGGAAATTAAGCTTGGAGATTTCTCACTAGACCAGATAGCCTTGCTACTCAAATCTATAAGGCAAGGTATTTTACGAATGACGATTTTTTGGATGCACAGCTGGGCCATAACCTCAGTTTTATATGGAGAAGCATTTGGGAAGCTAAGAACTTGATTATGGAGGGAGCTAGATGGGATATTGGCTCAGGAGAGCGGGTGAGTATATTAGGACAACCATGGCTGCAAGACGATAAACATCCATATATAACTACAGAATTGCAGGAGTTGAGAAGTAGTGAAGTTGCAGCTTTAATGTAGATTAACAATCGAACATGAGATGTGGACATTGTTGCAGATTTGTTTAATAGTAGAGATTAGGAGCTCATTTTGAATACTTCTTTGAATATGAACAGAAACGAGGATGTTTTAAGTGCTTACAAATTGATGCAAGTACAGAAAAATACCTGGGAATTTGATAACAGGGATAGTGTCTGGAGCCTAATCTGGAAGGTGAAGGCTCCTCCTAAAACTTTAAACTTGTTGTGGCGTGCGTTAGCAAATTATTTGCCAACAATAGTGCAACTGATCCAAAAGAAGGTCCAAGTTTATCCCATATGCCCAGTGTGTATGTTAGAAGAGGAAACAATTTTTCATATACTGGTTTCATGTCCAATAGCAAGCCAATATTGGGGTATGATAATTCCATCAATGCAGGTACAAAGTCATAAAGTGTTTGGTGACTGGCTAGATGAGGTGCTACGATCTAATTTACATGGGAAGAGAGCTGAGATTGCTTCAGTGTGTTGGGCAATCTGGCGAGCTAGAAACAATGTAGTCTGGAGGAATAAAAGACCACGAAGCTTATAGAATTGTTGCAGCAGCCAAATAATATCTTGTTCAATGGAAATATGCCCATGATAGAGTTTTAGATACTCAGTCCACATCATTGAAGATTGGTGATGGTGCATTTTCTTGGGTTGTGCCATATGAGAATATAGTCAAGATAACAGTTGATGCCGCAATCTTTGCAGAGCAGGGAGCTTACGGTCTAGGGATAGTTGCTATAGACTCTGGTGGAGATCTGATACGGGCTAGAATACGTTTGCATCAGGGAAGAGTGGCTCCATAATTTATAGAGAGTATGGAAGTGAACGAGTCTCTTAGTTGGTGCAAACAAAGTGGGTGGATTATTAGGAAATGAATAACACACAGGGGGGTGAATGTGTTTTACTGTTTTTGAGCTTTTCTTGAATGTTTGTGGTTGAACAAAGTAAATTAATTCCTGTAGTGAAATGTGTTCATGCAGAGATTAAACTTGCAGAAAAATAAAGAACACAGATCTTCAAATCTCACTTAATTTTATATTAAAATTAAGACTGTTTTGCTACAAAATTTCTAGGCTCTTTGTTGATAAAGAGCTTAGCTTCTTCTTGAGAGTGTTACAAGAAATTTGATCTAAAAATGTTACAACTGACTAAGGACCAGTGTTAACTTTATAACTCAGTTAACTACTGTTTTACATAGTGTGTAATAAGACATGCTATTAGCTTTTCTAAACTGTCATTTGTCATTTCTATTTATAGAAAAGCAGATCTTCCATTTCTGGATAAGCATATCTTTAGCATCCCGTGTTTACTTTAATCTTCCTTTGTCAGTTAATCTTTGCCATTGATCTTGCACATTCTTCAATCTGCTTTTTGTAGACTTGTCAATCCAGCTGTTGGATTGTTTGTTGATTGTTTATCTTGGATATTGAACTGATCTGTAACCTTGTACTTTGAGATTGTACATCGAGATCTCCAGTTTAGGTATATAGAACACTTGACATCTCGATAAGTATATTGGCTTATCGAGATCTCTAGTACTCTATATTTAGTTTGGCTTTTAGAGGTCTTCAGTTCTCTATAAGAGAACTTTGGCTTGTCGAGATCTCTAGCCTTCACATCTTCATTTTGACTTATCGATAACTCTTAGTTTTCTAGTGGCTTCTTGACTTGTCGATTTCTTAGAGTTCTCTAGTCAAATTAACTTGTCGAAATCTCAGAGTCCTCTAGTAAAATTTGACTTGTCGATATCTCTGAGTTGTCTAGTAAATTTTGACTTATCGATATCTCTGAGTTCTCTAGTGGAACTTGACTTATCGATAACTCAGAGTTCTCTAATAAATTTAGATTTGTCGATAACTCTGATTTCTCTAGTGAAGAAATGACATGTCAATATCTCCAATCTTCATGTCTTCAATTTGGCTTGTCGATATCTTTCTGAGTTCTCTAGTAGCTTTCCTGACTTCTCGATAAGCCATTCTGGAGTTCTCGAATGACTTTTCTATAACATTAAATATGTGACTTGTAGAGATCTTGACTTAGAGTATTTTTCTCCAAACAGATTTATTCAACTCCAAGCTTCTTTAAAATTCTTCTGAGGCATGATCTTCTTGATCTTCTTACAGATAGAATCCTTAGGCTTGATACTGTTTCAGGAAAAAGACTTCAGTCTGCTCCTTTGCATTTTTACAGACTTTAAGTGTTAAAAGTACAAAATACAAATTAAGATAACAATGCAACCTACTTAGAGTTGACAAAATATCTTAGTCTTATTAAAGCACATGCATGTTTTTTACAACAATCTCCCCCAATTTGTGAGAAGATTGCTTAGCACAAATTCATGCCTATTAACAAGACTAACCCCAGGTTTGGAATGATAGAGAGTAAGATTAATACATAGAGCTAGGTATAATTACAACTTGTATAACACAAAATTTACAAGGTTCAATGATTACAAGACTCAGGTAAAGACAGTTTTCGCATCTGCTTCTTTTGTAAGTTGATCCTTCAATTTGTCAAGAATTTCAAGTTCTTCTATGATAGGTGTTCCACTTAGAGCTTCTACAAGTTTTTGTCTTGCTATCTTAGAATAACCTTGGTCCAAAAACTCTATGCAGAATCTTGAGAATCCACCAGCTCTTATGTTTAGAAATATCCCATCTTTAGAAATTCTTTTCATTACTTTTGCTTTCAACTCTTTTGATCCTTTTATGTACATATCTATCTCTTCATCATGCCTCCTTCTTCTTTCTTCAGCTTCAGCCTTATCTCTTTTCTTTGTTTCCTCCCTTTCAATCAACTATTCAGCTAGAAACGATTTCCATGCCCTTGTAACAGTATCCTTGCCTTTTAACAAACTTATCACTCTCTTCATTTCTGTGGGAGCCAAAGAGTCCATTAGGTTTTTGTCTAGAAGAGTGAATGTACCATCCTTAAAATAAACTCTAACTTCTCTCAAGGATACAATCCAGACTCTAACAATTTCCTCAGCTAGATGTTGGAAATGGTCTTCATCTGAGATGCACCAATTTAGAGGTAGAAAGTTAGATTCTTTAAAACACTTCCAGATGGCCCTTTCAGTGACTTCCACTTTCTTTGCAGGCTTGACTTTCTTAGGCTTTCTCCCAACAGATTTGCACTTGAATTTTAGTGAAGGTTTGGCTAAAGGTAGGGTTGTCATTTTCTTGAGATTAGTTTGGCTTGAGGTGATTGGAATTTTTAGGAAGGAATTTATTATTTTTTTGTATAGAAATTTTGGCTTCGATGTTTGGGAAGGTTTGATGTTCGAGATAGTTGATGTTGTAGGTTGAGCTAAGGTTTTAGTTGATTGTGTTTGGATTTTTAGGGTTGTTTGAGTTTCTGAATCATCATGAGGCTTTCTACGATTCCTCTCACCTCTTCTCTTCTTTTTTTCATCTTTCTTGTCATCCTCCTTCTTCTTCTCTTCACCCTTGCTCCTAGATGGCTTAATGAACTGAATAGGATTTGAGCCAAAAGGATTTTGATCATTTTTCTTCTGCTCATCATCATCCAAGTCATCCTCGTTGAACTGTGTTTTGGGCAAGCTGGCTTCTGCATTTTCCAGATATCTCCTCAGTAGCTTTATCATTTCTATATCATCATTGTTCTTGTTTTTTCTTAGCTTTTAAGTTAGTTCCTAGGATCATGATAAGCTTCTTGTTGCTCATGACACAGTGTTTGGGGATCTGAAATTTTTTGAGTTGTCTTGTTGTGGGACAGATGTATGCTATACCCTTGCTTGACTGTAGATATGCTTCAGGGAAGGCAGCTACTTGAGCATCTCTCAGTGTAGTTAATAGCATGGTATCTTCACGAGTTATAGCTCTATCTTTGCTGATAAAGATATCTAACTCAGATGCCCTCCTTGAGACAAGGCAGTTGAGGGACACCTGCATACATCTGTCTGTCCCTGAGTCATTTGTATTAACCACTATCTTCTCTTCCAGAGAGTTGTCCTTATTGACCTTGATCACTCTTATGAAATTGATTGTCTTCTCCAGGGCCTTTTTATATGTGAAGTGATTGTTGTTGAGAGAAGCTTTTAAGGCTTTGAGTAGTTCTTCAAACTCCCTGTTCAGACTAGGTCCTGCAGCAGACCTTATAAGTCTCTTCATGTCAAGATCAACTTCTTTAGATTTCGTTTCAGCCCCCTGGACTTGCTGTTGAGATGACCTAGATCATGTCTACCTAACCTCTATCTCCCTCTTAGTCTTGTTGACATGCATTAGAAGAGGAGTAGGAATTTTAGGCCTTATTTATTCAGGCAGAGAGGGTAGTGGTATGTTGAGTATACCCATGATGGCTCCTAAGCTATAGAATTCTGCATTTGAAGATGCTTATGGGAGTCCACCAGAGTTTGGATATCTGTTTGTTGACTCTTGACAAGAGATGTCAAAGCCTGAACTTATGCAGTGAGAGAAGAGTCGGAGTCTTGCAATGCTGTGACTTGACCCTGTAGATACTGAATTTGCAGATTTGTTGAAGTGGATCCAGGATGATAAGAGCTGCTAGATATGCCAAAGTGTTTTTCTACAGCCTCTTTGATCCCTTCCATTAGCGAAGCTGAAGGCTTAAATCTGCTCTGGTGAAGTTGATCCAGCTGGACCTTGGTCCCATTTAAGTGAGCAATTTGTTTCTGGATCACTTCATGGAGATTGAAAAAAGATTGTTTGAGGTTTTTGACTTCCTTCTCAATGGAGGCAAGATCCATCCTAACCATTTGCTCAGTAAAATGCTTGAATTTAGAAGAGATCTGCTCTTGAGATGGTACGATCTTGTCCATTTTCTCATTCACCAATTTTCTTATTCTGTCTTCATGGCCAGTAAGCTTGATTTTAAGAGTTTTACCAAACAGATGAAATATTTTGAGCTGAGCTTTGTATACATCTGTAATGGCATCATAGACAGCTTCTTGACTCAAGTCTTTTGCATTGCTTCCTAGAAAGTAACATACTCTTCTCTGAATTTGGCCAGGACTTGATTCATCTCCAAGGAAAAATCATCAGATAGCCATGCATCCACATTTCCATCTTGCTCAACATCATTGACAATTTTCTCATTTTGCTCCTCAACCTCTTCATTGTAAGCAAGCATGATAGCTTGATAGTTCTAGTTGCTCATATTTGAAGTCAGGAGATGTTGTGAGATGTTGACCAGTCCAGATATCTGCTCTACTAGTAGATCATCTACAGAGGTTGATTGAGAAGCAGATTCTTGTAGCCACTGTGAGAGTACGTGAGGTTGTTGAGATTGAGAGGTGGATGGTTCATTAGAAACACCTATGACTGGGGTCACAGTTTGACTCACAGATTGCTCTGTGATTTTGACAGTGTGTTGTCCTCCACTTGTAGTGGGAACCTCCAATTGGACTAGAGGGGATTTGAATGAGTTACTGTCATGTACACCAGACTTAAACCCTTGTGTGTCTTGCAACACACTGGCACTTGAATGTGCTCTGCTTGCCTCTCCTATGACAGGATCATGGGCAATTGTCCTCCTAACTTCAACTACCAAGACAATATCTGCTAGGGTTGTTAGAGGAGTTATCTCATGAGGAACCTCCAATTGGATTGGAAATGATTTAGATATCTCCCCCTCAGGAGTACTACCCTTAAACCTCTCAGTATGTGAAGACTGTTTTACACATGAAGTTATATTAGAGGTATCTATGGGGTCTTCAGTAAAAACTGATGAATCCCCCATATTTTTGATGGTGTCATCAAGGTCTACCCCAGCATGTAGCCTCTTACCATCTAAATGGAGTGTCTGGTGATGAGCAAAGCTTCCTGAGCTAAGTCACTTGATTGTTGTTGTACCTGAGAAGTGGATTCAAGTGGAGTTGGAATAGAAGAAATTTTAGTTATAAAAATTTGTTGCTCATCTGTGAGTGTTGGCAGCTCCCCCTGAATAGATGAGGGAGCTTCAAGTGATGTGTCCTCACAATATGTGCCTTCCTTGTTTCTCCTACCATACACTTGAATTGCTTCTTATGCTGGCTGTGCATACTCACTCCTAGTTATTTTTACAACTGCATCCTGTTGGGAGGATGTAGAGGAAGGTGAGTGGTCAGCTCAGTTTGTTTACTCCTTTTGGATCTTTTGACTAGAGGTATTTCTCTTTCAGCTCTCTCCTCACCACTCTCAGTTATCACAGCTAGATTTATCTCATTTCTCTTCTTTTTACTGACCTCACCCTTTTGAGGGGATGAGGTAGTTGGTTCCCTAGCTTCTAAAGATTGTGAAAGAATGGTTGCAACTTGGGAAGATCCCTGTTGGTGATCCTGTGTTTGTACTTCCACGGGTTCGGGAATCATAGCTGTGCTAAATTGTGCATTAGATCTCATGTCAGGCATATGATAAGGATAAGCCCTAAACCTCTCCAACATAAATGGAGTAATTTTCAGACTTACATTGACCTTATTCTTTGTAGTAAGTGAGCCAAAATATTATTTTGGACACTTGCTTACAATTGCCTAATTTAGTACTATCTATACCATTCCGTAGGTGTATGTCTGCTACTTTATTATTTAAAGCGGGCATAATAAATATAGGGAAGAAAATTTCCTTACCTCTAGCTGACAGGAGCATGGTTGGCCTGGTTGCAAGTTCTTCCAGGATCAGCAGACCAACATTCAAGTGTTTATTGTGGGCAATTGAATACATCAGCTTTTACACCACACTTGAAATGCTGTCATATCTTGTCTTCCTGCATGTAAAAGCTCTCACTACTGAGTCAAAGATGAATGACCACTCCTTATATTAGTTCTGTTTAGGCTTGATAAATTGATTCTCCTACCATAGTTGATGAAGTCCAGAAACTCAATTAGCTCATCAGGAGTTGGCACTTCCACCATATTTGCAGTAGGCAGTCCCAAAGCTCGGTTCACATCCTGCTCATTAAACTCAATTTGTTGACCTCCAACTGAGCAAGTCACTACCAAGTATACAATATCATCATGCATCACAGTCCTCACCACATATATAGTCCAAAAGGCATGTAACACATTCAGGTACAACACTGGATTAGCAGTCAAGGCTCCTGCAATGTACGATTCAGACAGAAATTTCACAAACCCCTTGAAACTGTCAGGGGCTTGGTTAGCATCAGTAAAAGCCAAGAAGTTTGTTCCTTTCTCTGGGATAGTTGCTCTAACTGTGCTTTGTGCCATTGTAGTTTAGTAAGAGAGAATGGGTAAGAAGAATTTTTGATAAAGGAGTAAAACGAAGAGAGAAATGGGTTTTTGCTAGAAAGGCTAGGTCAATTTAGATCTCGAAGTTGTAAGTATGTGTATGTATCTAGAAGTCTGGGTATTTATAGTAAAAGTAAATGACTTGTCGAGAACTCAAAAATAGACTTTTGAAGTTTGTCTATCGAGAAGTCATTTTATAAAAAGAAGTACATATCGAGAAGTCATTTTAAATTACTCTGTTAGAGAACTCAAAATTGACTTATCGAGATGTCAAATAAATACCCAGTTTGTCCAAAAAGGTGGACTGAATTGATTCTAACTTTTATTTGAATAAATTCAAAATAAAATTAGAATAATTTTTCAAAAGTATTTTACCGAAGTAATTTATCAATTTAAATTATCTCAGTTCTGAGTTATTGATAATTCAAAAATTGTACTTGTACAGAACTCTGTGAATAAACACTACTAGAGAACTCTATAAGGACTTATCGATAAGTCATTTTTAAGCCTATCGAGAAGTCACTCGAGAAGTCAGTAAATTGACTTATCGAGGACTCACTCGAGAAGTCCTAAAATGACTTGTCGAGAAGTCAATTTATACTTATCGAGAACTCAGTTCTCTATATACTTTTGGTTTATGTAATTCTGCTTTGTGTTAATTTTACATATTAAGAATGTAAATTAACAACTGAGCAGTTTACTTAAAATTTGAAAAATTCCAAGTTGAATTTGAATTTGAAATACAAATATGCAGAGTTGTCTGAAATATTTATAATTCATGTTTCAGTTAACTTCCAATAAAATCAAATTACTATTGATTTACTGGAGATTAATCTGCTGCAAAACATTAGTTGAGTTCTTGCATTAGGATGAAGAATTAGGCATTCCAAATTCACCTACAAGTCTAGTGAAGGTTACTTCATCCAAAGGTTTAGTAAAAATGTCAGCTAATTGTTTTTCTGTTGGTACGAAAATGAGCTCTAGTTATATCAAGATAAGAGAAATTTACAGCATCCACTGGTATTCTGATGATTCTCTTTCTCCCCCTGAGGTTGTGCAATCAAACTCAGGTGTATGATATGAGCTACCATTTTTATGATTCTCTTGTTGAGTAGTTTCTTCATTTTCTTATTCTGAAAGACTTCACAAACTTCAACTTGAGCAAGCTCCATCTTAGGCATGTCTCTTACCAACTCTTTTTTGAAAAGTTGTTAATTTCCTTGAAAATCAAGTGAGACAATTTTTTATGCCAGAGCTTGTTTATTTCTTCTGATACCTTAGTGTAGAAGCAACAAACACCATTCTTATTTATTGAGTCAAAATCTTCAACAACAAGCTTCCTTTCCTTGCTCCTTTCAGAGCAACTTCACCAGTTTTCCTGCTGATAATCAGTGCATTCTTCTTTGTTGAGTAAGACTTAAAGCCTTTGTTTGCAAATTTGCTAAATCTGAGAAGATCTACTTCAAGACCAGCTACCAGTGCTACATCATTAAGGGCAACATTTTCAGAAACAATCTTGCCATATCCCGTTGTGAATGATTTGTTGTTGTCTCCAAAGGTCACCAAATGGCCATCTTTCTCCTCAAACTATGATAGCAGGGCCTTATCACCTATCATATTCCTGGAACATCTATTGTCTATGATCCAGATGACTTTCTACACTATGCCCTGCACACAATGAGTTTTAAGTGTGTTTGGAAACCCAAGCAGTGTTGGTTAGTTTCTTCTTAGTAACTTGTTCAGCAAAAGTAGAATGAGTTATTTTAGAAGAGATAGAATTCAGTGACTGTTGTGCACATTTTCCTTCTGATGTGGACTCATTTCTTGTATCTTTAAGGCCCACTCTCAGTTTGTGGCAACTCTTCATTACTTTCAAGTTACAAGGAATGCAATCAAACTTGTCACAGAATGAATAAGGATCATTTCAATTTGCTTCATTGTATTTGCAAGTTCCTTGAGTTGGCTTGCTAACAACCTTTTTACACAGGTGAGTTAGATGATTTGTAGAGCCACATTTTTCACACTTCTTTCTAGGAGCATTTGCAACATAAGCAAAATTATTGCTTTTGTTTATCCCTATTTTCCCATTTCTATTTCTCATTTTCTTTCTTGCATCTTCAGTTTTGGTTTCTTTAACAGGAGTCTTGGGACTTTGTTTGTTCATGAGCTTCTCTTCAGTATTGGAAGGCTGAACTGATTCTTCAGTTTTCTTCTCTTTATCTTCATCATCAATTTCTTGCTTGATAATCAATTCTTCTTCACTGAAGTTGACTTCACATGCTTTGAATATAGGTGCATTAACCTCTTTCAAAAAAGTTGGAGCATTCTCAGTTTTCTTTGCTTTTACTTTGTCACCTACTGTCTTCTTTTTGTCATTCATGGCATCATAGTCAAGCCCAATAGCAATGTTTTCACATGGCTTATTCTTCTCATGATACTGTCCGACCAGTTCAGATGCATTCCTGAAAGATTTCATCTTCACTTCATTCTTTTCCAGCTTCTCCCTGAGCACTGCTTCAATTTCATTTGCACACTTAAGCTTGTTCTTTAGATAAGCATTTTCTTGTTTTAAACCTTCAAGCTCCACCAACAACAATTCAGTTTCTTGCTTCTCACTTTCAAGCTTCTCATTTATCTTTGTTAATCTTCTAACTTCTTTATTAGCAGCAACCATGCTTGTGTGAATGTGAAATATTTCTGTGCTCATCTTTTCAACAGTTTCCTTGTATTGATTCATATTTAAATCAGTAGTGGTAAGAGTTGGTGTTTGTGATTTAGATGATGAAGATTCTCCTTACTCCAGGGCCATGAGTGCATAATTACCAAATTCTTCATCTTCATCATTTTCAGGGTCATCCCAACTTTTACCCTCTGTAATACAAGCTTTACTTTGCTGTTTCCTTAAAAGAGCTTCATACTTTGCTTCAAGTTTAAGATAAGCCTTGTCTTTCTTTGCTTTCTTGGGTTTCCTGCATTCTGTAGCAAAGTGGCCTTGTTCATCACAATTGAAGCATCTTACATTAGATCTATCAACATATCCAGTTTTGTAGCCATTCTTGCTGTCAGAATTGTACTTTCCTCTTTCCTTCCAGCTGCTGTCTTTGTTGAAGGACTGTCCTTTATTCTTGAAGTATCTTGGCTTCTTTACTCTAATATTAGAGAATTTCCTAGCTAAATAGGCCATTGACTGATCTAGCTCATCCAGTTCTTCAAGAGTATAGAACTCATCCTTTTCCAATTCCAAAATTGACTTGTTCCTGTGAATCATTTATTCTTTGCTCACTTGTTGAGGCAACTGGAGTTTGAGATTTTAGTTCATCATTAGATGTTTGACTTTCATTTATAATTAAAGCACTTGAACCATCCACAAAATGTCCCTGACCTGATCTCAATGATTGCCTTTGAATCATCTCTAGTTCATATATTTTGAGAATTCCATATAGAACTTCCAGAGTTATTCTACTCAAATATCTCCCTTCTCTGATTGCTGAGATTTTTTATTCCAAATGATCAGGGAGAGTAAGAAAGAACTTCAAGTTCACTTCTTCAGCTTCATAATATTTGTCATGAAGCTGCATGTCATATATCAGCTTGTTTAACCTTTCAAACATATCAGTAACACTTTCCTTTGACTTTGTCATAAAACCCTCAAACTGTGAAATCAGTATTCTTCTTTGGTTTGACCTAACTTCTTCAGTTCCTTCACAGAGTATCTCAATCTTTTCCCATATTTGCTTGGCAGTGTCACAGTTGAAAATGTTGTTGTACATCACAAAGTCAAGTGACTCAATCAATATTAATTGCAAGCTACTATCAAGGGAGACTTTCTCCTTTTCAGGGTCAAAATACTCAGAAGGATCTTTTGGAGCAAAATGAGCTGGGATAACCATGTCTCCATCTATAGATTTCTCAACTCTAACCATAGGAATGAATGGTACATTCTTGAGGATCTGTATGTAGAGTGGATTGGCCATCTTGATGAACAACATCTTTTTCCAAAGAGTGTAGTTAGCTTTATCAAAGGTAGGAATTTTGATGCTACTGATTTTCTGTGTATTCATTCTTCCAAGATCTTAAATCTGTTTACTTTCAGATTTGGCTCTGATACCACTTGTTAGGAAATGAATAACACACATGGGGGGGGGGGGGGGTGAATGTGTTTTACTGTTTTTGAACTTTTCTTGAATGTTTGTGATTGAACAAAGTAAATTAATTCCTGTAGTGAAATGTGTTCATGCCGAGATTAACTTGCAGAAAAATAAAGAACACAGATCTTCAAAACTCACTTAATTTTATATTAAAATTAAGACTGTTTTGCTACAAAAATTTTAGGCTCTTTGTTGATAAAGAGCTTAGCTTCTTCTTGAGAGTGTTACAAGAAATTTGATCTAAAAATGTTACAACTGACTAAGGACCAGTGTTAACTTTATAACTTAGTTAACTGTTGGTTTACACAGTGTGTAATAAGACATGCTATTAGCTTTTCTAAACTGTCACTTGTCATTTCTATTTATAAAAAAACAGATCTTCCATTTCTAGCTTAGCATATCTTTAGCATCCCGTGTTTACTTTAATCTTCCTCTGTCAGTTAATCTTTGCCATTGATCTTGCACATTCTTCAAGCTGCTTTTTGTAGACTTGTCAATCCAGCTGTTGGATTGTTTGTTGATTGTTTATCTTGGATATTGAACTGATCTGCAACCTTGTACTTTGAGATTGTACATCGAGATCTCCAGTTTAGGTATATAGAACACTTGACATCTCGATAAGTATATTGAATTATCGAGATCTCTAGTACTCTATATTTAGTTTGGCTTTTAGAGGTCTTCAGTTCTCTATAAGAGAACTTTGGCTTTTCGAGATCTCTAGCCTTCACATCTTCACTTTGACTTATCGATAACTCTTAATTTTCAAGTGGCTTCTTGACTTGTCGATTTCTCAGAGTTCTCTAGTCAAATTAACTTGTCGAAATCTCAGAGTCCTCTAGTAAAATTTGACTTGTCGATATCTCTGAGTTCTTTAGTGAATTTTGACTTATCGATATCTCTGAGTTCTCTAGTGGAACTTAACTTATCGATAACTCAGGGTTCTCTAATGAATGTAGACTTGTCGATAACTCCGAGTTCTCTAGTGAAGAAATGACTTGTCAATATCTTCAATCTTCATGTCTTCAATTTGTCTTGTCGATATCTTTCTGAGTTCTTTAGTAGCTTTCCTGACTTCTCGATAAGCCATTCTAGAGTTCTCGAATGACTTCTCTATAACATTAAATCTGTGACTTGTAGAGAACTTGACTTAAAGTATTTTTCTTCAAATAGATTTATTCAACTCCAAGCTTCTTCAAAATTCTTCTGAGGCATGATCTTATTGATCTTCTTCCAGATAGAATCCTTAGGCTTGATACTGTTTCAGGAAAAAGACTTCAGTCTGTTCCTTTGCATTTTTACAGACTTTAAGTGTTACAAGTATAAAATATAAATTAAGATAACAATGCAACTTATTTAGAGTTGACAAAATGTCTTAGCCTTGTTAAAGTACAGGCAAGTCTTTTACAACATGGATGCTGGTCGAAATTGAGTCCGACTGCCTAGCTGTGATACAGGTAATAAGGAGCTGTGTGCAGATGATCTCTCCTTTTGGGGAGATTGTGGAGCAATGTCGTCATATGCTTAAGTCTTTGAGCAATGTTAAGTTGCATTTTTATTAGACGTTCTGCCAATACGGTGGCTCATGAATTTGCTAGGGCATCGTATTATTATCCAGATCGTGATTTTGACGGGAGTAATGTTCCTAGTCATCTTTATGATTATGTTTTGAAAGAGTTGGTGAATTAATGAAGCTTCATTTACTGTCAAAAAAAATATTTGAATGCTCTTTGATCAGAATATGTTTTAAGTTAGACATGAAGTTAATATATTTTGATTTTTTAATATTTAAACATGTTAGTACTTTCGATTTAAATATTACGTTTAAAAATACCAAAATCACAAAGTTTTTCGCAATACTGGCATTTTTTTAAAAAAATACAAAAAAACATTTTTATTTGGAAACATACTATTTTTCAAAATTTTTATTTATAAAAATACTATTTTTCGTATTTTTATTTGCAAAAAATATGATTTATCTGCAATTAGATGCAACATCGATGATTTTTTACAACCCTATGCAACTTCAAATTCAACAACAACAAAAAAATCGATGCAACTATTTGCATATTTTGTTATTTTTTGTTGCACAATATTTTTTCAAATATTTTTGGTAAATAGTACAATCGTAAAAAAACTAAGAAAATTTGATATTTTTGATAGTTTCTATAAATTATTCAATCTCCTGAAATATTATCAATATTTTCAAAAATTGTTACAAAACAAGAATAATAAATGGTCCATGAGAAAATATCTAGAATACCGGCATTTCAACAATGACGACCAAAAATACATATATGCGCGATGGAAGCTTCAAAATATCTATGGGACACACGCAGATAGTATAAGGAATTCAATGGATACACACTTGACAAATGCCTATCAATTTTTATGTATCCCTGCAATCTTATAAAGGATACAAATGTGTATCCTTTATGTATATTTGTATAATGCTTATTCAATATTATTATTATCACTTTTTATTTTTTTCTAATTTCACCAACAAAAATCCAAGGAAAAAGACGCATGTGGGAAATGCGTTCGCATGATACGCATTCTCAAAATGCATATCTCGGGACATGCACATATATATATATGTGTCTGATCAATATCTTGGATTAAGAGTTTTGAGTATAAATATTTTGGGCCATATTTTTTCTAAAATAGGCATTCTAGGCCATTACCCAAATAAGTTTAGAATTTGAACCCAATAAAATAAAATAAATTAGAATATAAAATCATAAGTTAAACAAAGATTATATAGGTAAACCTCGATAAATTAATACACTCGGAAATGGATAAAATTGTTAATTAATCGAAATACTAGTTAATCGATATACATTATTTTTATTTTTTAATATATATATACAAATATATGCCAAAAATGTTATTTATTATATTGACGAAAATGGAACAGTGACAAAATTGTTGGAATATAACAAATTATTAATAGTGTTATCAAAAATAAGCAAGAAGTTGAAGTTGAATATGATAGTATATATGACCTTAAAGTAACAATGATAATGTGCAATTTATCATGTAATATGTAAATGGTACGCTAAAACTTCATAATGCACGAAGAATGGTAGAGGATCAAGTATGTGGATAAATCAATTTTTTACAGTAGATTCTTAATTTAAAAGTATATCTTAAAATAAATACATAATTTTGATGTAAAATAAAATATTAATTTTTATATTATATGAGATTTATATATTTAATAATAATAAATTTATTTTATAAATTTAGCGAATTATTAATTTATATTAAAGGGGCCGAGTCGGGATCATAAAAAATTATTAATTAATCGAGATTATTAATTTATCAGGGTTTAATGTAAAATTATATTGTATGTTAATAAAATTTTATGTATGATAAAAGAAGTAATTTTTTAAATTTATAAGAATAAAACGTGCTATAAATAAAATTCTATCACACTATAAGGCAAGCAACACAAAATTTGAACATATTAAATTTATGAAATTGGTCTGTTAACGAAAGGAATTAGTGGGTCCCTGTGGACTCCAAAATATTGTAGTACTCTCGATTTGATTAATTTAGAAGGAAGTTGTGGACACAATAAATAAATTATTAATTATGATCATCATGACAAACATGGAGGTCCATAAATTGTTGATATTTGTATAGCTATCAAAGTGAAGGGTTTGCAAGTTGCAACTCATCATTCTAATTTGTATTGAAAAATATTAAATTCAGGAGTTAATTACTTAATTGAACTTCTGGGCTTGACTAGGCTAGAAAGAAAGTAGTGTGTATTATGAGATGATTTCCCAGTGTCATAATCATGAAGCCCTTAGTTGTACCGATTTGAAGATTTTCTTCTTTTATCTTTGACTAAAATCTTTAATTTATTCATTCCAGCTCAGCTATACATGTTCACTTCCACAGACGTTCTAGAATGCAACTTATAATTAACATAATGTTAGAAAACGTATTATATTATTCTGATGATCCTGCATTCAAACGTATTTTAAGAATCAGATTTATCCTCTCAAGCTATTTCAGCTATGTGATACTATATTTAGATTATTAGATTACCAACTACAAGCATCTCTAATAATATTATGGTTTCATTTTTAGAATCGTATAATTAATTAGTATTAGTATATAATCAGTCATTTTTATTATTATATATTATAAATTATAATTTTATAATATATTATTATTCAAATATCTTATATCACTTCAATAATAATTTTTAAAATTATATCTAACTATTCGTATCAATTTAATATGGCCGTAAATAAGGATTAATAATTAACCAAACTTTTAATATTTATTTTTTAATATAATAGTATAGATAACTTGCAGGACTCAACGGGAACTCCATATAAGTTTCATTTCATAATCAAAATTCTTTTATTTTAGAAGTTATGCAAGTTGGTGAAATATATTATTGAAATTTCAGCAAGAAATTTAGAAATTTTAATTCAATATTAAATAATCATAAAACATCAAAGGTTAATTCGTATACCTTGTATATATGACTGTTCAGTATTATAAACTCTAAATATATTCTTCTTAAAATAATTTTTTATTTCATGTCCGATATATATAACTATCTTCAAAGAGCAGAGAGTTCTTGTTGCTCCAAATATTAAAGTAATAAGTGCAGAAAATATATATAAGCCTGGGTACGTACTACAATAAATTTGGCCATTTTATAATTTTTGGTCGAGTATAGTAAGTTCGTTTTTTCGTCACAAGATAATATTGCGTAGTAAGTAAGGAAGAATGGACCCACATACTCAATAAAATAATAAATCTACGACAGAAAATATCGTCGTCGTATGTACAAGCTGGGCAAATATTTTTTTTTTCTAGTTATATAGTTTGGTTGATATGGAGGAACACGTTGCTGATTAAAGACAAAACTAAGATATGCCGTTGCTAAAATAATAAGTAAATATTGGTATTTGATCGATTCAGCTTGCACACAGATTAAATTGATGAATGTATTACAAAATAAATCATAAACATTGTTTATCTGAGGATAATATATATACTCCTATGAAATAAGTATCTGATACTACCAAGTTTTGATTGCCACATTTGTTTAGAGGAGCAAGATTCAGGTTGAACAGTTCAGGCCTAATTATAGACTTGCTTGGTCCAGTTATATGTGAGTTTGTTTGACTAGCTAGTATCGTTTTCAAGAAATTAAAGCTTAATTTTAAAATAAATCACACAAATGAGGTAATGTATATCAAATTTAGTATATTATATGAATATGTAGTTATAATAATTTTAAATAAATGTTATACATAAAAATATTATTTTTCGGAACATTCAAAAATTAAAAGTAAGTCACTTAAACTATAAAATATAATATTTACAAGAGTTATTTGTAAAATTCATTTCCTGATTTGGTCCAAATATACTTCTTTACCTATACTTTTTTATAACTGTATTTTGCATCTCCTTACTATTTTCAGCGCTTGCACGATTTTCGTTAAATTTGTTAATATTCTCAGGGGTATTTTAAAAAATTAAAATATTTAATTGTAATTACACCTTTATTTAAACTTTTTGACCCTGTAAACGATAATTTTCGAAATGAAAAGATCTTCTCGAAATAATAAAGTTTAAAATTGAAATATTTTTTTGTAATATTTGTAATAATTCATTAAGTATATATTTTACTTAATTTTAGCTTCGTTAAATTTTTAATAATTTTGAATATTATTATTTCGAAAAGATCTTTTCGTTTTCTATAACTTTCGTTCTTCAAAATTTTTTGAAAATCATCGCTTAGATGGTCAAAATGCTTAAATAAAGGTCTAACTTAGTTAAATATTTTAATTTTCTAAAATAGCCCTGAGAATTTTAACAAATTTAATGAAAATTGTGCAATTTATCGCGCCGAAAATAATAAGAAAATATAAATTATAATTATAAAAAGTATAGGTAAAAGAATATATTTGAATTAAATTATGGGTTACATTTTGCAAATAACTCCATTTACTAACTATGCTTAAAATATAAAGGTGTAGAAGGTAGACAGAGTTCTAAATATTTTCAACTATAAATTTGCTCTCTACTTGTCTTTTTTATCTTAGCTTCTTGTTGAATACGGCAAGTGTTTTGCATACCCTCTTCCATTAATTAATTATATACTGGGTAACCCTAATAAACTCTCACACCATACATGCTTTGACGCTACTTCATATTTTGTGATCTGGGCAGTGTTTCATATATATATGCATGGAGTACTTTTTGTTCATATATTCTTATTATTTTAATTGTTTTTGGTCCGTGCAAACAACTTGAACCTCAAATTGTGTTGAATTTGTTGTTTTACAGTACTAACAAGCTCAAAATTTCTTATTCTGCAGAAGATATAGATAATCGGTTCTCTCTGTGTATCTGATCACGTCCAATTGTATTATTTGGTTCCAACTCGAGCATCAATGGATATGTCAACGTATGCCAGATGTTTTCCTGAATTGGTAAGAACAGTAATGAATGCATTCATCGATCTTGATCATTTTTATGTATAAATCCCTGGAAATAGTACTGATAGATCCAAACACTTAAATATTTCCTGATTTCATTTAATTGCAAGGGAAGAATAATTCAATATATTGCAGGGAATGGATGATTGCAACAACTTTAATATTCATCTCATGCAAAATGAGGATGAATATCATCCTAATGCTACTACTCAGCAATATCTTAGTTCTTTCTCTTCTGAAATTACTCAAAGCGGGATGCATACCGGTAACAATAAACTCCCAAAAGTTTCTAGTACATCACACACAAATTCTGCTTCAAAATTTAATTTTTCATCCAAGATATAATTAGAGAGGCTAACATTTAATTTTTTGTACGAACTTACCAGGGATGAACATGGGCGGTCCAGCTCAACCCGGATCTCATCCGTTTCAATGGGTATTGAAGCCGAAGAATGAAGAGACAGAGTATAGTAATGAAGTAATGTGGAGCTTCCCATCTGGTAGTCACAAAACGAATAACCAGCATCTCTTCAAATCTGCTCCTATAACTTCCAAAGATCACATCATCGCCGAGAGAAAAAGGAGGGAAAACATTAGCCAACGCTTGATAGCACTCTCAGCTATGATCCCTGGCCTCAAGAAGGTACTGTCTGTATAATCTACGCTACGCACGCTAAAATTTTATCTTAATTCATGTTGTTCATCCAATAAGTACATATGACTATTTATATTTCATTCTGGGAACTGTAAAGACTCTCCAGAATAGTCTCATACATCCTTATCTTAATCTTATTTATTACATAAAAAAATTCTGGATATTCTAGAAATGCATTAGTAATTTCAACAGTTTTTATCCTTTTAATTACACAGTGTAACTTGTTCTGAATGAAATTAATTTTGTATAAAGATGGACAAAGCTTCGGTACTAGAAAGTGCAACAAAGTACGTGAAGCATCTTGAAGAACGTATCAGATCGCTTGAGGAGGAGATAAAGAAGAAGAAGTCTCTGGAATCAGTTGTGCTTGTGAAGAAGTCGCAAATTTCAGGTAGTGAAGATGGTTCATGTTGTGAAGATGATCCAAACTCGCTTGAGCTGTCTGCTAGTAATGATCATGAAGGACTTCCAGATATCGAAATAAGGAAATCAGAAAATAGTATTCTCATCAAGATATTCTGCGAGAAGTATAAGAACTTTCTACCTAAACTTCTTGCTGAAGTTGAGAAGCTTCATCTTACTATTCTCAATAGTACTGCCTTGCCTTTTGGCAGCTATGCTATGGATATCACTATCTCTGCTCAGGTTTGTATTAATCTCCCTCCATGCATGTTTTTACGGCAATCATATTTATAATTCCAGCTATTAATTAGTTAAATTATTGCCTATAGTACTATTTCATGCATGATGGATGATGATCTCTATGAAATGAATCATCACGATAAGAAGGCTTTGGTAATAATAATTCATATGCAAACTAGAAAATAAGCAACTGGTAAGTTAGAAATTCTCATGCAAATTTAAGAATGCTAGTGGGGCTCTAGGTTCGGGTAGTACCGAGAACATGTTATGTTATTATATCAGTTAGCGGAGAAGTTTTATTATGTATAACATCAAAAACAACAATTTGAAGAGTTAGGATAGTAACGAGAACATGTAATGTTATTAAATCCGTTAGCGGAGAAATTTTATTATGTATAACATCAAAACCAACAATCAGATGCATATATGATTCAATAACTCATCACTCGTTACAAGTCAGTTTAAAAAGAGTAAAATAATAATTTTCATATGCATAATTAGTTATTAATGTATCCTTATAAAAATCTCATATACTCTTATTAAGTTATTGTCATTCTAACTGATGTCAAATATTTTAATTGTAACATCAAAACTCAAAAATTTATAAATTTTACATTTTATTTCATTTTTTATTAGTGATGATTAGTAATAAACTACTAACCGCACATAAGATGATTTACATATGCTGATACTGTGTGAAGAATGGTTAAGTTCTTGATAATAAATTTAGTAAATATGTACATAATATAATCACTTAACTAATTTATGGTTAATAAATGCAGATGGATGCGGAGTTCTGCTTGTCACAGAGAGAACTTAAAAAAACTCTACATTCTACTTTCAACGGGTTTACAGAGCAACAAGCATCACAAGCTCAAACGGCGATATGCATATGATATGACTAGCATATCCTCTACTGCATGAACTATATATCCTTGTAAATATATGTAAAATATAGGTATTTCCCGCTTTATTTTTATTATATATTACTTCCCGTGTTCCACTATGCGTATGTGAATGATACAACGTCCTCCAGTTGGAATGTACTTGTAATTAGTTTAGCTAGCTAGGTTAAATAAGCGATCCAACTAAATGGTGTATGTTAATTAATAATGCCTTTTCTTTTACGTATTGGGTTCGATTCAAGTTTTTCTACAAAGTCCTTACATAGCTTTTGCATGCATGACTTGCTTTGTTATTTGACTAGAGTAGCGCTAGGTACAAGAATTTTGTACAAAAAATTTGTCTATAATAATTTATCAATTAATGTGAGATGTTTTAATTGGGTGAATACATGGGTCATTTCAATTAAAACACACCACATATACAAAATTTTATTTTCCTTTGACTTATATAAATTTTCAGTTACATTCCCGTTTTAATTTGGCAATTTGTAAATACCGTTCTAATCCGGCAAATCACTGATTCAAATTGTTGTTTTTCACCTTATTGTATTTCATTTCTATTGCCTCCAAAGTTTCTATTAAGTGCTTAACTTTTAATTTTACTATTAATCATAGTAACTAGGTTGATGTATATGTTGCAAGCAGTTTGCTCCCTCTTTAGATAAAAAAAAATTTTGTTACTTTCTCGCAATCATTCTCTCCTTTTCTTTTCCAAAGTAAAATGTTGCAATTAACTGATTGCATAGGCTGGAACTCGATATTTGTGCGATATAAATTTTAAAACCAAACTCTTTAAATAGAAAAGCATTTGTTTATATGAATAATCAAAATACAAATTATATTGATCATAAGCGAATTTAGTTCACTTCAATGTCATAATAAAGGAAAGGTTTTAGCTAAGAGGTAAAAGAGTTATTGGGAAAATTTCAAAACTCAAATAAGAAATTTCTAAAAGACTAATTCCAAAGGTTCCAATTTTCTTTTCACAACTTTCTCAAAAAAATGAAAGTTTGCATTTGATAGCTATTTCTTAGTAAAGGAACTCACGTGTGTTGTTAATACGGGTTATTTTTGTAGTTCTAGTAATACCGAAATCCAGTTTCTTAGTTTCCCCCAATGATTTGACAATAATTTGGGTTGGATTTTATGAAGAATATCTTAATTGAAGAAAGAATACTTCATTTTTCTTATATTTTTTTGTATCTTTTATTCAAAATATATATGTTATGTTAATGAAAATAAAAATTTGTATATATATAAAAAAATATGAGAAATTTTTTTACACAACATATATATATGTTATGCACAAATCACATAACATACTATATTTCTCTATTTAGTGTTCTATAGTAATCACGACAATATTTATTAAACTTTTGACGTGTTATGTAAAACTAAAATATATTTATAAAAAAATTTTATGCAACTAAAAAAAGTGATTTTTTTTACAGAACACTTAAAACATAATTACATAACATAATAATTCTCCGGGAAACTAGTTCTCATTTGAGTCTAACCCCCTCTATATAATTGTGTAAGCCAGTTAATGTGGGTTGGGTCAGAAAATTCAAAATAGTAAGTCTAAATCTTTATATCATTATTTTTAGGGATAATACTGTTGACTAACCACATCATCTAAAATCCTAAGGTATTAGAGAAATTTTCCAATATGATCATATATTTAACCCTCCCCTCACTCGAAAGCCCATTAATGCCCATTAATGGGTCGAAGAGTGGAATACCGGCGCCCATCTTTGGGACATAATTGTCTTTAGTGTCCACAATAAATTGTTAGAATGTTGGGGGTGGCTGGAAATCGAGCCTTAGATCTCCTGTCAGCCAGCCTAAGCTCTGATACCATGTTGAGTAACCAGCTCATCTAAAACCTTAAGGTGTTAGAGTAAGACCCGAATAGTATCATATATTTAACAAATACATTAAGTTTAAATCTATATTTTATTATTTTCAGGGATAATACATTAAGTCTAAGTCTATATTTTATATGTATTACTTTTTTTATCTTCGGGGGCAATACAACTAATGAAAAAATTCATTTTTCGGAATTATTATTTTTGATTACAAGTTTTAGATGACATTAATAGAAAATAAATATTTTATTAAATTGTATCTGTTATTAATAAAATAAAATTAAATTTGAAGAAATAGTATAATAAATTTAGAGTGCACAAAATATAATAAATTAAAAATTAAAATCATGGAATTTCATTAAATATAATAATAATTTAAATAATAAAATTAAATGTTAATAAAACAATTATCACTTGCAAATATTAATATATATATATAACTTCCTAGTATGTTATGTGTGGAAGTGTCAGAATCGAACAGTCCATTACGTTTTATTGTATTATTCTATAGCTTACAAGCGTGTGACATGTAAAAAAAACTTTAAATTTTGAATTACCACCATTGCATCTTAGCTTTGCTTCATACACATTCCCTGCATATATGATGTTTCCCAAATTTTTTCCCAAAAACTTCCCAAAATATTTATATGCCGTATAATAAATAGCAACTTTCCTAAATATACATGCTCATAAATTAAAATATGACATATATTTGTCACATTATTTGATAAAAATTTTGAAAAATTTTTTAGACAACCTAACACTGCTCAAATAATAATGCATTTTGTGTACAGCTAATTGATCTAATTAAACTTGTCTTTACTCTTTATTTAGAATGTTTCTACATTTCTAATTAAATAGTAGTACATGATACACTTTGTGTCACACGTAGCATGCTTATATACATTCACTCCTTCTTTTCATATAATCTTAGTTTGCATATCTTATTTAGAATTTAGACAATATGGAGCCAGTATATGATTCGACGACGCGGATAAAATCCAGAATTTGTCTGGAACAACGTGAGGTTCACTATATATGTTGCGAACCTGATTTGCTAGCTGGCTCCATTATACATAAACGTAACACCAAAGTTTTTTTGTTTCACACATCCATGAAAATCTTTAAAGATCAGAAAATTGACGTGTGGATACGTCATTCCTGAGTGCATAATCGTGTATTTGTGTTACTAGGAAAGGTTAAACCAAATAGACATCATAATTTCTTTTGTTCTCGGAATGGACGATAAGAATTTTCGCAAGTTATTACTCCCTCTATTTTTAATTATTTTTTACATGGCGTTTGGCTTTTGTATATATTTTTTTAAGTATTTTGATTGCATAATTAAAATAATATTTTTTTATTTTTTATGAATAAAAATATATAATTAAAATTTTAATTTACAAAAAAAAAGTAAAAAAAAAATATTTAATTTAAGCCGACAAGAAATTTAGAATTATGTGAAAAATAGAGGGAGTAATGTGTAATAAGTAGAGGGCTCAATTGATTTGACTATCGAGTCATGTTTAATGAGATTAAGACAAACTAGTTGGATTAATTAGTGAAGCTGGAGCTGTCAATAATGAAAACGCAAGAATGATCGAGGCAATTAATTTCAAAAGATACGGCGGACACGATACGAGTTTTGTAAGAGGAAACCCAATTTTAAGGAATCAACTTCTTCATAGTGTCATTCAAATGAAGTTAAAACGAAAGGTACGCATATTTATTACATGATAACGATATAAAAACTAGGAAAAATTCCTACGGATATTATTACGGTATAATCTCGATATATGAATATTGAATAAACGAATAATCTCGTCAACCGAATAATTTTTTATGTTTCTAATAAAATAGAGATAATTTTTAATCTGAATAAATAAATAATTTCATTTGATTAATAAAAAAATTTAATCTCGCACATATTCATTTATCATGTTTAACTATAATTAATAAAACATAGTAAAACATTCTTGGTACCTTTGGGCTAGAGTTGAGGAAAACGGAACCGAAACCGAAAAACCGAACCGAACAGTGCTAATTCGGTTCGGTTTGGTCCTAATTTTTTCAGAAATTCGGTCTATTCGGTCCGAACCGAATAGACCGAAATAAAATTCGGTTCAGTTCGGTTCCTTTGAAAAATATTTCGGTCCGGACCGAATATACCGAATAGACCAAATCATAAATACTATAATTTTATATTATGTACATTTTACATAAATCTTAAAAATTATAATAATATTTTAAATTTGTAATTGTATTTATACATTTTTAAAACTCTACATATCACATTACTTTAATTTTGTTTTAGATTTTATAATTTTTGGTTTATTTTTTAAAACAATTTTTTTGAAAAAAATTTCGGTCCGTACGGTTCAAAACCGGACCGAAATTATTTCGATTCGATCCGATCCGGTCTATAATAAAACTTCGGTCCGATCCGGTACAAGAAAAAGTGACAATTCAATTTTTTGATCTATTCGATCAGTTTGGCCCAATTTTTCAGTTTATTCAGTTCGGTCCGATTTTGGACCGAACCGACTGAATACTCGGCCCTACTTTGGGTTATGATCATCGTAAACTCTTTAAGCTCTTAAGTGGGGGTAGGGTTCATATATCATCTCGACATTTAACAAAGAAATGGAACGAAATGAAACAAAAACCAGTCCCATTTTAGTGGCTGTTTGGCCCCTCATTCTGCACTACTTTTTTGCTAAAATGATCATTTCAGATTGGGGGACAGTGTCTGCTTATTTGCTTGTTTTCATCCATAAGTCGAACCTGTACGTAAATATGTACTTTCTCATTTTCACATCCTACTTATTTTCGTTGTTTAATATTTCTTAATATAATAATATTAGATTTCTTCTATTTCCATGTAAATACTTTGTTAATGACGTCGTATATTTTTATTTAACATTTTGTTTGTAATTTTGTTTGTTTTATTTTCTTTTAAAAAAAGTTAAATGTGTTCAATTATAACAAAATGTAATTCAACATACTATGCAAGTTTATATATTGTAGTTTTTGAATATTTTTAATTTAAAATTCTTGTATTAAAATTATTATAATAAAATTTTGAAATAAATTTAATAACTTATAAGTTATGATTTACCAAACACATTTTCAACTTATAAGTAAATTAAACCAAAAATTATCCAAACACCTAAATAACTTATAAGTTACGATGTTCATATCACTTATATGACACTTTTCAACTTTAAGTTATAAGTTACATTTTTTAAGAAACCTCGGACGGACCCTTAATTAGTTAAAACCGATTCAAAATTGTACAAATCAAAATTTTAAATACTTGGTTTGTTTTTTGTTTTTGTAATTAAAAAAATTCAAATTTATCGGTTTGAGTTCAACTTTTACTTTTCAAACCGACTAAAATAACTGAGTAGAGCCATTAATGCACAAATTTTAGAAATAATATATTTATAATTTAATTTAGATATATTAGTAATGAGCATCATTGGAGTCATCACCCACTTTTGAAATTATTCTTTACTTTTTTCTCCATCCTTATATTATTTTTTTTTGCTAAATTGATTTTATAGATAGAGAAACATAATATACAAGAAGGGTGGAACACCCTAAGATCTATGACATGCCATACACAGGACTGTCTATAACCAATCTAAAAAAGAAGATCGGAGATAGAAAACAAAATAGGAAAAATACTAAGCTACTACAAACTGAGAAAAACAGAAGTATCCAAGTCTGGCCTAACACAAACAATCCACTGGTACCATTTAGAAAAAACTAGTCTTGCTTTAATATCAACAATAATGCCTTTAAGAAGTTTGCATGGGCCAAAGACACCTTTTCCATGTGTGCGGACATTTCTTTCTCTCCAAATGTGGTAGCAATAGACCTGGGCAAAACACAGAGTCAAGGTTCCTCGCGCCTGGTCTTCCATAGTAGTGAGGCTCACCAAAAAGTTCACCCAAGTGTCACAACTGACCGAGATATCAAGGGTTGAGAATAATTGGTTTAGCACCCATCTGCTGTAGCTGTAGGAACAATGCATGAGCAGATGTGTAGTGGTTTCCCTTCCGAGAATGCATAAGTAGCATTGCTGGGTAGTAATTATGCCAAATATGTGCAGTCTTCTTAGAGTACTCAAATGGCCCCAACAAGTTAGTCATTGATGGTGAGCGTATCTCTAGATGCAGATTTTATTCCACACTGCTTTATGCCAAACAGGGGTGACTCCATGGTTGCGAATGAAGTTCCAGATATGCCAGGTTTTGATTTTTGCACAGTCAAAACCATCCCATAAAATGTGGTCCCTTCCTCGAGAGGAAATTTGAGGAAAATGAAGTCCCTCCAGCCATGTGTCAAGAACAGGGTCCCTGTGGTGCGTTCTTGGGTTAATGCTAGGTAAACACCAAGTTCTAGAAGAAATGATTGAAGCCACAATGTGATAAGATATGAACTGTAAAGCTTTGCATTGCAGTCTCAAAACCTTTTTCCATATCCAAGAGCAATCCGTGGGGATTTCTAAAATCCAGAAGTGCTTATTCTTTAAAATAATTTTGTTAACCCAAGTTGCCCAAAGGGTCCTAGATTTTGTGACCACTCTAATGAGGTGATGGATAATTTGAGCTTGATTCCACAGAACCATATCTTTAAACCCAAGCCCCCTTCATCTTTGGGCAAACAAACCGAATTTCAAGCCACCTTTGCACCACCTCACAAGAACTTTGTCAAGAGAGATTGGATGTTGTAGTGCACAACCGTAGGCAATAAGAAATGATTACTCCAAAAAGATTGAACTGCATGGATAATGGACTTTATAAGCATGGCTCTTCCTGCCAACGAAAGAAGTAAATTGGCCCAGGAATTAAGTTTACCAGTATTCATGTCAATAAGAGGAATACAATCGTTAATACTTAGTTGAGATGAGATAAGTGGCACCCCCAAGAATTTGACAGGAAGATCTCCCCGAGGAATAGAAAAATTTTCATCAAACCATTGGCAAAAATCCGGGGCACAATTACTAAGGAAGGAGGTGCTTTTGTGGACACTAGGTTTCAAGCCACTTCAGTCCGAAAAAATGGCCAGATTGCGCATAATGTGCAACACAGAATCCCTTGATCCATTAGCAAAGAACAAGACATCATCCGCAAAGAAGAGATGCGTAATACCCATCTCCTTGCACCTCCAATGAAATTTGTAGTTCATAGGGACCTTAGCAAGCAGACTGGATAAAATATTCATACAAAGGGTGAAAATGTAAGGTGACATTTGGTCACCCTGGCGAATGCCCACAGAACCTTTGAAATAACCATGCATTGTCCCATTTATCTTGACTAAAAACCATGGGGTGCAGATGCACGCCCTGATCCAAGAAACCATAATGTTAGGCACCTTGATTTTATTAAGCACTGCAAGAATAAACTCCCATTTCAGGGTGTCAAAAGCCTTATGCAGATCGATCTTCAAATCACAACGAGAGGAGCCTATTTCTCTATCATATCCACGAAATAACTCTTGGGCTAGCAAAATATTGTCTGAAATAGACCGGCCCGGAATAAAAGCTGACCGAGCAGAGTCCACAATAGAGGGAAGGACCATCCTTATATTATTTACTCCTCGTTAATAAATAATGATTCTTTTTTTTAATAAAATATTTTCTTTCTTTTTTTGCATAATTTTTTTTTCATAACAAGTAGCACCTATAAAATTTAAATTGGAGAGCCATAAAAGCTCCACCTTAAACTCCTTATCAAAAAAAGAAAAATTATCTGTAATTAACTTTCATTTGTTAAGTGAAAAATAAGGATAACACTTAAAATTAAATATTTTACTTTTTATGAACAGGGACCATTTTCAAAATATTTTGGTATTAAATCCAAATCGAACTGAGCCAGGGCTCATTAAAAATCAGCTCTTCGAAACTAACTTTATAACATTTGATTCAATTTGGGTTTCTAAATTTTTAAAATTCAAAATTTTAGTTTAAACGTCAAACTCTGTTACTATTAGGCTCCTCTGTGAGGCAGGTTAAGTGGGGAACCGGCCCGACCTGATTCGAATGAGACCGTCTCGTTCTGTTTAAATAGAAATGGGATAATACGGGATGTTTACATTGTTAAGAAAATTTAATAGAAAATGAGATCTAAATTAAATAGAAAATTTTACATCGTTTAAATATGGGATGGGTATGATATTTATATGATTTTCGCGAGAAAAATTCGAAACGTTCCGAATATAATATAATATATTATAATATAGTATAATATTTTTTTGTAGTCTAATATAACATGTTTATTGTATAGAATAAGTTATAATTTATTTATTTCAGTTATAATATTAGAATAAAAATATTGAATAACTTATTTAAAATTAAGTATATATCTATTTTAATATTATATAATATTTTATAAAAAATATTATACTAAGGAAAAAGTCTGAGCGAGAACATAATTTATTATGCCCACAAATAAAGAGCTAGATTATTCTTCACGCTCAAGCTATCGGGTCGAGCATTAGGCTATATACGAATATATGAAAGATTCAACTGACTCTCGTTTTTATATTAAGGGTTTCTCAAAATTAGGTTTTTTAACTCAATTGAATCAGCCATGGACGAAGAAACCAAGCAATTCAAAGTGTTCGTAGGTGGGGTTTCATGGATGACGACTGAAGAGCTAAGTTACACGGACACTCAATTGAATCAACCATGGACGAAGAAACTGAGCAATTCAAAGTGTTCGTAGGTGGGGTTTCATGGATGACGACTGAAGAGCTAAGTTACACGGACACGAGTACAGGTGTCGGACACGGGTGCGAATCCGTGTGTCGGATATTTTATTTTTAAAATTTTAAGATCCCGGGATATGGATCCGAATTTGGACACGGATGCGGGGACTTCGTCCGAATTGGGATACAGGTACGGGGATTCGATATGTACAATATAGTACACTACAATATATGTACCTTTAGAGTATGTAATTCTGAAATATATAACTATTTATGCAATCAATTGATAACTTGAAACTTGACAAAATAAAAATATCTACTTCGCCATCAAAATTAATTCTTAAACTCGAATATCCAGATTTAAACATAATAATTCTTCCAACCAAGGTCAAAAACTTAAACAAAATAGTACTCTAATGAATAACTTAAACTTAATAGTTATAAAATAAAGGAAATAAACCGGAGACAATTCTTTAGCCTGCTCTTCGAATAAACTACATGTGATCCTCCTCATATTCATGTATCATTACTTCGAACTCAGGTTCATTAAGTGAAAGTTGTGCAAATTCTCCGACATGTCCATCTGGATCAAAGTTATCTCCACCTAAAATATGATATTAACATAATATCAAATAACTTCTAAAAATAAGACATAAGAATTTATATTTTAATTTGAAAGAAACTTACAAACATCCCAGAATTTTGAAGGGCCCTTGAGACATTCTTCATCCTTGCGTGACAACACACGAAGATTATTATGCACAAACACTAAATCTTCGGTTCTCGATGTAGTCAACCGATTTCTCTTCACTGTTTGAATTAACGAATATGTGCTCCAATTTCGCTCGGTGCATGATGATGAAGCTGGTTGTTCAAGTAGTTTAAAAGCTAAACCTTGTAACAATGGTGCGCTTGTTCCATGGTTAGCCCACCAAGAAATGAAACTTTCTGTCATCCTCCCTTCTATGACATGGGTTTGATTAAAGTACTCAATTCCGGTTGAGAAAGCTTTGAATTCAGCAAAGACTTTTTGCAAGTCTATGGGATTTGTGAACAACCTTTTAATACACTCATTTCTATTAACAGATACTTTCTCGTCCTCATGTGGAGAGATTCGTGTTATACCATTTTTCCCCCTCGAAGCCAAACTTCACAGTAGTATTTAGGTACCAAAGAATGGGCGAGACAGTGTAAAGCTGTGTTACTTTTATTCCACCTGCTCACTAGTATATGGTGAATGAATTCAAAAAAACTGATTTTCCAGTAAGCAAATCCTTTCCTTCATGTGCGAAAATGAATTTTTTTACATCCTCAATCATGGAATCCCACATATCATATATAAGGTGTAAAACAACGGTGTCTTATCACCTTCTCTCAACATTCCCACAATGGGGTCAGTAATAGCCAAAATATAGTCCAACTGATCCCACCAAAAATCATCCACAATGCATCGCTTTACTTCTCTCGCCTTGTTGTCAGTAACATTGTTTCTTTCTTCTCTGTAAACCTGCCACTTATCATCCATGACCATTTTTTGTAATACAGTGCGTACTCTTCTAAGTCGTCTAGCCATAATAAGGTGTGATGCAAATCGTGATTCGGCAACTCTTTGAAGCGTTAAATCAGAATGGCTACTAAATATGCTTAAAGCCAAGTTGTGATTAACAATGAAATTCCTAATATCTTGAACATCATTAAGAATATTTAGTATCCACTTACAGTGTTGGTAGTGGCTTGATCTCTCTGGTGGCTCGCAAATACTCTTTTAACGCCAAATTGATGCTGTGAACCACACAAGGTGTCCAAAAGATGTGTTGATATCTATTTTCAATAATCTCTCCAGCAGCCTTATAGTTAGCAGCATTATCAGTGATAATCTGAACCACATGCTGCGGCCCGATTACCTCCATTGCATCCAAGAAAACTGATGCAACAAATTCTGCATCTTTTCAGATACCATTTGTATCTATTGATTTCAAGAACATAGCACCTCCGGAAGAAGCAACCATGATATTTATTAGAGGCTTTTTCTGAAGGTCAGTCCAACCATTTGAGCAAACAAAAACACCTTTTTTCTCCACGTGACTTTAATAGGTTGTAATAATTGAGAGATGTGATTTTTTTCTTGTGCCAATAATGTCGTGCGCAATCGATCATATCTTGGGAGGACATATCCAGGGACATTACTATGAGAAAGCATCAGCAAAGCCTTTCTAAAATAGGGGCATCTACTCAAATTAAATGATAAAGCACTTGCATAAAAAGCTCGAGCAAAGGTCATGTCCAGTGCATCCCTTTCATCAACATTAAAGCTTCAGCAATAGGATTACCTTTACATTTTTTCTGGTATGCTAAATATGATCCTTGAGGAAGAGATACATATGCATTTTTTTGCTTCATTTGGAGTACCTCCTGTTGTCTTCTAATTTTCGCAGCTTCATCTTCCCGTTTGATTGCAGCATGCATCTCTGTAGTTACTTGAGTACACGATTTAACTCCACAATTTGGGATTTTCAATAGATGAGCTTTAACTTTTGAATAGCTTCCAATAACTTTTCTTTGACATTAATTGCAAGTCCATGTCCAGTTGCCTCCACCTCCAGGTGCTTTTTGAAGTACATAACATGATTCCACAAAGGTCTCTCATCAAAATTTGAAGATTTTTGACTTCCAGGTCTTTGTGAATTATTTTGGGAAGCCATGAGACTGATTAAAGTTTTGTGAATATATGAGAAGCACTGTGTTTCTATTATAGCTTGTATATATAAGAGTTACTTTTGGAGAAGAATGAAAGTGGCTTTTCAGTTTTCAGTACAACATTGAAAATAGTATTGACTATTGAGTATTTTTTTGCTGAACGTTACACTTGATATCGACAAAATTAAGCTCAAATTTTTATAAAATAAATGAATGAAATTTGAAATTTAAGGGTACAATGTTATCATTGTTTTAAAATATTATAAATTTTTATTTTTATAATGAAATATATATTTTAGTACGACTTACATGTATTATTATAAATAATAATTACTCCTTCGTCGCTATTGTTAAAAATGTTAATTATAATTATTTGTTCTCAACAGTGTCATAAATTGTAAGATTATAAATGTATTTGAATAAGATTGTCAGAGTTCATTTCGAATAAATAACTATTTTGTAGTACGACTTGCGTATATTATATTTGCGATAAAATAAACCGGGTAGGACAAATAATGCATATAATAAATTATTATACTTAATATTTACTACTCTATCCTTATTGTTAAAAATATTAATTGTAATTATTTGCTGGCATGATCTTTTGACGAATAATTAATATTTTTTGTTCTTACGTGAGACTTAAACGTGTTTAAAAAGGCTTTCCGGAGTTCTTTTCGAATAAATTATTAATCTTTTAGTACGAATTACATGTATTATATTTGTGATACTGAATAAATCGGGTAGGAAAAATAATTGATATATTATTATACTTAATAGTTACTACTCTGTCACTATTGTTAAAAATATTAATTGTAATTATTTGCTGGCATGATCTTTTGATGAATAATTGTTAGAGCGAAAACACGCGTTGAATTACACGCAAGTATACGCGTTCGCAAGTAGTATAAGATATAAATCGGATTTGTTCCCACAGACACTCTTTTTAGTTAACTTAAGATTATGCACCTATGCAACAATGATATGGCTATCGTTCAATGCTAAGAAAAATAACAATTTGGGTTTTGATTAAACTAAGAGATTATACTAAACAACATTAACTAAGAGAATTAAGGTTGAATTACTTATATGAGACAAATATGGGATTCTAACTTCATTACTACTTCATTCAAAGTCATTGTTCTTAACCTTAACATGTGATGGTGATGACAACTAATCAGATAACACGAAAATAGCAAACCCCAAATGTCGTTGTACGAATACCCTACTGCCAGACATCCACAAAAGAGATAGAAGCTGAATAGACACCAATTATGTTGAGACCCTATATGTCTATAGAATTTGACAACATAAAGGTTTAATGCGCAAGTTATCTATTGTGATTACATAGGGCAAGTAAGATGGTTAAAATTACCTATGAATCCTGCATAACAATTATATATGAACCTATGCTACACTTGCTACACTACGCCATAAGTGGACTATTGTAATGCCTAAATGATGTTACAATAGGCCCCAAAAGCGTTACAATAGGTCTATTGTAACACCAGGGGGCGTTACGTATACGAGCATTACAATAGACACCCTAATGTAACACTTCACCGATCTATTGTAACAGAGAGGAAAACGTTACAATAGGTACCTACTGTAACACTAACAGGCCCAAATGTAACACAAAATGAGTGATACAATAGCTTGATCAAGATTATATAAGTGGGACCCACAAGGTAGGGTCGCACAGCCTATTGTAACAGTCTGTTTTATCTATTGTAACACCAATTTTTTTGATTAAGCAACACTAGCATATATAATATAACACTATATGTAAACATATATTAAACTAAAATAGTCAAATGTAACAATCCCATATATAATTAATAAAATATCAAATTTGCATACATTAGTCTCAATTTTTGAAACCAAACTATTAAATAACAGTCTCAATTCTCCAAATCATACCACTACATAAGAGTCTCATCTCTAACTCCAATAACTACAACATAAAATCCAAGCTATCCTTAGATAGGAAAAAACTACTCGTCAATTATCCTTTGATATGAAATTATACAAATAACCAGGCAGAGAAGCACTTTTTTCCCTTCTACACTTTCCTGATCTGGATACAAAATAACTAGCAGAGAGCTACTTGTTCTCCCTCATTCACCATTCCTTGCTCATGTACACAAGTCACACCAAATTGCATAAGAATTAATACAAAATGCATTTTGGACATAGAAAGGGGAAACAGGGATTTTGTAATAGATGCTAGCTACGCGAATTATATTAAAATATACTAAAAGAAAAATAAGTAAGAATCACATACAAAACTTATTTAATTTGGAAGAGGCTACCTACTTGGCAAGTCCTTCCTCCAACCTGTACTGCTTATCAACAGACCACTCTACAGCCAAGCCTACTTCGTGCTTAGAGGCCTGATACTGAATCAAAAAGAAGACGGCTTAAATTTCAGTTTTGTTAAGAAATAACACATAACAGCCGTGAGTGTGCTCCTTGGCTCTTCATGAGATGAGAAAAATAAGAAATTAATAACTCAAATTGCTAGAAGAAAGAGAGACGTTCGTCTTACATTTTCAAGCTATTTAGGGACTGTTTTGGTATAATAGCAACCTTAAAATCTTTTTGGTACAAATATATTCCTTGACAGGAGAATATGCTTTATGCAATTTGGTTATGCTTGTGGCGATATTGGGTTAAGCAGTCTACTTCTAAGCAATATTTGCATATTAGAATACTTTTTATCTTTAAAATGTAAGTAAATATATTGTAATTTGTACACATTTGACTTAAGTTTCTAATTAGTTTTAAAAGCCCCTTGTCTGATTTTTGCATACTATTTTCTTCTACTCGTATTTTGTGTCTCAAGTGCACTACATTGAAGCTAAGATGTAAATTCTTGCTTCCACTCCCTAACTTAATGCTCCTTGCCCCGACAATTGTTTAGCTTCTAATGAGTACAACATATGTTTTTAAATCAGAGAGGATGTATACAAAAGGTCACAAAGGCCTTGTTTATTTTACTGATTTTAAGTTACACAGGAACTTACATATTCAGGGAACTTAAAAATCCATGAAACTAGGTTACTAAAATTTTTTAAAATCCTAGGTTTCCTGAAACCTAGTGTTTGGTTTATAATTATGTAACTGGTAGTTAATGTTTTAAAACTATCAAATTTTAATAATATTAGTATTTTCTTTACATATATAAATATTATTTGAAAATTATTATTGGGTATTTAACACAAAACTAAAATAAAATTATTGTTTAAAAATTTAATCCATTATTAACTATTGTAATGATAATTATAAAATTATTATAAACTATAATAGATATAACTAAACATTTAATTATATATATTAGAGCCAAACAATCACATTGATAGAAAATAAAATAAAGATAAAAAAGGTATATAAACTTTTAAAGATAAAAAAATAACTACAAATTATTTTGATTATCAATAAAAAGTATCAAATTTTTTATCTAGTAAATATATACCATATTTTAGAAATAAAATTTGAAGAGAGATAATAATTAAACATACAAATTGAATCACTACGCAATTTCAAAAAACCACGGTCTCACTAGGTAACTAACTTACAAGGAATCTTCTATCGCAAGGCAACAAGCATCATTCACACTCATCCAATTTGCAGCTTCCAGAAATCTGATGTCCAGAAAAAAATGATTCTCATTATACGAGAATAATAATAAATATACCAAATCATATTGCATTAGGACTATTTCGATAAGTTTTAAATAATAGAGGACCAAGACATATAAAAAATATAACAATATGATAAACATAATTCGCTTACAGAGGTGTTCTATCACAAGAGCTGTTGCAGCAAAAATTTGATAAAGAAAACCTCGTAAATCAAAGAACCACTTTCCCGCAGAGATAATTCAGCTTCTTCAATATTTCCAGTATCTGGCTCCTGTTCAAAATCACTGGCTCGATTCGAATGCACACTAACCAATCATACCAAGCCCAATATATATATATATATATATATATATAACATTTTACCCTTATTTCTATCTTTTAATAACAGAATATTTACCGGGAATCATGATCATAATTCACAGCAAAGCCTATAAATTGTACCCAGTTCAACCTAAAATCCACCCAAAATTCTCCCCATTTACAGACCCAAAAACCCAACTTACCCCTTCTCATGCAAGAACTAACTGCTAATAAATTTAAGACATTCAACAAAACCCAACTCAAACTAACACATAAAAAACATGAAAAAAACAAAAATCACTAAAATAAAATAAACCATGATCACCAATAAGATCACTGACCTTTATGCACCAGACAGAGTAGAAAGATAAATAAAATGAGTAAAACGAGTGGTTACCATTTACCTATTTTGCTTTCCCAACTGCCGAAGCATAGGCTGCAAGTAGGTTTTGATTCATGATTTGCTTCAGTAGATTATTTGAAAAATATGTAAAAGACAAAGGATGGTCAAAATAGATATGACTTTAAAAGACACACACACATGTACCTGCAAAGATAAGGATTTGTTTTCCATCTAAACAGAGATAGCTGTAAAGATTCTTGAACAGGCGAAAAAATAGAAAAATCCAACAGACATATGTAAAAATCTACTGAAAAAACTTCAGCAGAAAACTATTAAAATCTGCTACAAAAACTGCTGCATAAATACATTATATATATACATATATATATATACAAATATTACATAAAAATATGCTTAAAAAACTGCTGAATAATATATGCATGTATATTTGTATATATTTTATAAGAGATGCCTTCATGTCTGAAGTTCCTCCTATAGTATACCGTAAATACATATCACATGGCATAAACACCCTTTCAATCCAAGGCCCAGTATGCTTTAATTTTTCTGAACTCTTACAGATATTTGGAAGCCATTGTACATGAGCCATTAAAAAACTTATTAGCATTACATGAGACATTAAAGTGAATCAAATATAAGTTCTTAAGCACTTAAGTCAATTTTCCCAAAAATACCACTTAAATATATATAGGGTCAAGATCAAATTAGAACTAAGAACCAATCTCAACTTGAAATGTATGTGTTAGGTCACACACACACTGTAGAGGGGGTGAATACAGTGTATAGCACAATCAAATCGAACTTTAATAACTCAAGTAATAGAAAACAAACTTTATTGAAACAATAAACTCTGTTACAGTATGGAACTGTTCTCTCTCAGTGATGAACAAATATCACGAGAGCTGCTAGGGTTACAAAAAAATAATCTTCTCGATTGTGATAACACTTTTAGTGTAAACCCTATGTCTGTGTTTATATACTACACAGTTACGAGATAATCGCTAATTGATATGGAATATAATTCTGCTTCCTAAAATATAACAATCAGATATCTTTTCTTTCAAGTATTCTATTCTTCATAGAATTCCATCTTCATGTATATCTCTTCTTATGTTTGTCTCGATCTTCTTTCCTTTAACCAACTGCCTTCCTTATCTGAACGTCCTTCAATACTTAAGTTCTGATATCCATCTTCTGATAATTATCTCCTGATAATATAAGTACTGATATCCTTAAGTCCTGTCTTCCAGTAAGTACTGATTTATCCTGTTTAAGTAAGATCTGAAAACTAAACATAAATCACATTAGCCATGACATTATCAAATATATCTAACAATCTCCCCCAACTTGTAAATTAGCATAATATACAAGTTTAACAGATATTTGATGATGTCAAAAACATTAGGTACAAATGCATGAGAATTTGACTAGATAACTACAACTTACAGTCCTTAAAGTTTTACCAATCTTTAACTTCTGATAAAAACTTCAGTCTGTATCCATATCAGAATTTAAGTAGTTGTAGATCTTGACTTGGCTTCATCTTCTGATCTCTCTGATGTCAGGAGTTGTTCAGAGATAGTTCTTCAACAAACATCTCTCAGCATATCTGAGTTCATCAATCATCCTCCTTTTAGCATCTTTAAGTTCTGCAGAATCTTCACCAGTTTGAAAGATTGCAGCCCTGAGATCATTAATTTTAGCTTTCTTTATGTCCTGATCCAGTCTGATCAAATACGCCTTGTCAGACTCAAGATTGAATTCCACAGCCCTGTAACCCAGAAAGGTAGTTATAATCTTAGCAGAGTTGGGCTTCATCTCAACAATATCACCCTTGTGATCTCTGTACTTTGGAAGATATGTGCTGTTAGACTTAACAGAATAAAGCTTTTTCTATTTCTGAATTTGACTCTTCAAAAAGTTTGCAGCACTTTCTGTTATTTTGTCATTCACTTGAAGTAAGAATAATACATGTTCCAGCTCTTCAAAATACTTCAGTGGAATGGCATTTTCTCTTATATGATAAACCCTACCATCTGTCATAAGTACAACAAGATGTGTTCTTTCAAGTAGGTATGGTAAACCATTTGTACAGATTCTAGTTGATTCAATCTCTCAGGAGTTGCTCCAATACCTAGTTCACTTAAGGAAGTTGGATCATTGGTTGTGTTCTGTATTCTTCTTTCATCAGCACTTCCCAATCCAGTTTTATCTCTTGCTTCCTTTCCAGTAACCACTCTTTCTTCAAAACCACTTGCAGCAGTCTTCAAAGGTTGAGTCTGTTTGGCTTTGGTGAATCCTGATAAGAGTATCTTTGAAGGTTTAACATGAGCAATGTCAGAGGTTTCCTTTGATTTATGTCTTGATATCAAGTTAACTTGAGCTATGTCAGAGGTTACTTGCTTCTTTGAGATATCAGAACTAACTATCTCTTGACTCTGAACAACTTGAGCCATGCCAGAGGTTGTCTTAGAAACTTTTCTTGAAGTCAGAGCAAGATCAGCATCTTTATCAGTAATTTCTTCATTCACAAGAGGCACATAAACCTTGATAGGTTCACCAACTTTCTCTTTGCCCTTGGACCTTGAATCTATCTGCAGTTGTGATTTAGCTTTGGTTGCTTCAGAATTTGTCCTTTCTTTTATCACAATGCCTTTGAGTTTTGGAAGTTTCTTTTTACCAGAATCTTCAGATTTAGATTTGACTTTTTCTGATTTAAGTCTAGCTTCTTCTTCCATCAGACTTTCCAAGTCCATTCCTGGATTTTCCTTAAGAAATAATTGTCTTGACATTTCTTCATCAAGATCCAAAAGTTCATCAGAACTTATCCTTTTACCAGTAGCAGAAGTAATTCTTTTTCCAGCATCAGAGCTTGTCCTGTGACTTGTGATTTCAGCTTTTCTTGATGGGAAACCTCTACCTTGACTATGACCTCCACCCATTCCAAAGTTTCCCTGGTCATCTTTTTCATCATCCTTCCCCTTCAGTGTCTTATCAGTTTTGCATTTGGACTTAATTACTTTCTCCCCCTTTTTGGCATCAGCAGGTAACATAAGAGAGACAAGCAATTCCACTAGGCTTGGATTTCATCAAGTTGAGATTGCTGAGAAGCTTGATTTTTCAAAATAACATCAATCTGAGACTGTTGCTTCTCTTGGGTCTTCTCAATATAAGCAACTCTGTCAAAGGTAGGTTGGAAGAATTTTTTCTTGTCAATTTTCTGAACTGTTTCTTGCTTGAGTAATTCTTCCTGAATTTTATATAACTCTTCATGAGTTGTGGAATGGAGACCTTGCAGATTTTTAGTACTCAAAGCAGTGACTTGAAGCTGTGTTTTGAAATCATCATTAATTAACATCTCATCAGCTTTTGTCAAGTGCTCAGCAAGAGTCTTTGCAGATGGAACACAGGTAACTGAGTTCCATTCATTAGTCCACTCATGTCATGCAGGAGTTTCACTCGAAGGAACTGGTGCTTCTCTTGTAACAAACTTCTTAACTAGTTCACGTTTATGAACAGTTTGCTGAGGTACATGTCCTGAAGGACCTGCTTCTTCAGCATCTGCATTTGGAGCAGCATCACCAGTATCATCAGCATTTGCAGCATCAGAACTTACAGAATCAACATCTTCTGATAAAACAACAGTGTGAGAAGCAATTGAGGCTTCAGCATCATCCTCTAAGTGCTGATCTGGTTCAAGGTTCTGATCAACATCCATATTCTGATCATCAATATATAGATGCAGGGAAGGTGTAGTAGACAATTCTGGAGTTTGAGTAGCATCAGTAACCGGTGTTGTTGATGGATTAATTGATGTTGGAGCTTCTAAGTAAAGTACCTCAGGCACAACCAGGTTCTGAATATCAATTTCAGCACTTGTGCCTGGATCAACAGGAGATACATCCTTATATACAGGAGACACAGATGGTGTGTTGGCCTGTTCTGTAGCAGCTTCCTGAGTTGGAGTCAATGGAGAAGCAGTGACTTTAGCAGATTCTGGTTCTTGTGAGATCAGAGATTCCTGATCTCCTTCCTTAGCTGATGTTTCCTCATCATCTAAAACTGGCCTTTTAGCTCTCTATTTCTTGTATCTCTTTGAAGGTGGGGATTCCTTGGGAGGTTCAGCAGAAGTCATTCTTCTAAGCCTTTTGAGAAGCTTAGATCCCCCAATTCCAGAATCCTTCTGAGAAGGAACTTTCTCAGCTTCTTTAACAACAGGTTTTGATGGAGAAACCTGTTCCTCACTATCAGACTCATCTCTCAGAACAATCGTCCTTCTCTTCTGTGGTGTTTGAGAAACAGTCTTTGTCCTCTTGGGCTTGGAAGATGAAGGCTTCACAGTAGGTGCTGAGGATGAAGGTTGAGCTGTCTATGAAGTTGAGAGATATGATTTGAGATATGTTTTGAGGGAAGGTTGAGGTATAGATGTATGAGTGGTATGTTCTGATAGTTGCTGTGGTGTTTGGGTTGTGGTGGTGGGTTGTACATTAGGATAAACAGATCTACAGGTTTCAGGATCGGCATTTACCAAGATTTGTTTTACAGACTGAGGAATCTGTAAAGGTCTAACCACCTTTTTCTTAAGGTCAGCATTTACCAAGTCATTAAAGGCTCGTTTTGCAATTTTAAAGGGTGGATATAAAGAACTGGCTAGTTGAGGGGGATCAGTACAGCAAAAGTTATATATAAGCTGACAGAATCTAGCAAAGTAAACTACATTTCTATCTTCTGTCATCCTATCCCCTATGAAACCTATCACAATACTTGCAAAATCAAAATGAGTTTGATTAATAATAGCATACCCGATGTGCTGACTCATTATTGGAATGACATCAAAGTTTGAACACTTATTCCCGAAGGCTTTAGTGATGCAGTCGAAGAAGAAGCTCCATTCCTTTCTGATATGTGCCCCTTTCAACTGTCCAAGCTTAGCCAAACTCTTTTCATACCCCAAACTGTCCATTAACTCTTGTAGAGTTGATTCCTCCGGTGTTGAAAAAGTACAGCCTTCTGGTAAATGTAAGGCCTTGTGAATTGTACCAGGAGTTACCACATGTTCAAAATCATCCACTTCAAAAACAATAATGGGAGTACCAGTTGTACCACCATTATCAAAATGCCCAGTCCGCCAAAACGTCAGAACTTCTTGGCTTGAAAAGACTGAAGGTCGGGTCAATGCATACCCAATTTCACTGTGTGCAAGAAGATCTTGCACAAAATGCAACTCAGACGGAGCTTCAGCATGATCGAGAATTGCAGCATAGTTATTTGGAACGAACTTAGCTCCATCAATGATCAAATCCTTAGGTGCCATGAGAAAAATCAAAAATTAAGATTGTCTGTTAGGTGTTTGATAAAATATCTGTATGAAAAACCAATGTCAGGAGATGAGAGAGAGTAAAAGCAAAGAAAGAGAGATAAAGTCTAAAAGTAAATAAAAGATTGTATAATCTTTTCTCTCTCTCTTACTTATACTTGGTAAAAAAAATATAACCGTTAGACACCTGTCAGACATGTAGCAATATGGAATAGTTAATGGGCACGGGAAAACAGTAATCATGACTTATCACATGCAGGTTTTCAAGGAAAAAAAAACCGTTCCACTTACCCAGTAATCCCATTAATTGAGGTAAGTCAGTTTTAATTCAAAATTTAAACTGTTCCCACTAATTCAATTATTTTCACTGCAAAACCAATATTCTGAAAATAAATTTCAAGTGTGAGAATGACCAAAATAAATCAAGGAAACAAGTACTGATATTTGAAAGTCAGAACTTAATTTTAATCAATGATTAAAATGATCATCAGAACATGGATATATCAGGATTTAACAGTGCATGTAAATGTGCAAACATCTCAGAGACAGAATCTTGCAAAAATAAGAAATTTCATTAATATATTAAGAGAATACATTCATGAAATTGAAATTACATCAGAGAATTACAAGACTGTCCTAAACTTTTAATCCTAACATCAACAGCCTTAGTCTTAGCTCAAGAAGCAGGGCAAGGCTGACGATGAAGAAAAACAGGAAGAAGAAAATAAGTTATGTCTTCTTCCTACTCTCTACAAAAAGAATAGCGAGTCTGATGATTCGCTCTTGCTGGTGGAGAGCTTCCAGCCTTTCTTCCTCCAATCGCTCCAGATGGTGATGGTAGTCCATGTAAAAGAACAGTAGGTGTGTGAGAACCTCCTGGGGAACCGAGTCCCAAATCTCATCAGGAATGACAGTTACGTGCCATTCCTGCTGTCATGCCTCACAGATCAGCTCCATGTTGAAGGTCTCATAGTTCAAAAACATATTGTAGTTGACCATGATTTTGTTGGTATGATGGAAAGGAGAGTGAGTATGTGAGAAAAGAATTGATGGATAGGCTGATGTGAAGTGTTGGTTTATATAGGCAAGAGAATGCCAAGAGACGCAAGGAAATTTAATGCTGACAGGTAGAAATAATTCTACCTCGTCTCCCTAGACTTGGAAGAAGAAAACCAGTCATTGGAAAGGTAAAACAAGGTTTAATGCGCACAACAAACAAGTAAAAAAAATTGTGCATGTACGTGTACCACTATCCCTAATTATATTGACTATTAATATTCCGCCCAAACATATTCTGATTTAAAATGAGACTATTTTTAGAGTTATATCAGAATTTAATATCAGAACTTAGACTTATATCATAACTTAACAGTCATCAGAACATGATCTCTTAACTCGAAAAATGAATGTCTATCTTTGTAATTCTTCACACAAATTCTGATATCGATTCTTCAGAACTTAATCATCAGAATGTTCAACAGAACTTGTCCTCAGAATTTATGCAATCTGACACATAAACTGTTCATCTAAAATAATATAGATCACCACAGTAATTTTCATCATTCATATGGAGTGTTAGTGTGTGCATTAAGCTAAATATCAGACAAAGAGTAAAGTCTGATTCACTTCAGTATATCTTAGAAATAAGGCATAACTAAAACTTTACTAAAAATCTGTCATTATTCTGAAGCCGCCTATTGAATGACTTCATGCTTGAGTCCACCTCAACTGTTTTGTGCTAATTTTGTGCATCTTTTTAAATTCCATTTTACAGTGGCTTCTCAGTGTAAGTGAGTCACGACTGCTTATCAGAATTTATGCTATTATCAGAGTATTTCTCCAGTAATCATAGAGTGTGAAAAGTCACCAAGAAAAATATTTATTTGCTTTTCTGATGCATATTACTTAATACCAGCATTGCACTTGGGTCTTCCCTTCCACATTTTTACTTTAGATCTCAAAGGAGTACCTGATTTTTATTCCTTGTTTCTTTTCCTTTTTCTTTTGATAAGTGAGGTTTATCAGCACTTAGTACATTCAACAGTTTTACTAGAATCAGAACTTAACAGATGAGAAGCATTATTCTAGTTTTTGACTTAGTAATAAGATAGACAAAGTAAACTCAACTAAGCTCAATATCAGAATTTGCTTGTTCAATAGATTTCCATAAAAATAATTACTTCTAACATGGGATCTCTAGTGTATTGAAGACTACTAGGTGAGCATCTAGCACAGGTATCCTCATAGGATTGAATAGTTACATAAACAGACATATCACTATCAGAGTTTAGAAAGTCACATCAGACAACAGTCAGTACTTAAGCAATTTTCAATTAAGCACAGAATACACAAAGAGAGTAATTTCTGTAAATACTGATCATAAAGTCTGATGTATCAGAACAAAACTAAGCAGATTTAGAGAAAGAACCTGAAACTATTCCAAGTTCATTCACCAATCTTGTAAAAGTAGCTTCACACAGTGGTTTTGTGAAGATATCTGCTAGTTGTTGATCTGTTGGAACAAAGTGCAATTCCACTGTACCTTCATCCACATGTTCCCTTATGAAGTGGTACCTGATGCTGATGTGCTTTGTCATTGAGTGTTGAACTGGATTACCTGTCATAGCAATAGCACTTTGATTATCACAGTAAATAGGGATTTTAAAATATGTTAACCCATAATCCAGTAACTGATTCTTCATCCAAAGAATCTGTGCACAACAGCTTCCAGCAGCAATGTACTCTGCTTCTGCAGTTGATGTGGAAATTGACTTTTGTTTCTTGCTAAACCAAGAAACCAATCTGCCTCCAAGAAATTGGCAGCTTCCACTTGTGCTTCCTGTCAATTTTACAACCTGCAAAATATGCATCTGAGTAACCTATTAGTTTAAAATTTGATTCTCTGGGATACCACAATCCTAGATCAGCTGTTTCTTAAGATATTTGAAAATTCTTTTCACAGCTGTTAAGTGAGGTTCTCTTGGATCTGCTTAAAATCTTGCACAAAGACAGGTAGCATACATGATATCAGGTCTACTAGCAGTTAGATAGAGTAGAGAGCCAATCAAACCTCTGTAATCAGTAATATCAACTGATTTACCAGTATCTTTATCCAGTTTTATTGTAGTAGCCATGGGAGTGGATGCACTTGAACAATCTTGCATTCCAAATTTCTTCAGCAAATTTCTGATGTACTTAGTTTGACAAATAAAAGTGCCTTCTTCATTCTGCTTGACTTGAAGGCCCAGAAAATAGCTAAGTTCCCCCATCATACTCATTTGATATCTTGACTGCATCAGTTTGGCAAACTTCTTGCAAAGTCTGTCATTTGTAGAACCAAAAATGATATCATCAACATAAATCTGACCAGAAGTAAGTTCTTTCCATGGTTGAGGTAGAACATTGTTTTGTCTATTGTTCCTCTGTTAAATCCACTTTCCAGAAGAAACTAAGCTAAAGTCTCATACCATGCTCTTGGAGCTTGCTTAAGTCCATAAAGTGCTTTATCAAGCCTGTAGACATAATCTGGATATTTGGAATCTACAAAGCCTGGAGGTTGTTCAACATATACTTCTTCCTCCAATTCTCCATTGAGATAGATCTTTTCACATCCATTTTAAAGACAGTAAACTTTTTGTGAGCAGCATAAGCCAAAAATATCCTTATGGCTTCCAATCTAGCAACTGGTGCAAATGTTTCATCATAATCAATTCCCTCATGTTGAGAATATCCTTTTGCAACCAGCCTTGCCTTATTCCTTGTAATTATGCCATCATAATCAGTTTTGTATCTGAATACCCATTTTGTACCAACAACAGATCTGTTTTTTGGTCTTGGCACTAGGGTCCAGACTTTGTTTCTTTCAAATTCATTTAACTCTTCCTGCATTGCTTGCACCCAATCAGCATCTTGAAGAGCTTCTTCCACTTTCTTTGGTTCAGTCTGAGAAAGAAAAGAATTGTAAAGACATTCACTTGAAGTAGTTGTTCTAGTTCTGACACCTACATCAGGATTTCCAATTATCAAATCAGGTGTATGTGATTTAGTCCACTTCCTTGCAGATGGAAGGTTTTCTCTAGAACTGGATGCTCCCTCATGATCCATGTTGTCTTCATTAACATTTTCTGATGCTCCCCCTGAAACTATGCTCTCTGAGTTGGATTCTTCAGAATTTAGATTTTCAGAACTATCAGAACTTGGCTTATCAGAACTTGACGAATCAGAACTTGAAGAGCCAGATGTATATTCTGATGCTTCTTGAGATATGGTTATATCTTGAGTATGCTCCCCCTGCATAGGTGCATCTTCCTTTGGCGTAGTCACCACAGTTTCAATAACATCAGAGTTTAATCCATCAAAGTTTGCAGTATCATGATTTAGATTGTCAGGATTTTCAGTATCAGAATTTGAGTCTTCATTTTCAAATCTCAGCTGATCATGATCAATAAAATCTTCAAGTCCAGTAATCTTCTTATCATCAAAAGAGACATTGATAGATTCCATGACCACTCTTGTTCTCAAGTTATAGACTCTGAAGGCTTTTGTGGAAAGTGGATATCCAACAAAGATTCCTTCATCAGCTTTTAGATCAAATTTGGATAGCTGTTCAGGATGAGTCTTAAGAACAAAACACTTGCATCCAAATACATGAAAATACTTCAGATTTGGCTTCTTTTTCTTTACCATCTCATATGGTGTCTTTCCTTGCTTGTTAATGAGTGTTGCATTCTGAGTAAAACAAGCAGTCTGCACAGCTTCAGCCCAGAAATAGGTTGGAAGTTTTGCTTCATCAAGCATTGTACGTGCAGCTTCAATGAGAGTTCTATTCTTCCTTTCAATAACTCCATTTTGCTGTGGAGTTCCAGGAGCAGAGAATTCCTGCTTGATTCCATGGTTTTTGCAGAACTCTTCCATTATCAAATTCTTGAACTCAGTACCATTATCACTTCTTATTATCTTCACTGAGTCTTTGACCAATTTATCCAGTTGCTTGATATGATCAATCAAGAGAGATGCAGTTTCACTTTTTGTGTGCAAGAAATACACCCATGTGTATCTGGTGAACTCATCCACTATGACTATAACATATTTCTTCTTTGCAATAGACATGCCATTTACTGGACCAAATAGATCAACATGTAGTAGGTGATAAGGCTCAAGAATTGATGATTCAGTCTTGCTCTTGAATGAAGATTTTCTTTGTTTGGCCTTCTAACAAGAATCATAAAGGCCATCAGGAGCAAATACTAACTTTGGCAGTCCTCTCACAAGACCTTTCTTGACCAACTCATTTATATTGTTGAAATTTAAATGAGAGAGTTTCTTGTGCCAATTCTAGCTTTCTTCAATTGATGCTCTACTCATCAGACAGATTGCAGAACCATCAGTACTTGTTGAAAGCTTGGCTTCATAGATGTTACCACGCCTGTATCCTTTCAGAACAACTTTGCCTGTAGATTTACTTACAACTTCACAGTGTTCTTCAAAGAAATCCATATGATAACCTCTGTCACAGATTTGACTGACACTCAGCAGCTTGTGTTTAAGTCCTGAGACCAGAGCTACTTTCTTAATGATGACATTCCCAAGATTAATATTGACATATCCCAATGTTTTTCCAATGTTGTCATCTCCATAAGAAACACTTGGGTCAGCCTTCACCACAAAGTCTGATAGCAGGGCTTTATTTCCAGTCATATGTCCTGAACATCCACTGTCCAGAACTAGGATGTTTTTCCTGTTGCCCAACAATCACAAAGACCACTAATGATTAGTTTTAAGGACCCTGACATGCTTGGATCCTTTGGCCTTATTAAGTCTGTTAACATTTGCAGCGGATTTAACATCAGAGTTTATGTTAACATTTTTCTTATCAGACTTTGAATCAGAACTTACACTAGAAGGAACAATGGTAACTTTCTTTAAAGAAGGTTTTATTTGATAATAATCATAGTACAAACTATGATATTCCTTACAAGTATAAATGGAATGTCATAAACTACCACAATGAAAACAAGGATTTTGTGGCTTATATCTAACAGACTGACTCTTAACTCCTGACTTTGAAGGTAAGGAGTTTATGTTCTTATTTTTCCTGCAAAAAGAAGCCAGATGGTTAGAACTTCCACAGTTATGACACGTTTTCCTAGGAGCATTAGGAACAGGCTTATAATTATTGCTTTTATTCACACCTTCATTTCCATTCCTATTTTTCCTAGATGATTTTACCTTATTTGCATTCTTAACATCTTTCAGCTTATGCTTAAGCTGCTTATTAGTCATTAAGCCTACGTTTACTTCAGTTGTCTTTTCCTGTTTTAGTTTGTCAGAAGTTAATTCCTTTTTAACTTCTGATTTCTCATTATCAGACTTTACATCTACAAACTTAACAGGCTTTAACTTAGATTTTTGATTAACAACTATAGGCTTAATATCTACAGTTCCTTTATCATTCTTATCCTCTCCATAACCTAAGCCCTCTTTCCAGTTTTCACTACTTAACAAATTCTGAGTTGTTCTGCCAGAGTTAGTCCAAGTCCCGATAATCTCTCTTTCCTTTTCTAACTCAGCTTTTAGAGATTCATTCATTTTAAGAACTTCATCCCTAACATAGAAAGCATCATCTCTATCTTTCTGAGTTTGATGGAACATGACTAACTCTTTTTCTAAATAATCATTCCTTTTTTTGCAAGCAAGATTTTCAGAAGTTAATCTTTCACATGTTAAAGTTTGATCTCTATAACTAATGAATATGGTTTTAAGATATCTTCTCAACTCATTAATATCATCAGTATGAAAGGCATAAGTAGTTTGAGGTACCTTTAATTCAGCAGCTTCAGAACTGCTTTCAGCACTTGCCTTATCAGCATTTGCCATCAAGGCATAATTCTCCTCACTTTCAGAATCTGAGGTGTCTGTCCAGCTTTTCTTCTTTGTGACAAGAGCCTTGCCTTTGTCACTCTTCACTTTCTTGCAATCAGGAGATATGTGGCCTTTTTTACCACAGTTGTAGCATTTGACATTTGTATAATCTCCTCTGTCAGACTTTCCTCCTCTGCCCTCAGATTTTCTAAAATTCTTCTTATCAGAACTTGTGCCTTTCCTAGAAAACTTATTTCCCTTCCTGAACTTTCTATATGCAATCTTTGTGATTCCTTTCACCATAAGAGCACACAGCTTCATCATCTCTTCATCAGCATCCGTCTCAGGCAAGCTTTCAGATTCTGAGTCATCATCACTTTCAGAACTTGATGACTCAGTATCAGACTTTGTGAAGAGAGCTTTACCCTTGTCTTTCCTTGAGGTAGCTGCCTTGGGGGATTCTTCTTCAGCCTTAAGAGCAATTGTCCTTGACTTTCCTCCTTTCCTCTTGCTTCTTTGTTCCATCTCAAGTTCATGAGTCTTGAGCATTCCATAAATTTCATCAAGAGTTGTTTCATCAAGATTATAGTTGTCTCTTATTGTTGTTGCCTTCAAATCCCAGCATTCAGGAAGAGCTAACAGGAATTTAAGGTTTGAATCTTCAAGATCATACTCCTTATTAACCAGTGACAAATTATTCAAGAGTTTGACAAATCTATCATATAAATCAGTCAATGACTCATTAGCCTTTGAGTTAAAGTGTTCATACTCTTGTTTCCAAGGCATCCCATATCTCCTTTGCAGTCTTGCAGTTTATTACCCTGTTTGACATTACATTATCAATAGCACTATGCAGTAAGTGTCGTACCTTAGCATCCTTAGCAATTGATGCGATATCTTCAGCAGTGTAATCACTCTTCTCCTTTGGTACAGACTTTGCTGCTTCACCTGCAACTGCAACTGCGAGCTTGGTTGGTTTGTGAGGCCCTTCCTTGATTCTATCAAGATATTCTGGATATGTAGCTTCCAGAACATGGTCATCCTCACCTTCCATATGGCATATTCAGATGGTCTCAATATGGGAACTCTAATAGTCTCATATCGGCTTTGAATTTGTGTCTTTGGAGGTTCTTCAGCTTTGGTGGGCTTAGTTGGAGTTTCTACTTCAGACATGATTGTTTTTGGATCTTAAATTGTTTGTGTATTAACAGATAGGCTCTGATACCACTTGTTAGGTCACACACACACACTGTAGAGGGGGGTGAATACAGTGTATAGCACAATCAAATCGAACTTTAATAACTCAAGTAACAGAAAACAAACTTTATTGAAACAATAAACTCTGTTACAGTATGGAACTGTTCTCTCTCAGTGATGAACAAATATCACGAGAGCTGCTAGGGTTACAAAAAAATAATCTTCTCGATTGTGATAACACTTTTAGTGTAAACCCTATATCCGTGTTTATATACTACACGGTTACAAGATAATCGCTAATTGATATGAAATATATTTCTGCTTTCTAAAATATATCAATCAGATATCTTTTCTTCCAAGTATTCTATTCTTCATAGAATTCCATCTTTATGCATATCTCTTCTTATGTTTGTCTCGATCTTCTTTCCTTTAACCAGCTGCCTTCCTTATCTGCACGTCCTTCAGTACTTAAGTTCTGATATCCATCTTCTGATAATTATCTCCTGATAATATAAGTACTGATATCCTTAAGTCCTGTCTTTCAGTAAGTACTGATTTATCATGTTTAAGTAAGATCTGAAAACTAAACATAAATCACATTAGCCATGACGTTATCAAATATATCTAACAGTATGTTTAATCAACATCTCATATTTATTCGTCCTGCTGCAGAACATAATGTGTTTTCTTTTGTTGCAGGCGCAGGACACATTTTTTCTTTAGTAATGTCTAAAGTATGGTGTTCTTCTATACAACACTATATATTTTGGTAAGTTACATGAAAGTTATTTCCTCACCATCTTATTTACGCTCCTAATCAGTTAGCACACATATTGTAATACTACTACTAAATTTTTTCGATTTAATACCCCTCCGCATATGAATGAACTCAAAACTGCACAGAATAATTAAGCTACACAGACTCTAATACATTGTATGATGTTTAAGCTTCAAATTTTGCAGCAAGATAATGATAAGAAGGAAGTAATAACTCACACAAACCTGATATAAAACTCGTCGAAATTCAATAGAAGAAGGCACTGAAAACTCAGGTTAAAACTCACCTGAAAATCAAGAAGAAAATGATAAAAAATCACTGTTTAAACTCTCAAAATGTGTGGAAGAATAGAAGAAAGACCTTCCAGAAAGTAAAGCACTTGTGAGCCAAACCCAAAACTGTATACATCAACTTTTCAATACGAAACATTAGAAACCAATTGAGATACATAAATAGTCAAAAACCCCAAATTAATACCCTAATTACTAAAACATCGAACTCAAATACCTTAATAAGCCAAATACAAATAAATTACTAATGTGCGGAGAGAAAAGGATCCAAACAAGATGTTTATCCCTAAATATTATCTAAATATCAGACAAAAAATTAAAAATGAGCAATCTAACCAGAGTGAAGAAGAAAAGTTAGTAATCTTTGTTGTATTCATTTCAGGGGAGAGATAGTAGGTGTACAGGCGGGGAAAATGACGGTCGATCTACTTTGTGAGACGGAGAGGAGTGTTATAGAGGGAGGGTTGAGAGTGTTAGGTCTTTTCATTTGGGAGAGTATACAACTGTGTTTTAATCCGGGGGAAAAATACCGCCCAACTTATTTCACTTAGTAAACCGTGCATAATTATTTATTATTTATTATTTTTGTAATTTTTTATGTAATTATTATTTATTAAATAGAAAAAAATGAATTTAATTTGTATTTATGTACACAAAATTCTAAAATTTGAATAATTTATATATTACATTTCTCATTCACTAATACATTAGAATATAATTTTATTACTAATTTATGATAATATTTTTACTTTAATATTTTTAAAAATTAAAAAAAAAGTAACTAATGTAACACTAGGTATTGGTGTTACATGTTGCGCAACACCGGCAGTTCTAAGTAACACTAGTTTTATAGCTATTGTAATACTAATTGAGAGGTGTTACAATAGGACAAAAAATTCTTAGCTAATGTAACGCTGCTTGTAACACTTGCGTTACAGTAACCCACTTATGGCGTAGTGCTAGCATGACAAGTTCTAAACTTCTATATTCATTATCGCTTCAATAGAGATTAACACGCTATCTTATATGTTAGCTACACACATAAGACGAATAAGCACAACCAATACTAGGATATCAATCAATCACCACACACCAAGATATTGAAACAAATTAACTATAGAAATTCATAAGTAAATCTGCTAGAACCCCACGATAACGATTAGCCCATAATCGGACTCATCGTCACCATGGGTTCCAATGAAAGCATGGTAATAAACAATATAAGAGTATTAGGGTTCAAAGACAAATTGAAAACAAGCATCCAAGTATCAACTATATTAAAGAAAACAAAAGTCTTCTTCTTTGTAGCCTTCTCGTGCTCTTTAGGTCTTCTTGTTGCTCTCCCTTGGCTCCTTGGCGTTAAAAACGTCTTTTTATTGATATATATGGCTACAGGATGACCAGGACTCTTAACATCTTCAATTTCTACTAAAACTAGGATTTTGGAGCAAAAATCGGGGCGGGGTGAGGCGGCCGCGCTGATTGCGGGGCAGCCGCGCTGTTGTCGCAGAAAGTCAGCGCGGGCGCTGGTTTTGGGGGCGGTCGCGCCTGACTTCTGGACTTTTCTGCAGATTCTTCTTTTGGCCATATCTTGAGTTATACTCGTCAGAATTAGGCGATTCAACTGCCCACGCGAAGCTCTTGGGATCCTATATAATTTGGAAATGGCCTTAACTTCAAATTCTTAGCTCTTTTCAGCATATTTCCTTGAAAAGCTCCTTTCTTCATTTAACTGATGCCTGAAATGCAATAACACAAAAATACATCAAAAATACCAACAACTTGAGTCCAAAACATCAACTTAAGCCTGTAATGAAGTGTTCCAAGTAGATATAAAATCCACTTATCAATAATTAATATTTTTTGTTCTCACGTGAGACTTAAACGTGTTTGAAAAGTGTTAGATAATGAATCACACAAAGGGGGTGAATGTGTTTTTGAGTTTTTCTGCTTTTATTGAAGTGTTTAAGGTGGTGAACAAAGTAAATTAAATCTTGTAGTAAAATGTGTTAATACTGAAATTAAATAAGTAAGAACAGTGGACACAAATCTTTCAAAATTCACTTAATTTTATATTAAAATTAAGAATGTTTTGCTACAAAATTTATAGGCTCTTTGTTGATATAGAGCTTAGCTTCTTCCTTGAGAGAATACACGATTTTTCTTATCTAAATTGTTACAGCTAACAAAGCATCCAGTGTTTACTTTATAGAACAGTAAACACTGGTTATTACACAGCATGCAACAACATATACTAAACCCTGTTTTTAGATAATCAAATCTTTCTATTTCTGGCTTAGTGTATCTTTGCTAATCTTGCACGCCTGTGACTTTACTTTGCCAGTTAATCTTGGCATTTGATCTTGCACTCTTTAAGCTGCTTTTGTAGACTTGTCAATCCAACTTGATTAGATTGGTTGTTGATTGATAATCTTGGATATTGAACTGGTCTGTATTTTGTACTTTGAGTTTTACCTCGAGATCTCCAGTTTGGCATGTAGAGAACTTGAAATCTCGATAAGTATATTGACTTATCGAGATCTCTAATTACTCTACAGTTATTTTGACTTATCGAAGTCTCTGAGTTCTCTATAAGAGAATTTTGCTTGTCGAAATCTTACATCTTCATGTCTTCACTTTGACTTATCGATAACTCTAAGTTCTCTAGTGATATTTTGACTTGTCGATATCTCAGAGTTCTCTAGTGATATTTTGACTTGTCGATATCCCAGAGTTCTCTAGTGATATTTTGACTTGTCGATATCTCAGAGTTCTCTAGTGAAGAAATAACTTATCGATATCTCCATTCCTCATGTCTTCAAATTGGCTTGTCGATATCTCTGAGTTCACTAGTAGCTTTTCTGACATCTCGATAAGTCATTCTGGAGTTCTCGAATGACTTCTCTATAACACTTAATCTATGACTTGTAGAGATCTTGACTTAAAATATTTTTCCCAAAACAAATTTATTCAACTCCAAGCTTCTTCATAATTCTTCTGAGGCATGATCTTCTTGATCTTCTTCCAGATAGAATTCTAAGGCTTGATACTGTTTACAGAAAAAGACTTCAGTCTGCTCTTGTACATTTTTATGGACTTAAATGTTACAATACATAATGCAAATATAGATAGTCATACAACTTACTTAGGGTTGTCAATTTGACTTAGTCGTTATTGTACAGGCATGTCTTGCACAACAAAAAGGCTTGCCGGAGTTCTTTTCGAATCAATTACTAATTTTTTAGTAGAAATTACTTGTATTATATTTGTGATACTGAATAAATCGGGTAGGAAAAATAATGCATATATCATTATACTTAATAGTTAACACTATGTCACTTTTGTTAAAAACGTTAGTTGTAATTATTTGTTGACATGATCTTTTGACGAATAAGTAATTTTTTTGTTCTCATGTGAGACTTAAACGTGTTTGAAAAGGCTTGCCAGAGTTCTTTTCGAATAAGTTACTAATTTTTTAGTAGAAATTAAATGTATTATATTTGTGATACTGAATAAATCGAGAAGGACAAATAATGAATATGTTATTATACTTAATAGTTAATACTATGTCACTTTTGTTAAAAACGTAAGTTGTAATTATTTGTTGACGTGATCTTTTGATGAATAATCTAAAAGTGTTTGAAGGGTCTTGCCAGAGTTCTTTTTAAATACATTAATCTGAATCAATCGACTATGTTTTTTCAAAAATATTTTTATGTCTTAGAATCCAATTCAAAATGATTATTTATTTAACCAATGAATCACTGTAAATTATTTATTTTATTTATTTTATATTTATTATGGTGCATAACAAAACCTATATCAAATGTGACTTACATTCAAAAATAAATTTACACATGAAATTAAAAAAAAAAATAAGTCAGAAAATAATATTATTTTCAAATAATTGCAAGAGGTAAAATACTTGAAACTTTATATCTACTCTGATTCCTCGTAAGTTGTACTGTCTCCCCTCTGTATTCATCTTCTTTCTCATGGACTTCACTTGATTACCATCTTCTTTTATTCTCCAATCATCATCCTTGCGAGCTTCTCACATCGCTATTTCCGTAAAAATCATCAAACGCTTCTGCAAAGAGATTTCTTTCAAATGAGTTGAGATTTTTGACGGCCATGAAGCAAGTGCGAGAAAAGCAAGATGACTTCAGGTATTTCTACCATCCCCTCATCTGACCCATCTTCTTCCTTCTTGTTGAATATTTTATTTAAATTGGGCTGGGATGGGCTACGTCAGACTGGGCTTGGCTCTGGGTTGGGCTACGTTGGGCTGAGCTTGGCTTTGGGCTAAAGTGTCTGCTTTAAAATAGACGTATCGGACACAGATCTTGTACCAGCGTCGGTGTCGAGTCGTGTCGACACCGGTATAGGACGAAATATGAAAGGTCCGGGTAACTTAGCTAAAGAATCATTATGCGAGCACTTTGAGAAGTTTGAGAGACATTATGTGAAGAAAATCATGGGCGGAGGTATTATCTCGCTTATTTTTACTTACTTCTTTTACTTACTTTTATATATCATTGTTTATCATTTTTTACTTAGGACATATATATTTGTGCACACACAAGCCGGGGGTCTTTTGAGAAAACAGTCTCTTCGTTTAGTAAAGTAAATCTTTGGCTCCCTAAAGAATTATTTGGAATGAGGGTAAGGCTGCGTACGTTATACCCTCCCCAGAAACTGTCATAGGCAGTAGTATTGGGTACGATGATGATGATGATGATAATATCTTATAAAAAATAGTTTTAACGATTTTTTTTTTAAAAAATAAATATTAAACGGGGTGACGGGGCAGGATTGTTAAGGACTAAGTTTTGCCTCGTGAAACATTAATGGGGATATATTATTAATCCCCACCGGGAAACGAGACGGGTATGGGGCAAAAAAAATTTATGCAAAGAGGGCATGTGAGTTGCAATTCCCGTCCCGAACCCACCCTATTGAGAATCCTAAACTTTGTTCAAATCAAATTCTGCTCAACCTTAGCAATAATCGGTTTGAAACATATTTCATCAATTCTACACTCTGTACGTCCCACCCAATTCTTTACATTGGATTTGGGCATGGAGGTTAAAAAAAATATAAATTTGAAGTAAAAAGTAAGAAAAGTTAGTAACTTGGTGGGACCTATCAATATTTAATGTATAAAGTAAGTATAATTTAGGAAAGTCGTGTATATTGTTAATTTTTATATTATTAAAATTTGCTATTTTATGACATTTTTGGAATGTAAAACAATGAGATAGATATTACAAAACGAAATTGTAAAAAAACGAAACTGTAAAGGAAATGAGGGGGCAGAGGGAGTATCAATCAATAAATCAATTAACCATACCCAGTATATACCGCTCAGAGCACTGTCTGGAGGGGGGAGATGTACGTAGAACATGCATGTACGCAGACCATGCCCCTACTCTGAAGAGTAGCGAGGCTGTTTCCGTGAATACCCCTGAATTAGTGCAATAAATATAGCGTGACATATACATATACATATGCGTGCGAGAATGAAAACCAATACCTGAGCCCATGGTTGTATTCACATGAGACTTATCCACAAGAAAAATAACAGTCATCCCAACTCAAAATTTAGTCTGACTCACTTGACCCACCAAGTTGACACGCTGAGTCGCCACTAAGTTACAACCGTTTGGACGCGCTGATGCAACCATTAGATTGTCCTTCATCTGAGTTCCTTGAAGCGCCATTTCCCGTATGAAACCATCACCGTAGAGTTTGAATCGCCGCCAAGTATAGACTAGCTTTTAATTAATAAATTAACAATAATGTGTTTGAGTAGTCTTAATGATAAAAAAGTACAAAACATTGTATCAAAATGGTTGATGTGATTATATGAAATAATTTGAATTTAACAGATATTGTTTGTATGAATGTAAGGGTTTCATAGTATTTTAATATTACTAAAATAAATCAAAATTTGTCACGTGACATTTTAAAACTACATAAGACCTATATACATTTTCACGCGTCATTTTGAAATTATAAGAAAACCAATCCTTCTATATATAATAGATCAACAAGTATATAAAATTCATGAGACATTTTATTCATATATTGAAATGATTAATTTACTCATATTTTTAATATTTATATAAAAGATGTCGTTTACGAGAATCGAACTTGAGTTTTTTTATTTACTTGCAAATCTTCAGACCACTACACCAAACTGTAATTTGAGTTTTTAATGATATATATAATATGTGACTATCGTAAATAGTGAACATTTTATTTAACTTTAAACAAAGTTAATGACATGTTTGTAGAGTTAATTTTAAATATTTATACTTAATATAAGGTTAAGCATATAGAATAAACATATCATTAGCTTATTTATTAATCTATTTTTAGTTTGAAAATATATCTCACATCTCTCTAATATGAAAAGAGATTAAAATGTAGTAAAAAAAATTTAAAGAAAATATTGAAAGTAGAGGGGCTTATAAAAAAATTCTGTATGTGTAATACATATTTGGTCTGATTAAAATTATAAAGACTCTACATATTTCGGTTTATTTTGAATTCAAAATCAAAACTTTACCCATTTTTTTAAAAAAAAATCAAAATTTGATTACACGATCCCGCCGAAAATATATCGTCACTATTTAGATTTATTACATTTAAATTATAATCTCGACGCGAACATCTTACTAATAAGGTCAAATATTTGTAATATCTTATATTTATAAAAGAAATGTGTTTGAGTTTTTTATATGATCAAATCAATTGAGAAAATATGTATCAAACATACTAGATTTACCGGTATTATATTATTATTTTTGGGACTTGACCGAGTTTTTAAAAGTAGTCGAAATTTGATATGAACCGTCCCAAAATTTGTTAACACTGCGATAATATGCTAAATTAATATGTTTACACATTTCACTTTTAAAAAAAGAGATAACTTTATAATATTGTTCGGTGATGGTGAATTTATAAATAATCACAAAGTACTACTTCATTTCATTTTTTCTTTCTAAAAAACCCTAACTATAAAATTTAAATTTTTCATTAATTGATGTTATTAGAAAAATGGCAAGGACATTGATGATTCTTAAAAAATAGATGATTTCTTGTATAATTTAATTAGAAATATATTTGTATTCATATATTTGTGAATAAAATTTTTAAATTTTTCAAAAATGTTCAATTTGATATAATTTTTAAAAATAATCATTACAGAAATTATTGTACTAAATATTTTTAAACAAAATAGTGTAAATAAGTAATATTAATTGAGTAAGCTAAAGTTTAGTCCTGGAAATTATCGAACGAATACTTTAAAGTAATTGAATATTTAGAATTGTTTGAATAAAAGTTAAAAATATACTATATTGTGCCATTTGATTTAATCCATTTTAAAACAAGTTCAACCTGTATTTATAAAATTCTATCGGATTGATTTGTTTTTTAATTTTAGGAATATAACATATAATATATTCACATTATTATCAGAAGAATGATTAGAATTATTAATTAACGAAAAGAAATTTTAAAACATTTAGTGCAATTTTTTATTGAATTCTTAAAAAAGTGTAAAAATCAATAGTTAGTATTTAAAACATGTAAATTATTTTTATTTATTCAATGGTCATACCAATCCGTCGACAAAAGGATCACCCTAAGATGATTGATGGTCGATTGAGTAAAATTAGATATGGATTTTCGTTAGTGCTATCGCGACTACAATATATAAATAATTGTAATTTATTTATTAGATAATCATAATTTTTTAATAATTAGAAATGCATGTTATTTGAGTAATCAATTGATTTAATAAATATAAATAATGAATTAACATTTACACTAATAATATATTTAGCATATAAACGAAAGAAATTGGCATAATTTACTCGAAAATATAACAAATAGTAATTTACATACATACTCACGTGCATATTACTTTATCTTTATTAACTAAAACAATTCAATATAAATGTAGTATTCAAATTCTTTGATACACCGGAAGAGAATAAGATAAGTTTTTTAAGTTGTGAAAGTGAGAATGATCCATGAGTCTGGAATTCAATATGTTAAAAATTAGGTGGATTATGCCAATTTTTATATTCAATGTGTTAAAAATTAGGTGGATTATGTCAATTTAATTATGACATTGATAGTTATTTGACGTCTTATAAAATTCGGACTTTGTTCAATAGATTAAAAACTAAGGACATCGGGCATTGAATTTTAAAAATTAACATTTTCCCATTAAAATTAACTTATATTAATGGTAGTGTAAATTTTACTTTGTTAAATATTATGATTACAAGTCTTTACTACTTTAGTTATGCGTTTCTAATCTTTTTTAATTGAACAATGTACTTGTAAGTTAGTAGTAACTTCGGTAATAAAATATCTTATTACTCACCTAACAAAAAAAACTCAGTAAATTTGCTCAATTCTCCATTCAACATATGTTTTAATGTTTAGTTTATTCTTTATGAACATAACATAACATTCTATGGATTACGCGGTTTAATCTTTTCAATTTGAAAGTACATCGACTATTATATTTATATTCATTCGGTAAATATAGATTATCCGACACAAATAAGAAAATATATAATTTGTTTAATGAGTTATATTATAAACGTTGTGTCATCAGTATTGTCTTATTTAAAAATCATATACTTTGATAAATAATTAAGTTATATTTGATATAGACGTTATACAATATTCACCAATAAAAGTATATTAATTAGTAATTATAGGTTATACAAAAAAAATCTAGAAACTGACCCGTGACTCACACAAGTTATTAGACTATGTTCATATCTATTTTGGAACAGTATGGGAACTCATTCATATCCCATATATATTAATACTGACGAAACTGAACCTGCTAAAATAGTTTATAGATTTAAATAAATAATACTATTCTACTCTAGATGCTACATTGAATGATTCAAATTAATTAATTAAATATAATCGAGCAACACTCGAAATGATCAGTCAATATTGAACATCAATCAAAACGGTCGGTATTCACCAAAGCAGAATAAAAATGAGAACAATGTGTATGACATGCATGCCAATGATTTTTAATGTTAAAATCGTCAGTCGGTTAATTGATTAATTTTACACTATCATAGTAAATTTTTAATAATATATAAATTATTTAGTATTACAAAAAGCGTCATATACGTTGAAAGAAGTTGTTTTGATTACGTTAAAAATAACCGGTATTTATATATATATTTTAACTATTTTTGCAAATCAAATCATATATACATGCCTCCAGCTTGACCAACTATTTATTGTGATCAGTTAGAAAATTATTTTTGTATGATATGATCTAAATTTATTTTTTCAGGATGGCCAAGATTATTTAAAATTTTAAATATTAATTTTAAGAAATTTAAATATCCAATCTAAAAATTTAAAGTCATTTTTTTCAAAAATACTTACATATAAAATATATAATAACTAAAATACGACAAATATAACCTGTAATATTAACTAACTAACTAATGATATGTCTTGCCCTAGTAACACATAAGATTAGTGAGATAATTGGTAGAAGGAAAATTGTGCATTATACATAACTATCTCTAAACTTTCGTATACCTCGACCTTTTTAATAGATAAATTACTCGTAAGATAGTGAAGAAGAGGAAGAAGAGCCCAGAAGGAAAAAAGATGATAACGAAGAAGACAAGCTTACTAAACGTCAACAGTTTTGTTCTCGCATATTTTAAAAAATTGACATGTGAATAATGTGTTTAAAGTAATAATTTTCTTTTTGTAGAAGACCGTATGTAGCCCCATACCTGATGACTAAATAGAATTGATTGGAGCTGTCGCAACGCGGGAGGGACCTCATTGACTAAACATATATATCGTATATATTAATATATCAAGAAAAAGTGTTTATTCGACGAAGAAGATGAACATTTTCACACGTGCTTTATATACTCTAATGATAATAAATTAGTCCTGCAAGTACAGCTAGGTGTTTATTTATAAGTTGAGAAGATAGATCACTGATTGATACAGTAACATTTAGATCTGACCACTAAATTTCACAACTAAGTTGAGAAGTTGCGATTTTCTTTAAGGTAATAAACCCTAGATACCATGATCCATCATAAGTTTTTTGTGTTCTTTAGTTCATAAATGAGATTGATTATCACTCAAAAATTGACTTTAAAGTTTATTTGTTGTATATGCAGATATATCTGGATACTCCTAATCTTGGATCATATTACCAATTAAGGAGCTGTACTAACAAGAAAATGGATATGTCATCTGCGTTATGGCTATCGGAACTGGTAAGTGTACATGGACTAGCATGACTGCAACTCAATGTAATAGTAAAACGTACGAATTGAATTACCAGCTAAAGGGATTTATTTATTTTTATTTTGGGATTCTGTTAATAGGAAATGGATGATCCCATAGTCAGACATCAACAAAGCCTAACGAGTGTTTTTGACGATGAGATGGCGACTTTTAATTCATCATTTTCTTCTGAGAGCTACTCAGCTTACGACGATCAATCTATGATTATCAATCCAATGGAAACTCCTGCTAACTCATTTAAATCTGAAATAGATGTGATCATGAAGCCATCCAAATTGCCTAAAACCAACAATGTCAACTGTTTCACCACGAAAAATACGATTCCAAAGCGGCCTAGCCCAGCCTCATCTTCGGCTATAATATCTTTCGAGAAGGCAGACTCGACTCCAATTCAATGGGACGATAAAAAGTTGACCTACCTAGTGAAGCCTGCTAAGAAAGAAAACATGGATAGGGATTTTGGAGATGAAGGAGACTTCTCTTATTCATATAATTCTAGCGGATCCTTATACCATGGATTCGACATTTCTCAAGAAAATAATACAGCCATACCAGTGAAGAGGACCCCCTTACAGGCTCAAGATCATGTTTTGGCTGAGCGAAAACGTCGAGAGAGACTCACTCAGCGCTTTATTGCTCTTTCATCCCTTGTTCCTGGTCTAAAGAAGGTATGTAGTATACGTACATGAGTAAATTCAATTTCCTTCAAAAATTTGTTGTAGTTCGGTTTATGTGTTCGGTTTATGTGTACGTAGCCGGTGAATATATTGATCCAAATATTAAAAACCTACCTGTAATTTTATGAATGATGTTTATGAAACGAAACAAATCAACTTGTAGATGGACAAAGCATCTGTGCTTGAAGATGCAACTAATTATATAAAGCATCTAGAAGAACGAGTAAAGACACTAGAAGAGAAGACTGTGGCAAGTAATGCTAAAAATCAAGCTGTTGTGTCGCTAAAGAGGTCTCGGAAGCATCTCGACGAAGAATCTTCTTCATCTAACGAGGACTCTGAGTGCTTTCCCCGCGAGTCTTTTCCAGAAATTGAAGTACGAATGTCGGAGGGAAATGTGATGTTTAGGGTTCAAAGCAAAAACATAGCAGGACTTGCAGTGAAGCTGTTTAGCAAGATTGAGAAGCTACACATGACGATAATTAGTAGCAGCGTCATGCCATTTTCCAACTCCTCTCTTCTTATCACCATCATTTCTCAGGTAATTAATTCCTAATTTCAACTGATCATTTCCTGCCCTTACAGTGTGAAGTTCATCAGTTCATTTCAGCTAATTAGATTGTATTTTTTTTTATACAGATGGATTCAGAATTCCATATGAGCGCGAATGATCTAGTGAAAACCTTGCAGTTAACAATTCTCGATCTAAAATCAAAATAAGGTCTATTTCTACATACCTACAAGAACACATACGCACCTAACTATTTTGCATCACTGTGTACGTTTTGAAGGAACCGTTTTCAAGTCTGGAGTAGGAAGCATCCATTTTTGTGCAGAAGGGTTTTAAGTTGTACCAATTTATTTCGTGGGTGACCATGTTCAAGCTTAGAATCCACATGCTAAAAATGGTGTTTTTAATTACCAGTATTGCCTTGGAGACGCAAATTAAGACCTTGGTTTTTTTGACAGCTCGTGTAATTGCCCGAGGTCGGGGTTTCAACTTCGAGCTTCGTTTTTTTTACCTGTGATGTTTCAATGTATAATTGCTATGATAATAATCAATATATTTACTCGATTAATTGAAAGTTAACATTTTGTCTCATACAAATTTTAAACAATCATAATGCAGTTGTCCATTTCTGGAAGGAACTCGCATGTTAGTTAGTACTTATCTTGATGAAAATGAAACGTTTGCATTTCCCTTAACATACTAATTCTTTTGTAGGAGTGAGGTGTAATCCACATGCGATCGAGTATAAAATTATGTAATAGAAAATGAAGATTAACAACTGGACTAATACAGTAATAATGATATACAAATATTTGCATGGGAAGATGTGTGCCTCACATGCTGCATTTTTAATGTTAATACAACAAAAGATGTTACGAACTTATTGGAAGTAATTAAGTTTATATTTCCCCCCTCTCTTCTGGGACGAACCAAGTCTGCGTTATTTGGGGAGTGTAGAAGCATAATACATTTCTGGGAGGGTTCTATAACGGATATTGATCATCTCAAATGTACCACGACGGTTCTGCACCAGCCGCTTACAAAAACTTAAAAACATGTTAACTTTATGGCTTTCCAAATTTAATTTATCGAAACAAATAAGGGTAGTAAACGAATTGAGTTGAGTTTTTACTCATCAACTTAGAGTTCCTTTTACACAAGTCGAGAAACTTAATTACCTGGTCGATCAATTTCTGTTGTTCGAACTCGAGTTTGTTAAAAAAAAGTAGTGTCTGAGTTGTTCATGAACAATCCGAGTTCAGTAGAATCCGAGTTGGTCAATAAAATATTTAAAAAATATTTTCAAACAAATTTTTTAATTTAGAGTGCATGTTCATATTTAATATATTTTGTTTTGTAGATAATGAGAAATTAGATTAGTAGTAGTTGATCTATGTCTACATCGTTTTTCTGTAAATAAAACATTTTCTTATTTATATAACTTATTGAGTCGAGTTTAGCAAACTGAGGCGAGTATGAATTAATTCCGAATTGATCTTACACATAAAATCCAGATCGATTTGATAAATTTCACGGGCATTTTTTTTTATTTAAACTCAGCTCAATTTCTTTTTTTGTCGAGTCTAACAATTAGCGTTATTCGTTTACCGCTCCTAATCGAAGCCGATGTAATTAGGAAGTAGCCTTGTGCTAGACTGGTAACTTGAGGAGAGAAAAGAAAAGTACTTAGGAAAATTAGAAGAATAACAATAAATATGAGAATAGTATTTTAGGTCATGAGAAGAAATTTCCACTTCCCTCAAAAAAAATGTAGAACAACTTTCGCTTTATAAAATTATAGTTTAACCTAAAAAGATATATGCTTTTGTTCAGGTGCTTTAGCTTTAGGACCTGGACTCCCGGAGATGGGAGACTAGTTTACCTGGAATATAAACTTTATTGGGGTCTTTGTTAAAATAATTTTAAAAAAAATCTTTTAGGACCGCAATTGGTTTAAATGAATGAGATAATCATTATTTTTCAATATTTCAGTATGAAGTCAAGTTTATAACTTGTTTGATTTAATTATTTTAACAAAAAAATTAGGTTACTTTTACTATAAAAGAGTGTAGTACAGTATTCTGTTAATGTTTTTGAAAATTTTGAATACTTAATTGAATAAGCAGATGCAATATTTTCAAATCCGAATTATTTGTACATGAACAAATTGAATATTATACTATTTTCTGTAGTTTTTAAAATAGATTTTAAAAAGAGAACAAGGATGCTAAGATTAACTTTATGATACATTTCCTAAAATTACCACAAATACATGTAAACAAATAATCCTAGTCAGCTCAAGTGGTTAGGGTTTATTTATTATCGTCCAGGTGCCATTCTCCTCACCCCAGAGATTTAAGTCATATTAGTCAAAAAAAAAAGTAATCCTAATCATTTATTATTAAATAATTTACTTACCATATATTTTGCATGTCTTTAAATTAGAAAAGTAATTAATTTGATAACAAATAATACACTTAAATTGTAAGGCATATGAGCCATGTTAGTCAAAAAAGAAAGTAATCCTAATCATTTATTATTAAATAATTTACTTATCATATATTTTGCATGTCTTTAAATTAAAAAAGTAAGTAATTTGATAACAAATATAATACAATTAAGTCAATCATTGTCTTAAAAAATTTTCATAAAATTAACCTTAAGGTCCTTATATTCTTTTAAAAAAATTATATCATATGTAATCTTGTATTATGTCGATGGATACTCATTTGACAAAACAAAATTCCCATTCACTGAATTCTATATATGAAAATTGTGGTACTAAATATTACTCTATGTGTCCTATAAATTCTATACATTACATTTTAATATGTTTTCCAATACTTTTTTAAAATATAACTCCACAATATTTTTTAGAAAAAAATCTGAATAAAAATTTTATGTTTAAACTTTTATCCAAAAAAATTTAAAAACATTATGAAACTTGCAAATAGCAGACGTATGTAACAGAATGAGACGGAGTATATATTACCTATTTTGGGTATAAATGGCTAAAAGGAGATGATAAGAAAAGAACAGATTAACCTGGATACGAACATATATCATAGTATTTTTTTTAGTAAATTATTGAATTTTTTTTAAACTTGCTTTTCAGATGCTAGAAAAGCAACCAACAGCAACCGTTGCGGAATGGCCGGCAATGGTATAACGGTGGTTGGAACAAAAGGAAGTAACAGATAATGAGATAAATAGAATTCCATCGTTAGTAGAAGAGCTAACATCTATAATTTCTTAATATAAAATTTGGAACTTTACAGGGCTGATAAATAAAAATAAGAGCTGAGGGAGGGTTGATACATTGGTTGAGCTATTATTATCCCTGACTGAGTTCAAGAGTTATAAATTGCAGAAAGTAACGAACTACTCTTGATTAAGGTGGGTTGCTTTTACTAGGTCAGGGACGATGACAAATATCCAAAATATTATTACCAACATAAAAAGGAAAAGTGAAAATGGTACATTCAAAAATTGTAGGCGTCAATGAAACAATTATCTATCAAAATTGAGACACGGATTCGTTGATCATTCAGCTGGTATGCGGTATGTATAACCCACTGTGCTTATCCTCAAGTGAGTCAATGATGTAGAAATTGTGTGTGTGGAAATTGCAATTTATCCCGATTCCCTGTTAATACCATAACAGAAACTAAAGCTGTGTGAAATTGTAAACTTATTTTTGCTCTCCTTTTCTGGAGTATTATATATTAGCTAAAAGTTGTGGTTGCATCAATGCATAGAGACTAGAAGAGACATCAGGAGGTCGTGGAGTGGTTGATGAGAAACTGTAAGGAATTTTCCGGTTATGTCGTTAGGATGACCCCCTGGTTATGTTTATATGAACATCAATCTTATATTGCAGTTAGCACGAGGAGTTTTCTGAATAATAGTCGGATGGCAGTTTCCTTTTACCTTGAGATAAAAATATATGTAGTGTTTGCAAATGTTTGCAATGATATTTCCATGGTTATCTGTTTAATTTTGTTATAATGTAGCATAGAGCATTGCTATTTGCTAGTGTAGCTGGAGTTGGAATAGTGTGGATTAGCAGATCTTGAAAGAAAAAAAATGTATTTACACTTAAAGTGGTAGCTAGGGCTTTAGTTTTGAGGATTTAAACTATAATCTGGCAATTAGCAAACAAACCCTGAAGACTGACATGTACCAACACCAGTACCAGTGAGTTATTTCTTAAAAATTTTATTAGTGTGTGGAAGATGCTTAATCAACTTTCCCTCCGAAAATGCGAATGCAGAGCTTTATCATGGAAGGCACTGGAGCTGGTGTTCATACTGCTACTTAACTCATAGTCAATCATGTAAAAATTGTTTAAATGATCAGCTTTTTTCTAATAATATTCTAACCCTTTATCATAATTACTAATTAAATATTGCATATATTTTGGTTTTCCAATAATGAAACGACACCAGAAGATAATTCATTTTGATCCGAGACACAAAATAATAGTACGTCATTTGAACTAGGTGCAACAAGATGATGTCAAAATAAAGTCTCATTTGAACTTACAACAAGATAATGTCAAAGTGAAGTCTCATTCGGGATGCAATATATTATCCGTCACAACTAACAAGTAAAGCGACAAACTAGGCCAAATCTTAACATCCAATTACGGTACAAACATGCAGAGAGGAAATATGATCATTACAAACATGAAACCATACATGTGAACTTCGTACATGAATTGTTACAGGCTGTGGTATTGTTGGAGCTGGATAGTTATCCTGGGGGAACAATTGGAATCAATCAGTTTTAGGCCCTGGAAACTTGTAGCACATATCAATATCTCTCTGCAAGCCGTAATCGCTGGCTTATTTGTATCATCTGCCAAAATATTTCATATACACAAATAAAAACAGACAGCCTCACAGGAGACAATTAGCTGAAAACGACTAAAGCTACAAAAGAAAAGACATACAATCTGATAAATACGTCAGTGTCTTATTGTGTGTGCACACATCACGTACACTGGAAATTCAAGTAAAAACAGGAAATAAGAGTCAGGATTCATGGAAAAAGAAGGCACGCTTGTATAGTGCAGACACTTCAGTACTTGACCCTCAATTAAGTTGAAATGATGAGTGTGAACACTGTTTGAATTGCCAGTGTAAATGGGCCTAAATTGATTTGGATCTATTAGACAGATTCTCTATAGTGAAGTTGATGGGTCAATGTCCATTTACAAGCCCATGCCTATCAAACCAGATAATTAGATGATAATAATAAATAGGATTGGTCCCCCCCATCAGCTTCCTAATCTTACTGATCTGTAGTTGGGCTTGGACCACCTTGGACAACCCATTGCATTCCAGACTTTGGATGCAAGCCATAACATGTACTACATCATTTGTTAATCATCACCGATAAGTCCTGGTCCAAACGCCTAGGTGGACTTTTCTTAATTTTGTGAAACAATCTCCCAACAATATATATAAATAAAACAGTTTGAGTAAATAAGATATAGCTAAATAATTGTATATAAACAAAACAAAAAAAAATACAATATAAAATAGAGTGATTCTTGTGTCCGGTCAAAAAACTATCTCCTTAAAATTATTTTGTCTGTTATCATGTGTGTAAGAATTGATAACCTTTTACGATAAAATAGGAGAGCGGGAGGTGTCACGAAAAATAATACCTTCAACGAATTTGAAAGAGCAAAAAACTATCATATAAAAGAGAAAGGTAGGATTTATGTTAAGAGATGATTATGTTTGTATTGAATGAGTAACCCTAAAATCTAAAGCAAAATATATAAGTTTGAGAAACTGTGTATACCATTTTTTTCATTTAATAAATAAATTTAAATTCGAGAGCCATTTTATATCCATAATTGAATTCGAATTATAACTGTCAAACTAGTTTTAATTCGTATTTAAAATAAATACAGTCCTAATTTTTTGCTTGTCTGCATGTCACATACGTAAAAAGTATAAAAAATTCAAAATCTTTTAGTAATTTTAAGTGATTTGAAGTGATTCAGGAAATTGTCGTAAACAAGAATGCATCTTAAACATTACTCATTGCGCACAGATAACATTCAACCACTCAAAGACTTCATCACGTGGGACTAAATACTCGAATTTTCCTATCCGTAAAAACCCGTAGAATTTTAGTTTCACGAATCTTGATTGAAATAATATTGATCCCCGAAGCAAAGCCATGATCCAGAAGACAGGGAATCTAATGCCTAAATGTATACATATAAGCTTCAACATCTCAAAAACAAATCAATAAGTTTACCAAATACTCCTACGAAAAAGGTCGGGGGTAAAGATAACAAAAATAATGTAGTAAAGTAATAAACAAATGAAGACGATAATGACACAAGTTTTAAGAAGAGGACTTCACTTGGTCTATTGAGAGTTGCCATATAATCTGATTCTAGAGCGCCATGACGCTCATTGTATTCAAGAAAGATTAATTATGTACATTATCAGTCCGTGCTATATAATTCTTCCCTTTTAACTTTATTAAAACAAACAAATGGAACATGACAAATTTACATACCGAGGCAATTGAAAAATTGAACCATATGAGGTGAAGGGCTATAGACAAAATCATTGCATAATGTAATACTCCACTAGTAAAGCTTAAGTTTAATAAACTGTAGGTAGGGAAGTTACAGATCACATTTCATATTTTATGTATGCTGCATTGCCGCTGAGTGCTGCGAGTATTATCCTCAATCGTTTGAATCATGAGATTTTAACCAGGATAACGGGAACGTAAAGTATTTCTAGTAAATTTTTATAATGTAACCTCATTCTGATTTTCATTAATCGGATTAAACCACATGATCCGCAATGCACTTAAGTTTGTTTCGTTTATCTGATACTAGTTTCTGCATTAGCAAAGTACATTCATACAGGCTTATCAAAGATCCATCCACAATGAAGTTGCAATTCTACTACAGAAAGAAGCACCCTATTCTAATGACACTAATAAAAACTGCTTAATTAATTGAATAATTAACCATGCATAAGTTAGGTCATCTTCACACTGGATCAGAGGCAATGGGAGGAGACAAAGTGAACAGTAATCGAGGATTTTAAAATGCAAAATATAAAATGTTTGAAAACAATTACTGTAAGAAAGAAGTAGGGGCATAGAAAAATGGAGAAAATTGAGAGCAACGACGTGTTTTATGGGATGAAAGTGCATTGGGGCTGGGAAAATTCAAGTTTAAACTTGACCCAAAGCTTCTTAATCTACGGGAAAGTGTTAACTAGTAGTGGAGTCTTGATTATAACCACCACCAGCGAATCTCTCTTGGACTCTACACCACCCCCCGACCCCTTGCCACTATCACTATTTATCCTGCTTTTTGCTGCCCTTTTAATTTCAATATCTCGCCGCAATCGTAAAGTGAGGGAGAGAAATAATGTTATATTAAATAGTATTGGTCTAAGAGCAAGTTAAACAATGTCGTAACATATGTCTTATAAATATAATAAATAATGGTGTCCGAATAATTTAGGACATTGGTTTGATATATCAGTTCCAACAATTTGTCTTATAGTTATGCTTTATTATTAAAATAATAATATATTTGAATTAAAAATGAAGGGAAGAGCAAAGATTAGAGGAGAGATATGTGTAAAAAAAGAGGGAAACACATTTTTTATTGATAGAAATGAAATAGGACATGTATTGTGGTGCCCTAAAAATAAGGCACTTGAAAGATTTCCTAACATTTTAAGACATATTTAGGATACTGAGCTCTGGTTTTTATCAATTACCCTAAATTTTGATTTAGGACATGTTTTAAGGCATTTCTTGAACTTGTTCTAAGTTACATATTAATTTGATTTTGATAAAATTATTTGTGCACGGATTCGGTGAATACTCGAAAATGGACATAATCGGTGAGAATAGATCTACCGTCTAGAATCGCTAAGAGATATATTAAAATGTGAAGAGATATGGGGGGTGGTGTGAGATGGATAGGTGGGAGGCAGTTTGGTTTGGCATTGAATTGAGAAAGCTATGTTTCCTTGCCCTCCTCCTCCATCATACATGGCCCGGGGGGACCCTTGAGATTCTGTAGTGCTATTTATTACCGGCGAGCAATAAGAATTGAATTCATAAAACGCCAAATCGTGTTACCTTCATTTTTGGTTTCTAGTCAAAATCTACCCACATAGGAACCAAATGACACCAATTATAAGTTGCTCCCGGTTGGCATGCGAATATATATACATCTAAAACTCGATAAAATAATAATTGATAAAAAAATAATTTTATTAAAATAATATTTTTTTTTTAATTTTAACATAATAAATATAGTATATATTTATTTATTTTTATCGTAGATAACCTGCAACCGCTAACCTTTTAATGCGCACTGGGTAAATCCCATAGGCTCTCGGAATAGCCTGCAAACCACGTGAAACAAGATAAACCGTATTTAAGCGACGGGCTCTGACTCAGGAGGCATAATCATAAATTTTCCTCTCATGAGATTCGAGCTTGTGACCAAGAGGATAGTTATCCCTTATTTAATCAACTGAGTTCACCCTTGCGAGTAACATAATATATATTTAATCTCGATAAAGTAATAAACTCATTAAATTAAATTTTCTCTTGGTTATCCCGACCATATTATTTTAAAGAGATTTAACTATATTTATATTTCTTGTGCAAATTTAAGAACAACAAGCAAGTTATAAATTTTCAGTTTATTTGCATCAAATTACTTGAAAGATATTATAATATAATTTTTGAATTTAAATTTTATAACACGAACACGAAAATACACGAAATATGAAAAATTGACGGGGTGGTGGTCCTGGACTCTGGGGGATTGGAATGCGAGGGTTGGGGGGAGGTTAGGAATTCAAATAAGGTGTTCCCCTGATGATTTGAGTCCACAGTCACACTCTGTGACCTGTGTATGTTATGGGACCTGGTTAGCTAATACATGAGCAACAACCAACATGCATGGGACCTCTAATCTCTTTTTTTTTTTCCCCTTTTTTTTTCACTCATTCAATCAACGTGGTGTTTCCGTTAAAGCAATAACCTTCCCCTTTTCCTTGCATTTCAACTTTAATCATGTATGCTTATGCCCTTCGTAATCATTCTTCACAAGCTTAACACTCATCCTTTCTTTTTCACAAAAGCATCCAATCTTTCTTGTACATTTTTTTAGAAAAATATTATTTCGGCTGCAATTCTTTTAATTTCCGGAGTAAAGTGGAAGTCAAGAAAAATAAATTGTCTCATCAAAGCACATAAGCGGATGAAGCATCACCTAAATCAACATTATTTATACACATTTTCTAGTGTGGGATGGACACATACTAAGTGTGAAATCTCGTTATTTTAATTCATTTTGATCGATTCATGTATATTAATAATTATGAACTCCCTACATATACATAAACTCTACCAATTGAAATAAGTTAAATCCGTGAAATTTTGTGTTCAACACATGTATACACATTGAAAAAATCGTTATTTATAAAGGCAGTATTTCTCTTTTCTTTTCAGTTTCTTTTTCAATGTGAAAAATAAAATTCGGGTTTAAAGAAATAATATTTTCCTTTTTGTTATATTTGTGTAGATTAAAGTAGTTAATTATCTCATGGTTGTTTAACACTCAGCTTATTATAAATAACTTAAACACCGATATATATTTGTAATCTAGTCTCGCTCACAGGCACTAATTTGCAATTTGCCTTTATAGACTCTTTGGCAAGATATCAAAATTCAGTACCCTGTAGTCTGTAGCCTGTACTGCTGAGCAACTGGTCCAAAATAAATTATTATAGTATCCAGATAACTTTACAGTTCACATTACATTACTACTTTGTTCCGACTTTAAAACTTTTTGTTTTCATTTCGTTTTTCAGTCAGCAATTACCCTGTTTTACTTGAAGGTGATTTCTGTTTGAACAGAATACAGAATCTAAACAGTGCTACATTTAGAAAAGAAAATAGAGTATGTATCTATGTTGATGGATAGATATTCAATTCAATATTGTTTTTTACAAGATTATAAGGTAATATTTAAAAACATTACCTTATAAAATAAGGTAATTTTAGACAAATATTCAATTAACTTTTTTTTGTCAGAAAATATTCAAATAACCTATCTATAAATAAAATAAAGTTTGCGGGTTAGAGCATCTCCAACCATAAAGAGCCTTTAGCAAAAAACTGAGTTGACATACCAAAAATAAAAAATATAGTCAATCTCTTCAAAAATTCACACTCCAACCATACACACCCTTATCTATAATTATAGCCAACCTCTTATAGATGACTATATTTGTCGATCACGCACAGGTCTGTAAGAAATCTGCAGGAAGATTATAAATCAGTTATTATTATATTAAAGTGATATATTCTATTTATAATAATCTAAAATATTAATAACATACTATTTTTAAATTATAGTCATCCAATATAGCCAATACCATCGAAGCAAAATATTTTACAGGTTCAACAAACTTTAGACAATGTCTTACGGGTCCAATTTAGCCGACCATTATAGCCAACCTCATTAGAAATACTCTTACAGCATCTCCAACGATATTGTTAAAACAGTTAGCTAAAATAATTTAAAATATAGATTATCTAAAAATTGATTGGACATGTAAGGTTATTTATTCTGGTGGAATTAACTATACTGATTGATTATATTTTAAAAATAGTATTTTGTTATTATTTCAGGTTGTTATAAATAAAATTTATTATTTCAATATGGTCACATATTATGTGTAATTTAACTACATGTTGTTTGAGGTTCGACAAATATAGTCGACGTAAAGAGATTGGTTAATTTAGTAAGGGGAATGCACATTTTGAGCGAATAATTTTTTACATAATATCTTAAATATATATTTATCGTACTAGTTGAAAACCCGTGTGAAACACTGTCCAATTAATTTATTTAAATAATTTTTAAAAATCGTAATAGCATAAGTTTCATGTCAAAATATCTATTTTTTTACTCGGAAAACCCAACCTAAACTATTGAGTAAGATATTTATGTCATGCTTATAATAAAAATATTATAATTGTTATACGATTTCAAAAAAAATATTATTTTATTAAAATATACTATGGAGTCATATGTGAAATAGGATTACTAAATTGAAATTAATACAAGAATTGCAATTAAAAACTGGATAAAATAATACATATTACCCATTTGGGAAATTTTAAAATAAGTAACTTATGACTTAAAATTAATAAGTGGCTTAAAAGTGATAAGTAGCTGAATACTTATAAGTTATGTAAGTGTTTGGTTAATTTTACTTATATGTCAGATTTTTTTTAACTTAAATGAACTAAAATAATTAATTTTTAAATACTATTATCTTAATTCATGATTTTAAAATTAACTTAACATTTAAAAACATATAATTAAAAACTAAAATTAATAAAAAACTGAAAAATCAAAATAAGTTGAAAAAAAGTACGTTTTTGCTAACATTCAACTTATCAGCTTATAAGTTGTAAATTCGACTCTGCGAAAAGCAAACGTGCCAAATGGACAAGTGAAGGTAGTCTTTTCTTGATCTTCTGGTGCAATGCAAATCTGATTATACTCCGAATAGCCATCCAGAAAATAATAATACTCATGACCAGCCAACCTGTCAAGCATTTGATCAATAAATGGAAAAGGGAAGTGATCCTTTCTCGTTGCTTTGTTCAACTTTCTGTAATCCATGCATACCCTCCATCCTGTGACTGTTCGAGTAGGGATGAGCTCGTTCTTCTCATTTGCTACCACATTTATACCTCCTTTCTTAGGTACACATTGCACGGGGTTCACCCAAGAACTGTCGGGCATACCATGATGTGGACACTTTCTCAACATCTCCTTGTAGCGCTCCCAAGCTTCGCACGTAGATTCTATTGGTTGCTGCGCAAACTGAGTAAGAGCACTCCTCATAGCTGCAGTCTTCGCCATTGGATAGTACTTCACCAGAAACTTTTGCGCAAGATCTTGCCAAGTAGTGATGGACCCAGCTGGCTCAAAATATAACCAGTCCTTAGCTTTATCCCTCAGAGAGAATTGGAAAAGCCTCAGCTTGATAGCCTCATCAGTCACACCATTATATTTGAAAGTACTACAGATCTCAACAAAATTCCTGATATGCATGTTGGGGTCTTCAGTCGCAGCACCTCTGAAAGAAACAGAATTTTGCACCATCTGAATAGTGCCCGGCTTGATTTAAAAGTATTAGCCTGAATAGCCGGATGAAGGATGCTTGACTAAATGTCATCAATTTTAGGCCGAGAAAAGTCAATAAGAGCTGGATCTGCTGCTGGAACTATACGATCACCCATGATAATTGGTTCTTTCTGCTCACTCTCTTTATCCGAATCTTCAAAATTTACCTTCTCCGGAATATCAAGAACTGAGTCTGTCTCCTCAGCCGTATCTAAAGTTCTCTTGTGACTGCGAGAACGTGTTTGCATAAACGCTCGCTAGAGTACCTGAAACACAACCGGAAACAATAAGTAACACGTCTTAATCAATGAGTCCTAATGACCACTGATGGCAAGTACATAAACTAAACAAATACGCCGAGTCCCTGGTAGCGGCGCCAAAAACTTGTTAGGCACAAAACCTTATCTACCATGTTTGAAGCTTAATTTATGCTTTGTAGAAAATATTTCCGTACCACAATTAGTATTCATTTTTATTATATACTCTATCTATAATTCGCGTCTTAAAAAATTATGATTTTGAAATGACCAAACTAATTAATTACATACGCACGTCGCACGTAATAGCAGCCGAACTCTTGACCTATCGCAGAGGGACATAAGCTTATTCACTATAGGTGTAAATAAGTCAAACAGTTCATGAGCTAGCCGAGCTTGACTAGTAAAATAGTAGAATTCGACTCGATATCTCGATCTCGAATTTTTCAATTTTTTACCGAACCATACTTGAACTTCAAATTACTCGGCTCTTAAGGCTCACCTCTATTCTTTTTATTTTTTATTATAAATATATTTTTATATAAAAAAATTTAATATTATATATTAAATTGAATCGAACTCGAGCCGAACCGAGCATATTTCGAGTATTTAGTGAAATCAATTTGAGTTTTCGAACCGAACTCGAGCCTATCGACCTTTTTACAAGTCGAGCTTCGAACTTTAAACTAAAGAATCGGTCGAACTCTATCCCGAATTTTTTTAATCGAGTTCGAGCCAAGCCAGGCAGTGTTCGGTTCGGCACGACTCGATTACACCCTTATCATTTAGTGCATCAACTCTTTGTTGGTCATATCACTTTATCGAGTTTGATAAACCTCGAGTTAATTTTATGGTATATGTTTGCTAATCTTTATATCATACTCTTGATAAGTATAAAGGCAAAAAAGAAAAGCAGGATTTCATTATTCTCGTAGAAGATGGGTTTATATAGCCAACAACCAAACAGTATTAAAGAAAAAATCGTAACAAGAAAATTATTATAATACGAAACTATCCAAGGTATAATATATATTGGCATTCCACTAAAAATCATGATAGCCAATCAAGAATTTGCCAAATAAGAAATGGAGCCACGTTTTCACACGAATCGAAAGTTACAACATCATGAATAAGAACATCCAAACGTATCCAAAAACAGAGTCACAGATTCAAATACTCATAATTGAATCCAAGGCCAAGCAATACGAAATAAGAGAAAAGATGCAGCCGCAAAATAAGAGATAACAGAGTATGCAAGAAAATAGGGTATCCGAAAAGACCATTCATGTCAAAAAAATAACTTTAGAAGTAAACCAAATATATAGCCAATACCAAAATTTGGTCTTTCGATATCGAATCCAATTTTGAAATCAAACCCAATAACAATCCAATCATTTACAAACAAACTCCAAATCTAATCTAAAACAAGAATTGAATCGAAATTGTATTGGAATCAAATTAAAAAACTTATCCAAATCTTACCAACAAAACTGTGTTCAATTCTAACATCAAACTGATACTAAAATTGTTGTGCAAGTCATGCCTACACTATAACAAGACTAGGTCAAATTGACAGCCCTAAGAATTAGTTGTATGATAATCTAAATCTGTATTTTGTGTTGTATTACTTGATTCTATAAAGTTGCAAAAGATCTTACTGAAGTATTTTTCTGTGAACAGTCTCAAGCATAAGAATAAACTATGGAAGAAGATCAACAAGATCATGACATAGAGAAAAGGTGAAGAAGCTTGGAGTTGAATAAATCTGTTTTAGGAAAAATATTCTAAGTCAAGAAATCTACAAGTCACCGATCAAGTGATATAGAGAAGTCATTCGAGAACTCTAGAATGACTTATCGAGGAGTCCAAAATGGATTATAGAGAAGTCTCAGAGATTTTGACAAGTCAAATGAAGATATGAAGATTGGAGATATCGACAAGTAAAATTCTCATTAGAGATATCAGAGATATCTACAAGTCAAAATGTATATAGAGATCTCTGATATATCGACAAGTCATTTTTGCATATAGAGAACTCAGAGTTACTGACAAGGTAAAATGAAGACATGAAGATTGGAGATATCGACAAGTCAATTTATCATTAGAGATTTCAGAGATATCTACAAGTCAAAATGCATATAGAGATCTCAGAGATATCGACAAGTCATTTATACATGCATAGATTTAGAGACATCGACAAGCCAAGTTCACTTATAGAGAACTCGGAGACCTCGACAATGCAAGTTCACTTATAGAGAACTCAGAGACCTCGACAAGTTAGAAACACTTAGAGAGAACTCAGAGATCTCGATAAACCATTATACTTATCGAGATGTCAGTTCTCTATAGAACAAACCGGAGATCTCGATATGAACCTCAAGTACAGAATGTAGACCAGTTAAAGATTCAAGATTATCAATCAACAAACGATCTAATCACTTAGATTGAAAAGTCTACAAAAGCAGCTTGAAGAGTGCAATATCAAGGGCCAAGATTGTTAGGCACAAAACACGCGCTACTAATTCATGCAAGTATATGCGTTCGCAAGTAATATAGAATAAATTCTAGTTCGTTCCCACAGAGACTCGGACTAATTATGTTCAATTAACACTTACTCACCAATGTATGATTACTTCTCAATATCAAGACAATAACACTTAGAATTGATTAACTAATTATTAACTACAATTAACTACGAAAATTGAAACACTTAATTGACACTTGAATTATCAATATTAAACACACATGAAATCATAACTTCATTATTACTTCCTTCAATAGTTATCGTTATTACCCTTAGCATGTAACAGTGATGATATTAATCGAACAACACGAAACTGATAAAAGCCAACTTTCGTTGTACTAATACCATTCTACCAAACATCCACAATTAAGATAGAAGTTGAATAGGCATCAATAATGTTGAGACCCTATATGTCTGCAGAATTTGACAACATAACGATTTAAGCATAAGTAATTCTTTATGATTACACAGGGCAAGTAAAACGGTTAGAGTTACCCACTAATCATGCATACACATGTATGAACCTATGCTAGCATGGCAAGTTCTAAACCTCGAGATCCACCGTCGCTTCACAAGAGATTAACATACTATCTTATATGTTCGCGACGCACATAAGACGAATAAGCGCAACCTATGCTAGATATCATACAATCATCACACACTAAGGTATTAAACAACTAACTAAAGAAATCCATAGTAAATCCGTTACGACTCCATGATCACGATTAGCCCATGACAAAACTCATCGTCACCATGGGTTCATATGAAAACATGATAATAACACATAATATAAACTCATAAAAATACTTATTAAAACCAGAGTACGTCACAAGAGTAATAAGGTTCAAAGTAAAGAAAACTAGCATCCACTGATACAACGAATAAAATAATCACAAGAAAACGTATGCTTCCTCTTCTTCGTTGCGATGTGCTAAAACGGTCTTCTTCCTTCTCTCCTTGCTCCTTGCTTGATACCACCCTCTATGAAACGTCTCTGAGAACTACTTATATAGAAGCCCACAAGAACCAGCCGTCTCAGAAGTCCATCAGAATAAGGATTATAAAAATCAGAATTAATTTTCTCGCCTCTGAGCGGCCGCCCCAGATTTCTGAGCGGGCGCCCAAGCTCCCAAGCGGCCGCCCAGCATCCTGAGCGGGCGCCCAAGCACCTTCTGGAAAATTCTGAATTCTGCTCCTGATTTTTGCTGCGTTCTGCCCCCAACTTTCCACAACTAATGCCAAGCACTTCCCTAGGCTTATTTCTGATGAATTCTTCCTACATACGCAAGTTATACCCTGAAATGCAAAAATACTAGAAAAACGCATCAAATACATAAAATGCCTAATTTCAAGACATCAATTCAAGCCATTATAAGACGTTCCAAGTGGTATAAAATGCCACTTATCAAAGATTAATTGACAAAGGAAGGTCACAGACCTACAAGATTTGCAAGGATTTACTAAGCCAAAAATGGAAAGCTTTAGAGATAAATTAAAGTAGGGTTTCGTACATCTTATTGCATGCTGTATAAACCTGTGTTTACTAATCTATAAAGTAAATACTGGTCATTTGTTTTTAAAAGTAACAAACAGATCTAGATTTTCTTGTACTCTCTCAAGATAAAAGTTGAGTTCTTTACTTACAAAGTACCCATGATTTATAGCAAGACATAACTTGATTTTAATACAAAATTAAGTGAATTTTTAAATATTATATTTGTTGTTTCATTTCTGCTAACATAATATAACTGCATTTCTTATATGTTTTGTTCACACAACCAAACAAATTTGAAAAGGCTTAAAAGTATCCAAAACACATTCACCCCCTTCTGTGTTATATTCAATATCTAACAAGTGGTATCAGAGAAAAATCTGAAAGTAAACAGATCAAGATCTTGGAAGAATGATTACACAAAATAAAAGCAATATCACGATACCAGCCTTTGATAAAATCTATTACACATTATGGAAGAAAAAGGTGATGTTATTTCTTAGGATGACCAACCCTATGTACATCCAGATTCTGAAGAATGGACCTTTTATTCCTATGGAAAGGATTGAAGAGTCAACAAATGGAGACATGGTCATTCCAGCTCACTATGGTCCTAAAGATCCTTCAAAATACACGAAAACTGAAAAAGAAAAAGTCTCTCTTGACAGTGGCTTACAATTGATTTTGATAGAGTCACTTGATAATGTGATGTACAACAATATTGTCAACGGTGACACAACCAATCAAATCTGGGAGAAGATTGAGATACTGTGTGAAGGTACAGAGGAATTTAGGTCAAATCAAAGGAGAATACCGGTGTCTCACTATGGGGGTTTTATGAAAAAACCAAATAAAAGTGTTACTGGTATGTTTGAAATATTCAATAAGATGATTAATGACTTGCAGCTTCATGACAAGTACTATGAAGCTGAGGAGGTTAACTTGAAGTTTTCGCTCACCCTTCCTGACCATCTTGAACATAAAATATTAGCCATAAGAGAAGGAAGAGATTTGAGCAGGATAACACTGGAGGTTTTATATGGAATTTTGAAAACATATGAATTGGAAATGATTCAAAGAAAATCCTTGAGAACTGGTCAAGGGCACATTGTTGATGGAACAAGTGCACTAGTTTTTAATGACAACAAGTCATCTGATGATGAACTAGAGATCCAGACTTCAGATGTCTCAAGTATTGAGCAAAAGAACAAGGAACCAATGAAGTGAGTTATTCTGGAACTTGAAGAAGATGAGTTCTATACATTGGATGAACTGGATGAGTTAGATCAATCCATGGCTTATCAGGCCAGAAAATTCTCTAATATTACAGTGAAAAAACCAAAGTTCTTCAAGAGTAAAGGACAGACATCTAACAAGGACAACAGCTAGAAAGGAAATGGACAGTACACTCATGGTGGCAAAAGTGGCTACAAGACTGGATCTGTTGACAAATCTAAAATAAGGTGCTTCAATTGTGATAAATTGGGCCACTTTGCTACCGAATACAGGAAGCCCGAGATGGTGAAGAAAGATAAAGCTTATTACAAAATAAGATTAAGTTTTACAAGTCTTTAATTTTTTTGGGATCCAGTTCACAAAAGAATAGAAAGGAAATCACTTCCCTTTTTCTCCTAATCTTCCCAAATGTGGCAAGAAAGTTCCGGAGACGTACATGTAAGGAAGTTTATCTGGAGTTGTAGGCAAAGTATGAAGCTCTCTTAAAGAAACAGTCTGGTAAAACTTATATTGCAGAAGAAAAATGTTAGAATGACACTGATGATGAAGAGGATAATGAGGAATTTGGAAACTATGCCCTCATAGCCATAGAGCAAGGAGAGTCATCCTCATCGAAAATAGAGGTACCAACTCTTACCACTATTGGTTTAAATACAAGTCAATATAAAGAGACTATTGAAAAGATGAACATAGAAATGTTCAATATCCATACTAGCATGGTGGCATCTACTGAGGAGGTTAGTAGGATGTCAAAAGCTAATGAGAAATTTGAGATTGAGAAACAAGATTTGGAGCTGCAGCTTGTTGAGCTAGAAACTGTCAAGCAGGAAAATGAATATTTGAAGAACAAGATGAAGTATGCTAGTGAAATAGAAGCTGTGTTGAGGGAAAAGATAGAGAAGAATGGAGTGAAGTTGAAGTCTTTCAGAAATGCTCCTCGGCTGGTTGGTCAGTACCATGAGAAAAACAAGCCATGTGCTAACAATAACCATTGGCCTTGACTATGATGCCTTGAACAACAACAAGAAAACTGAAGGTGACAAGGGCAAATCAATTATAAATGAAGATGTCCCGGCTATGCTGAGAAAAGTTGATTCACCTTAGTTCAAGGCATATGAAGTCAATTTCAGTGAAGAGGAGTTGGTCATCAAACAGGAAATTACAGATGAAAATAAAGAAATGAAACATGAATAAACTACTCATGCTACTGAAAGAAAGAGGAAGCTCATGGTTAACCAAGTTCCTAAGACACATGTCAAGGAAGTCAAGACTGAGAATACGGGAAGAAAGAAAAAGAACAGGAATGGAAAGATAGGAGTAAACAAAAGCAACAACTTTGCATTTGTTACAGATGGTCCCAAAAATCAATGTCAGAAATGTGGCTCAACAAATGATCTAACTCACATTTGTAAAAAGGATGTTAGCAAGCTAAAAGTGGGAGCCTGCAAGTACAGTGAAGCAAATGCAGAAGACTCTTACTCCTTTTCTGACTAATTTGACTGAATACCTTGCAACATGAAAGTGATGACAGGTTGTCATGAACTGAGAGTATATTTGAATTTTTTTAATTCTGAGTCTACAAACAAAAAGGAAAATACAAAACAACATTGTTCCTTCTGAATCAATACAATCTAATTCTCCAAATTATGTTAGGAAGAAAAAAGTACCCAATACTGTTTGGGTAGATATACACACTTAATCCTCATTGTGTGCAGTAAAAAATGAAGAGAGTCATATGGATCACGGACATTGGATGCTAAAGACATATGACAGGTGATAAGGCCCTGCTATCATAATTTGAGGAGATGGTTGGCCCATTGGTGACCTTTGGAGAGAACAACAAATGATTCATAATGGGATATGGAAATTTAGTTACTGAAAATATTATCATTGAAGATGTAGCACTTGTGGCTAGGTTAAAAGTGAATCTCCTAAGTGTCAGTCATTTCACAGATAAAGGATTCGATGTTACATTTGACAATGGTGATTGCTCAACAATCAGCAAAAAGACTGGTGAAATTGCTTTGAAAGGAGCAAGAAAAGGAAGTTTATTTGTCGCAGATTTACACTCAGCAAATAAGGAAGGAATCTGTTGCTTCTACACCAAGGCATCTGTAGAGCAAAGTAAACTGTAGCACAAAAAACTCTATCACCTGAATTACAAAGCAATCAATATCCTAGTGAAAAAGAAGTTTGTGAGAGATCTACCTAATCTGGAGTTTGCTCAAAATGAAATTTCTGAAGCTTGTCAGAATGGCATAATGAAGAGGTCCAGTCATAAGAGCAAAAATGTGAATTCCATAAGTGCACCATTACAACTTATTCACATGGACCTGTTTAGATCAGTTAATGTCTTATCAATTTCAAGAATGAAATATGCACTTGTGATGGTGGATGACTACTCAAGGTACACATGGGTAGAATTTATGCATTTTAAGGATGAAACTCCACACATCATTATTGAACACACCAAGAAGATTGAGAAGCAGGCTGAAGATCAGAATTGAATGAAGAGATTGAGGAGAGACAATGACACATAATTCAGAAATGCAACCTTAAATAAATTCTGCAAAGAAAATGGCATTGTTCAATAATTCTCAGCTGCTATAACACATCAGCGAAATGGGGTAGTTGAGAGAAATAATAGAACACTAGTAGAGGTTGCTAGAACAATGTTACAAGATGCTAAACTGCCAACAAGTTTTTGGGAAGAAGCTGTCAACACTGCATGATATACTCAAAACAGATATCTCATTAACAAGAATCTTGGGAAATCACCCTACTAATATTTCAAAAAGGAAGCCTACTCTGAAGCATCTTCATGTGTTTGGAAGCAATAGCTATGTTCTAAAAGACAACTCTGAATATGTGGGAAAATTTGACTCTAAAATTTTTGAAGCGTTTTTTTTTTGGGATATTAATCGGAGAGAACTGCCTAAAAAGTCTATGTGCTTGAACAAAAGAAAATTATGAAAAACACATATGTGACTTTTTATGATGACAAGTATCCAGACTTGAAATGCCTTGATGATAATGAAGCCGGGGACCTTAAATTTGAAAACCTCAACATTGATAGTGATTCTGAAGATAAAGCTGAAGTCAACACAAGCAACAAAATAGATGAAGAGTCAACTGAGCAAGTAAATCATGAGAATGGAAGCTCATCTCAAACATCTGAATCTGAGAGCACAAATTCAGGGAAAGAAAGAGGAGAAAGTTCTGCAAGTCATGCCAATGGTGAAGAAGATGCAGAAAATTCAAATCAACAAACTCACACCAGGAAATGGGATATGAGTCACACAAGAGAAGCAATTATTAGTGATCCAAATGCTGGAGTGAGGATTAAAAGTGCAACTGATAATGAATGTCTACATGCATGCTTTCTTTCACAAGTTGAGCCTAAGAAAGTTGAGGAATCTCTACTTGATCCTCAATGGATATCTGCTATGCAAGAAGAGCTAAATCAGTTTGAAAAAAAAAAGTTTGGAAGTTGGTTCCAACATCAAAGAACAAAAGTGTAATTGGAACAAAGTGGTTGTTCAGGAACAAAATGGATGAAAATGGGATTGTTATAAGAAACAAAGCAAGGTTGATTGCAAAAGGCTACTTACAGAAAGAAGGTATTGATTATGATGAAAATTTTTCTCCAGTTGCAATACTTGAAGCAATAGGAATCTTTCTTGCAAATGTTGCACACTCAAACTTTAAAGTGTATCAAATGAATATAAAGAGTGCATTCCTTAATGGTGAGTTTGAAGAAGAAGTTTATATGTAACAATCACCTGGCTTTAAAGATCCTGAATTTCCAGATTTTGTCTACCAACTTCTAAAGGCTCTCTATGGACTAAAAGAAGCACCTAGAGCTTGGTATGACACACTATCAGAATTTCTGCTTAAACATGGATTCACTAGAGGAACAATTGACAAGACTCTCTTCTACAAGCAGCATGGTGGTGATATGATCCTAGTTCAAATCTATGTGGATGATATCATTTTTGGTTCTACTAATGAAAAGCTATTTCAAAGATTCTCAAAACTCATGCAGAGTGAATATGAAATAAGTATGATGGGAGAGTTAAGTTACTTTCTTAGACTCCAAGTCAGTCAAAGAAGTGATGGAATCTTCATTAGCTAAACCAAACATGTTAAAGATTTATTGAAAAATTTTATGGTTGATTTTTTACCTGCATCTACACCTATGTCTAAAGCTACAAAGTTAGATGAAGATAAGAAAGAAAAAAGTGCAGACATTTCAGGTTATAGAGGAATGATCGGATCTTTGCTATATTTTTTTTTGGGGTAAATGAGATCTAGCCTCATATATTAAACTAAAAAAAAGAGAAGAATGTACAAGGGGGATCCTTCTTAAATTTCTAAGGAACAGATCTCCAAAAGAAATTAAAAGAAGGATAAAAAAATAAGAATAAAATACAAAAAGTGGAGCCAACAGGCCGAATCACCCAAGCCCAAAAACAAGACCACTAAGATGGATCTAGAACAGGACCCACATAAGTCCAACCAAAACCCAATCAAAACAACCCAAAAGAAAACCAATAAATCCCATCCCTGAAATTCCAACAGATCCAGCCACTGAAGATATGAATCCCAAAAACCCGACCCAAATGAACAATAATAAGCCCAGGATCTTTGCTATATTTGACTGCTAGTAGACCAGAATTTATGTTTGTAACATGTTTGTGTGCAAGATTTCAAGCCAATCCAAAAGAATCACATTTGATGGTTGTGAAGGGATATTCAGATACTTAAAGGGGACTCCAAACTTGGGATTATGATATCCTAAGGGAACAAGATTTGAAGCTGTTGGATACACAGATGCAGATTTTGCTGGATGCGGGATTAACAGAAAGAGCACTAGTGGAAGCTGTCAATTTTTTGGACAAAGACTTGTATCCCAGTATAGCAAGAAACAACAATTTATGTCAACTTTCACAACATAGGTTGAATACATAGCTACTGGAAGTTGTTGTGCTCAAGTGCTTTGGATTAGAAATCGGCTAATGGATTATGGCCTAGTGTTACACAAAATTTCAATCATGTGTGATAATTCTAGTGCTATATCTATTGTGGCTAATCCATTTAATCATTCTAGAACAAAGCACATTAATGTAAGATATCATTTTATTAGGAAACATGCTGCAAATAGTACTATTGAGCTTATTTTTGTTCCAACTGAAAAACAATTAGCTGACATTTTTACTAAACCTTTGGATGAAGCTACTTTTACTAGATTATTAGGTGAAATTAGAATGCTAAGTTCTTCATCCTAAATGCAAAAACTCAACTAATGTGTTGCAACTTATTGATTTCTAATAAATCAAAATTAATTTAATTTAATTGGAAATTAACTGGAATATGAGTTAGAAATATTTAAGAAATCTTTGTATATTTATTTTTCAAAATTCAAATTTTAGCTTGGAATATTTAAATTCTAAGAAAATTGTGTATATGTTGATTTACATCCTCAATATGTGAAATTAGCATAAGACATAATCAAAAAGAACAAAAGTATATAGAAAACTGAGTTCTCGATAAGTCTAACTGACTTCTCAACAAGTCATTTTGAGACTTATCGAATGAGTTCTCGATAAGTCATTTTTCTGACTTCTCGAAGGACTTCTCGACAAGTGTTATTGTGACTTCTCGATAAGTCATTGTAGAGATCTCGATAAGTGATAATTTACAGAGTTCTCTACAAGTATAAATTTTCGACTTATCAACAACTTAAAACTGGGATAATTTAATTTAATAAATTATCTTGATAAAATCATCTGGATTCTATTTTGATTTATTCAAATAAAATTTGGAAAAATTTCAGTCCACTCAGGACAAACTGGGTATTCATGCGTCATCTCGATAAGTCATTTTATAGTTCTCGATAAGAGTCAGGAAAGTGATATATCGATATGTATCTATTCTCACATATGACTTCACGATAAGCAAATCTCAACTGTTTATTTCTACATCTCGATAAGTTATTTACCTTTTACTATAAATACCCAGACATCTCGACATACACCTCTTTACGCCTTCGAGATCTCTAAGCGACCTAATTTCTGCAAATCCAAACCGTTTTCTCTCATTTCAAGGTCTTTCTCTCTAATTTTTTTTACCCACTCAAATTCAATACCTTAAAATGGCATCAAACATAGTTAGACTTTTTATTCCAAAGGAGGGAACCAACTACATTGCATTTACAGATGCAAACCAAACTTCTAATGGCTTCAAGAGTTTTGTGAAGTTCCTTCTTGAAACATACATTGCAGGTGCTCTAACTGCAAATCCAATTATGTAGTTGGATGTTCTCAGAGATTTTTGGAACACATCTGTGGTGAGGACAATAGTGCATGAGAACCAAGCTATGTCCATGATGGTTAACTGCTCCATTCAAGGCCAACAGGTGAAGTTTTTCTAGAGAATGATGTCAATATAGATTTGGTTATCCCTATTGATAAACTAATGGAGGTCCCAACTCAAGATGAGCTAGCTGAATTCATGGACTCTATCAATTACAGTGAAAGGATCAACTTAGCCAGCCTGAACAAGAAGAATTTGAGGAAGAAATGGTCATTCCTGTTTGACTCCATTTTGAGAGCTTTCACATGTAGGAAGACAGGGTATAATAACATATCTAGTATGGTCCAGAAGTTGGTATTCTCCATGGCTCACAACAGACACTTAAATGTGGGGCTATTGATTCTACGGGAACTAAGCACAAGGCTCACAATGCATTTGACCACAAGAGGTAATGAAATTTTCTTTCTTAGGTTAATAATGTCTACTTTAAACCATAAAGTTCAAGACATTCATTTACTTAAGAGTGTAGATAGAACACAAATAGGCATTTGTTAATAGGTGTCCAAAATTCTATTTGGTTCACTTACTACAAAGAACAAGGTAACTATAAGTCCCAGAATTACTCCACTCATGTTGAAGAGATTCAGGACTTATCTTTACCTTATGCCTGATATGAGGTCTACAGTAACAATTATTACAGTTATGGCTCCTGTATATGTGGAAGGACAAACACAGGAACACCAACAGGGGCCTTCCCAAACTGAGACCCTTCCTTCTTTATGACTAGCAGATAGGAAACCAACCACTTCATCATCCTAAAAGATTGAAGTGAGTAAAAAGAAGAGAAAGCACACAACTTTGACTGTGATAAATGAGAGTGGTGGGGACCAAACTGTTGTGCAAGACATTCCTGTACTATAACAAGACTAAGTCAAACTGACAGCCCTAAGATTTAGTTGTATGATAGTCTAAATCTGTATTTTATATTGTATTACTTGAGTCTGTAAAATTGTTAAAGATTATACTGGAGTATTTTTCTGTCAACAGTCTCAAGCCTAAGAATAAACTATGGAAGAAGATCAACCAGATCATGCCTCAAAGAAAAGGTGAAGAATCTTGGAGTTGAATAAATCTGTTTTAGGAAACATGTTCTAAGTCAATATATCTACAAGTCACAGATTAAGTCATATAGAGAAGTCATTCGAGAACTCCAGAACGACTTATCGAGAAGTCCAAAATATCTTATAGAGAAGTCTCATAGATATCGACAAGTCAAGTGGGGATGTGAAGATTAGAGATATCGACAAGTCATTTCTGCATATAGAGAACTCAGAGATATCGACAAGTAAAATGAAGATATGAAGATTGGAGATATCGACAAGTCAGTTTCTCATTAGAGATCTCAGAGATATCGACAAGTCAAAATGCATGTAGAGATCTTAGAGATATCGACAAGTCATTTCTACATAAAGAGATTTGGAGACCTCGACAAGCCAAGTTCACTTATAGAGAACTCAGAGACCTCGATAAGTCAAATTCACTTATAGAGAACTCAGAAACCTCGACAAGTCTAATTCACTTATTGAGAACTCAGAGACCTCGATAAGTCAGTACACTTATAGAGAACTCAGAGATCTTGATAAGCCATTATACTTATCGACATGTCAGTTCTCCATACAATAAACTGGAGATCTTGATATGAACCTCAAGTACAGAATGTAGACAAGTTAAAGATTGAAGATTATCAATCAACAAATAATCTAATCACTTAGATTGAAAAGTGTACAAAAATCAGCTTGAATAGTACAAGATCAAGTGCCAAGATTAACTGACAAAGAAAGGTCACAGACCTACAAGATCCTCAAGAATTCACTAAGCCATAAATGGAAAGCTTTAGAGATAATTTAAAGTAGGGTTTGATACATCTTATTGCATGTTGTGTACACCCATATTTATTGATCTATAAAGTAAACATTGGTCCTTTGTTTTAAAAGTAACAAAATAGATCTAGATTTTCTTGTACTCTCTCAAGATAGAAGTTGAGTTCTTTACTTACAAAGAACCCAGTAATTTGTAGCAAGATACACTTAATTTTTTAATACAAAGTTAAGTGAGTTTTGAAAAACTGTGTTTGTTGTGCATGCTCTGTTAATTATGTAAAACACAGTATCTCTACAAATTAGACTGTTTTGTTCATCATAACCAAACAGTTTGTAAAAGCCTAAAAAATAAAGAAAACACATTCAACCCCCATGTGTTGCACACTGACGGGATTTTAGCACATAAACGCAACGGAAACAGTAATTAAAAACGTGAAAAATCAGAATTTTCGAAACCCACCGCAGGATCCATGCGAAAAATAGATATTTAATTCATAGATCAGATTATTTATCTTAAGAAGCTTTATAAATTGGTTGACTAATGGAGATCCAAAGCTTGTTCAATAACCATGCATCTCGCTCTCGCGATCTACGCTCTATCGGTATCCACACGAATACTTGAACTCAAGGATTAGATGTGTACTAGCACAAACTCGTTTCTTCTTGATCTCTCCATCTTCTCTCTTGGTGGCTAGGGTTTTAGTAAAAGTCTTGCTAACAAAATCAGCCACACAAGAGATATTATATAGAGAGTAGAAAAAGAATTATAACTCTTAACTAATTAGGAGTTATTATTAATTCGAAATCCTATTTGTATAATAATTAAGTCACACTTAATTATTTAACAAATGAATTTCATAATTAATATTAGTAAATTCGAATATCAATATTTATCTAATTAATTAAGTCATACTTAATTAATATTATAAATATTTTGAATTACTTTAATATAATTTAAATCCAATTTAAATTAAATCATTCAAGCATTCTTTGTGTGTGACCCTATAGGTTATTATTACGTTGACAACGAATTTTAAATCTAAATTAAAATCGTAAACAATGAGCGGCATCTAGTAATACATCATTACTACCCAAGTAATAATAATTGAATCAGTGATCGATTAAACCTTTCGTGAATAATGTACAATATAATATAATCTCTTTAACCAAATTTATAGATTAAACTAGATGCATGTAATGTGTCATCCCCATCAATGTTTAATCCAGGTTTCTTTGATCAATGAGTAGACTATCATATTAAATCAATATTTGAGTGTGACCACGCATTTCATAGTCTAGCTCACACAAGAGACCAATAATGACTTCAGGTCTAAGGACCATTACATCATTATCACTGTGAGAATTACTTATGACACAACAGACATGTAGAATCTCACATTGGGTCTGTCCAGCACCTTGTACATATACACTTGCCTGTGTTTTTGACTTTAGTATCATCATACCTATGACGAATGAGATGTGATCATCAGTCAACAAACACACCAGTCTTAATGTATTATTATTGTCCCTTAATAATAATACTCGACTAGAGACCTTTAGAAATATTGATACTATTCTCATAATCTCATTTCTAAGTCACGTACTTAGAGATATAGAATTGTATATCATATTCCAAGGACATTTATTAATCTAACATTTATATCGCAGTAAATTAAGAATTAATAAATTATAAAGGGAATAATCGATGGAATATAAACATAATAATCCTAATGTCTTAAAGTAAAACATCATAGTGTTGTCTCTAGGGCACAAACACTAACAATCTCCCACTTACACTAGAGCCAATCACCCATTTAACTAATACTCATGGAACTAGTATGACCATTGTGCTTCTGCTGCGACAAAGACTTAGTCAGTGGGTCTGCAACACTATCATTACTATGCACTTTAGATTTATATCTCCTTGATCAATAATCTCATTAATAAGGTGATATCGCCTAAGGACATGCCTAAATAGTCTTCTTGGTTGTTTCAAAAGTATCAATATATTCGGCTTCCATTACAGAATCATCAATGTTCTTGCTGTGAACCATTCCAGCTAACATAACTTATATTTAGAAAAAACACAAACCAGACATAGACACATAATCATCCTTGTCTATCCAGAAATTAGGTTAAGAAACTAGTATCAGTGTAACCCTTTACAACCAGTTCCATATCTTCTCTATACACCAAAAATAAATCTTTAATCCTCTTTAAGTACTTAAGAATATTCTTGAAAATTATCCAGGGACCCTCACCTGGATTAGACTGGTATATGCTCGTCATGCTCAAAGCATATGAAATATTAGGATAAATACATATCATTGTACACATTATAGATCCAATTGCTAAAGCATATGGAGCTTTCTCAAACGGCCCTTATCATCTAATGATTTAGAGGGCAATTATCTTTTGAGATCATTATCCCATGAGACATCGAAACACATCTTTTCTTTATCTCCTGCATCCTAAAATGATACAATATTTTATCAATGTATGTACTCCGACTAGGTCGATTAACCTTTTCAATCTATCTCTATAGATCTTGATTCCTAATATATAGGTAGTATCGCCTAAGTCTTTCACCGAAAAACTATTTCTCAACCAAGTCTTAACAGCCTGTAGAGAAGGTATGCCATTCCTTATTTGTTATATGTCATCTACATATAATACTAGGAATATCACATGGCTCCCACTAACCTTCTTGTAAATACATGGTTCATCTTCATTTTGAATAAAGCCAAACTCTCTAACTGTTTCATCAAAATGAATATTCATTCTCCCTGAGGCTTGCTTCAATCTATAAATAGATAGAAGCAACTTACAACTATCTTAGCAAACTTTGGATCGAAAAAACCCTCAGGTTGTATCATATATACATCCTCTTCAAGGCTCCCATATTAGAAAGCAGTTTTGACATCCATTTGCCAAATCTCATAGTCAAAGTAAACAACTATTGCTAACAAAATCCTGATGGACTTGACCACAGTAACCGGTGAAAAAGTCTCATCATAGTCTATACCATGAATTTGTTTAAAACTTTTTGCGACTAGTCGTGTCTTATAGGTCTGTACTTTACCATCCATGTCAGTTTTTTTCTTGAAAACCCACTTGCACCCTATAGGTTTAACCCCTTCGAGTAGATCAACTAAAGTCAATACTTAATTTTGATACATGGATTTTATCTCATATATCATGGCCTCTAGCCATCTCTCGGAGTCTGAATTGTTCATAACATCTTGGTAGGTGAGAGACTTATCATTATCCGTAAGCATTACATCACCATCTTGAGTCAAAAGAAATTCATAATTTCTCCTGGGCTCATGGTGAATCCTACTAGATCTACGAATAACCTGTGTTTCTTGGACATGATTACTTTCAACATTTTGATGTACATCTTGATCTTATTCCAACTCTGGTTCAATGTTATCATGTGGTTCTCGATCTTCATCGAGATGTATTATCCTCCCATTGATTTTCTTAGAAAGTAATTCTCCCTCAAGAAATACAGCGGCCCGAGCAACAAATACTTTATTCTCGGAAGGATTATAAAAACTATACCCTAGTTTCACTTGGATATCCCATAAAATAGCATCTATCTAATTTTGGTTCAAGCTTGTCAGAGGCTAAAAATTTTACAAACGCTTCACGTCCCCAAATTTTCATAAATGACATGCTATGACATTTATCACTCTATATCTCATACGGAGTATTTTGAACCGCTTTAGTCGGAACTTGGTTAAGTGTATATGCAATCTTTTATAGAGCATAACCCTAGAAACTGAATGGAAGATCCGCTTGACTCATCATTGATCGCACTATGTCCAACAAGGTACGATTTCTCCTCTCAGAATCTCAATTTCATTGAGGTGTTCCAAAAGGAGTAAGTTATGATACACTATCACACTCCTTTAAGAAACTCTTGAAATTGAGGTTTAAGTATTCTCCTCCACGATCTGATCGTAAAACTTTTATACTTTTCCCTTGTTTGCTTTTCTACTTCGGCCTTATATTCTTTGAACATTTCAAAAGAATCGGATTTGTTCTTCATAAGAACCACATATCCATATCTACTGAAATCATCAGTAAATGTTATGAAGTAGTATAAGCCACCCCTTTCCATCATACACATTCGACCACATACATCATTATGTATAAGTCATAATCGTTCAGTGGCCCTTTCACCTGATGAGGTAAAAGAAACTTTAGTCATTTTGCTAATGAGACAAAGTTCGCATCTTCCGTATGATTCAAAATCAAACTTATCCAAGTATCCATCTATATGTAACTCAGAAATGCGTTTCTCATTAATATGGCTTAGCGACAATGGTAGAGGTCATGTTTGATTTGATTCATCTTAGAACATATAAATTGTTAACTAATTGTGCAACATTAGAAGCCTTATCATTAAAATATAATAAATAACTATTATTTATTTAATTAAAATGAAAACCTTTTTTGTCCTGACAAGAAATTGATTTAATGTATCCCCTAAAGGCAGACACGTAATAACAATTTATCAAGTTCTCAATCTCGCCTATATAGGCAAAATTAGGTATCGAGTTCCTTCAACTAGAGCAACAACTTTTGCTCCAATTCTAACCCGATACCTGAAACTTGACCATTGCTAGTCTTCTTTTTTAGATCTTCCAAATACGCTCAACAATTTAACTTCCAATCATCCAGTTATTTCCACATAAATGACAATCATCTCCTTTAGCAACACCACTATCAGGCTTCAAAAGCCCTTTGGGATTGGACTTTGGTTTGGCACCGAATAAGATCAAATCTTCACCTTGCCTGTCCACTTTCCTTTCCCATTTGTATTCTATGTGTAAATCATCAATATGGACGTAATTTATGCCTTTACCGTGTTATTTTCAGCAGTTCTAAATATGCTTAACAACTCAGTGACTGTTCTGTCAATCTCATTCCTTTTGTTCTTAACAAACTAAGAATATAAGTTGTTCAAAGATTGTTTGATCAAATCAAGCCGAGTCTCTAGACTATTCTTGAAACCCAAAATATCAAGGTACATATACCTATCATCTTTAAAACATGTGATCCAACCGGATATCATTCACCCATTAATGCAAAAGTATGGTGTCTTATTATTGTCAAATCTTTCTGACGAGCCTATCCTTCAAACATCCTTTGAAGGTGCTCAATCATATCATAAGCATCATTATGCTCTTGTTTCTTCTAAAGCTCAGCACTCATAATTACAAGCATGAGACATGAAACATCAGTTGCATAATCAATTTGCTTCCGGTAAGCATTTTGTTCAACACATGTTTCATTCTCAACTAGAAGAAATAAGGGAGGGGTTTGAGTGACATCCTTGAACCTGAGGACAATCCTCAATTTCCCATGTCAATTGAGGAAATTATTTCATGTCAGCTTGTCCTTCTCAAGGACTATTACATAGAGAAGTTATTTGTGTTATTTGTCATTTGATATCTACAATATTAAAGTATATAAAATGACTTAGTCTATAGATGATCATTAAATTATGTTCAAGTGATTATTCATATATATATATACACAATATATATCTCCCACTATTTTTATCAAATCAATAGCCCTGACTATTAATTCGGAAAGAATATCTTTTATATCCTTTCTAGTGAGCCAAGATCCTTATTTCACCATGCGTTAGGTCAACTTTGGCTTTTCTCCTAAAATATGATTATTTAGGTAGACAATATTTATCAATTATATCAACTATATAACTCTTGGATAGCTTGGTGGAATAACATTTGTTCATATTTATCTAATAAATCTCGTCAAGCTTTATGCCTCCAAGTTCACAATCCTATTGTGGTAACTTAGTAAAGTCAAACTCAATAGTCAAAAGTATCAATATACTTCAACACATCTCCCACGATAGATAGGAGTTCTTCGCTTTGGCGAACCCACTCCTTATCGATTTAGGGTTAACGCATTAAACTTATTGAAGGCATCCGATCAACTTAATATTAACTTTAGAGTTTTGTTAATTATAAAACGATCATGGTCCCATCATAAAAAAATTCCCAATTTTTCCTTGAATAGAATACTTCAAATCAATATTCTTCAATGGTTTTTTTCCAGGTAGTGAGGGAGTCACAATGGTCTCGCTTAAAACCCACAACCTTACAAGTTCAAAGAACTCGCTTTTGACAAAATCTCCACATGTCAGAAATAAAGAAAAATTGTATTTTATTATGTGATTCATAAACACGATAATCTCATAATCATTTGTTCATTTTAAAATCTTGAGTGGTTACAGATTTTATCTTGTTTAGCAAGCATGGCATGAGTGTCGTATCTAATACTTACATCCTTAATCTAATTAAGAATGCATCTTTATAAACTACTCTACACATACATTCATCATATGCACATATATATGTAAAGTGCAATAAATAAATGTGGTTGAAAATACTGTGTTTGTTGTGCATGCTTTGTTAATTATGTAAAACACAATATCTCTACAAATTAGATCGCTTTGTTCATCATATCCAAACAGTTTAAAAAAGCCTAAAAATAAAGAAAACACATTCAACCCCCATATGTTGCACACTGGAGGGTTTGGAGCACATAAACGCAACAGAAACAGTAATTAAAAATGTGAAAAATCAGAATTTTCGAAACCCACCACAGGATCCATACTAAAAATAGATATTTAATTTGTTGATCAAATTATTTACCTTAAGAAACTTTACAAATTGGTTGACTAATGGAGATCCAAAGCTTGTTCAATCGCTACGCATCCTGCTCTCGCGATCTACGCTCTATCGATATCCCCACGAATGCTTGAACTCAAGGATTGGATGTGTACTAGTACAAACTCGTTTCTTCTTGATATCTCCATCTTCTCTCTTGGTGGCTAGGGTTTTAGTAAAAGTCTTGCTAACAAAATCAGCAACACAAGAGATATTATATAGAGAGTAGGAAAAAAATTATAACTCTTAACTAATTAGGAGTTATTATTAATTCGAAATCCTATTTGTATAATAATTAAGTCACACTTAATTATTTAACAAATAAATTTCATAATTAATATTAGTAAATTCGAATATCAATATTTATCTAATTAATTAAGTCATATTTAATTAGTATTATAAATAATTTGAATTACTTTAATATAATTTAAATCCAATTTAAATTAAATCCTTCAAGCATTCTTTGTGTGTGACCCTATAGGTTATTATTACGTTGGCAACGAATTTTAAATCTAATTTAAAATCGTAAACAATGAGCGGCATCTAGTAATACATCATTGCTAGCCAAGTAATAATAATTGAATCGGTGATCGATTAAACCTTTCGTGAATAATATACAATGTAATATAATTTCTTTAACCAAATATTATAGATTAAACTAGAGGCATGTAATGTGTCATCCCCGTCATTGTTTAATCCAGGTTTCTTTGATCAATGAGTTGACTATCATATCAAATCAATATTTGAGCGTGGTCACGCATTTCATAGTCTAGCTCACACAAGAGGCCAATAATATCACTCCTAAAATAGGAGGGTTAAATCCCATCTAGATCATTCATATTTTTCATATGATTCATAATATACCCAATGCCCACTTTTATCATTACCCGGTCAAGGATAACTTTTAGTAGAATCAATGTATATTAATTCTCGTATAGAAAAATAATGACTTCAGGTCTAAGGACCATTATATCATTATCATTGTGAGAATTACTTATGACACAACAGACATGTGGAATCTCACATTGGGTTTGTCCAGCACCTTGTACATATACATCTACCTGTGTTTTTGACTTTAATATCATCATACCTATGATCAATGAGATGTGATCATCAGTCAACAAACACATCAGTCTTAATGCATTATTATTGTCCCTTAATAATAATACTCGACTAAGGATATTTAGGAATATTGATACTATTATCATAATCTCATTTCTAAGCCACGTACTTAGAGATATAGAATTGTATATCATATTCCAAGGACTTTTATTAATCTAACATTTATATCGCAGTAAATTAAGAATTGATAAATTTTAAAGGGAATAGTCGATAGAACATAAACATAATAATCCTAATATCTTAAACTAAAACATCATAGTGTTGTCTCTAGGGCACAAACACTAACACACACAATATCTAACACAAACACAAATAGAGTTCATCCTGGTCAAGAAACCAAAGAAGGTAAAGCAAACTGAGTTGACCATTCAAGCTATATTTGCATCCTCCTAAAAGGATGTAGTTGAAAAAGAGGGAACTAAACATACTCTAGGGGCATCCTCTCAACAGGGTGTCTCTATTGAAAAGAGCACTCTCCCTAGTGCACCTTGTAAATAGTCTGCACCAACACTTGAACACATTCAAGTGTATGAAAGAAGGAATAAAGATGACACACACAGAGAGCACATCTTTTGAAGCTCTCTCATCTATTCAGGGGGATCTGATAACACTTAATTCTGAAATCACAAATCTTAATTCTAAAATTTCTTCTTTATACAATGAAACACTTGAATCTAATTCTCAAGTATTGCCAAAATCAAGTGACATGGTTCATAAAACTGTGTTCACCACCTATGAACCACATCTAGATGGTGAGAGGCTACTAGCTGGGGTAGACCTTTATGACACTATCAAAACCACAAGGGTTTCATCAGTTTTAACTGAAGACCCTGTGAATGTTACTCAAACACCATCATGTGCTAAACAATCTTCACAGATTGATAGATTTGAGGGTAGTACTTTTGAGGGGGATCTATCTAAATCCTCTCCAATTCAATTGAAGGATCCTCATGAAGGAACAACTCCCCTCAAAACCCTAGCTGAAATTGCCTTAACAATTAAAGCTAGGAGTCCAATTGCCAATGAGCCTATTAGAGGGGAGGAAAGTCAAGCACATTCAAGTTCCAGCTCTCTGCAAGAAGAGCAAGGTGACAGTAACCTGGTCAAATCCCCTCCAATTCAAATTGAAGGTTCCCATTGTTGGTGAACAATACATTGTCACATCCACAGTTTCAACGGTGAGTCAAATTGTGACATCTGTCACAGGTAGTGTTCCTGAATACCAACCATCTACCTCAACTCAAACAGACCTGCCATCTACATCAAACACTTCTCAACAACCCTCACACCTAATCTCCCAATGGCTCCAGGATGCTCAGGCTCAACCAATCACCATGAATGACCTTCTGGTATATCAACTTTCTGGACTTGCCAACATCATACAACAGTTTCTTACAACAGACATGTCCAATCAGGACTATCAAGCAATCTTGTTGTCTTACAAAATAGATGTTGAAGAACAACAACAGAAAATAGTCAATAAAGGTGAACATGATGGCAATGTGGATGCTTGGTTAGACAAGGACTTCGGTATAGAGATGGATAAGGTTTTGGCTAGGTTTAGAGAGAAGTATGTAACCATCTTTGGAAACAATGCCAAAAATCTCAGTCCCCGGGAAGTTTATGATGTTGTTACAGAGGTCTACAAGGCACAACTCAATGCTTTTCACCTTATTGGTAAAGCATTGCAACAAACTCTGAACAGTCATCAAGACAGAATTAGAAGATTGGTGAATGACAAGCTGGATGATCTTGTGCCTACTCAAGTTGAGATCAAGAACAAATTTCTTAAATTTGCCGACCAAATGACAAGATTTGATATGTCCATCATGGAGCAAATCATCAAGCAACTAAAGCAATCCTTTGTAGATTTGCATGAAGTTGTCCAGAATCACATTACCAGTACCAATGACACAAAGGTCAAACTGGATCGACTTCATCAAGCAAGATATGAAGCATCTGCTCTTTTAATGCAAGGGATCAAGAAATCAATACAAGCTATATTTGGTGCATCTGTCTTCTCAAGCTCCCAACCACAAATGTCAACTTCAACAAACCTACAAATCTAAACTCTTCAAACTCAAGTCTCCACTCTACAATCATCAAATGATTCATTGACAACTCAAATCTCTCAACTCACTGCTCTGGTACAAAGTCAACAGGCTGACATTAAAACTTTGGTAGACTCCCATAAGCATCTTCAAATGCAAAATTTAGTTTCTCTGGGAGCTATCATGGATGCTCTAAATATTCCATTTCCTACACCTACCAGAAGCTGTGAGGCTTGAAATTCCTTTACCTCTACTCTTTTCTACAACCAAGACTAAGGGGGAGATAGAGGCTAGGTTGCTAAGATCATCTGTCCAAACTCAAAAAGCCAAAGCCAAGGAAACTGAACAACAAGATGTTGGGATGGAGAGGCTAATGAAATCAGCTGAGGGACCTAGTCTGAGTAGAGAATTTGATGAACCTCTAAGGGCTCTCAGAGTCTCTCTAAACAATAACTTTTTCTCTTACAATAAAGCTCTGGATAAAACAATAAATTTCTTCAGGATGATCTGGGTAACCAAGGATAAATTTCAGGAGAAAAGAATTATTGTCAATATAAATGAATCTGGTGTGGATAGGGGTATGCATGTGTCTCTCAACTATCTCATTAAAAGTAGGGCATCTAAATTGGACATTCTAATCAACAAGGTTAACAGAGTGATTCACGAAGACACTCTTTTGCTCAATAAATTGAAAAAGGCTCAAGCAGCTGCTTTTCCAGAAGCATATCTCCAACCATTCAAGGGAGTGGTATGCATCTGTCCAACCACCAAGCATTGCAAACATTTTCATATTCCAAAGCAATGTGTCATGGCAAACAAGTAGCTGATAATGATTCTGGAAATAGACTTGAAAACAAAGCAGTATAAGACTGTCGAAGACGAGGATATGATCAAGATACTGGGGAGATACTTGAAAGATGCTGAAACCATGTTGACCAAAACAAATATCAATACTAAGGATGGCTTGGATGATGATGATTAGAAGAAAGATGATTAAAAACCTTCTGACTTACATTCAAGTCAGTCTTCTAGAGCAACTGGCAGCAAGTGAATGAGAAAAGAAAGAGTCAAGATGACAAGAATGATGGAAAAAGAAACAGAAAAGGTGGAGAAGGGGATTCAAAGAAAAAAAGTGCCCAGGAACTGCAAGTCAAGATTCAACATACTCAAACCCTTAAGTCTGCAAACTCAAACACTCAACCATCTTTAACCTCTAAACCTAAATTTTTGTACAAACAAACTGCAAACACCTTACTCAAAATACCTATCACTTCTAGCCAAACCGCCCTAAAGAAGATCACAGACCTACCTTCATTTAAGCCACCAATCAAGACTCATTTTAAAAATGTTGGGAGAAAATCAAAGAAGCTGCAAGTTGGAAATAGAGTTATCTAGAATTGTTTTAATCAAACTAACTTTCTACCTATAAATTGGTGCATCTTAGATGATGAATGCTTTCAACAATTATCTGAAGAAATGGTCAAAGTTTGGGTTGTATCATATAAAGAAGTCAGAATCTATTACTAGGAAGGCTCTTTTACTCTACTTGGAAAGAATTTAATGAATCTACTTTCAATAACATAATTCAAGAGGGTGATTAGCTTGATGAAGGATAAGGACATAAGTAATAGGGCATTGAAGGTTGTGATGTGTGTATGGTTGAGAGAAAGGGATGATAGAATTGCAAAAGCAAAGGCTGAAAAAGAGGAAAAGGAAAGGAAGTATGCGAAAGAAATAGAAATGTTTGAGCAGAGATCTAATGAACTCAAGGCAAAAGGGCTGAGCAGAATATCCAAGGATGAACATTTTCTAAACATACAACCTGACAAATTTTCAAGATTCAGAGTTGGTTACTTGAATAGTTACTCATTAGATGATTGGAACAAGCTTGTGGAATCTCAAAGAGGGATTGAAATCATAGAGGAACTTCAAGTACATGTAAATCTAAAGGACCTCATTAGACAACAACCAAATTATGAGAAATTCATGTGATGATTGTACTTATTAAACTCATGTAATCACTCGGTGTATAAAAGCCGTATTTAGTATTCTGTCAATTTTATGTAATCATTTTTTTTGTAACTTGGGGTTAGTTTTGTTATCAGGCATGAATTTGTGATAAACATTATTCTCACAAATTGGGGGAGATTGTTGTACAAGACATGTCTACATTATAACAAGACTTAGTCAAATTGACAGCCCTAAGAATAAGTTGTATGATAATCTAAATCTGTATTTTGTATTGTATTACTTGAGTCTGTAAAGTTGCTAAAGATCAGACTAGAGTATATTTCTGTGAACAGTCTCAAGCCTAAGAATAAACTCTATAAGAAGATCAACAAGATCATGCCTCAGAGAAAATGTGAAGAAGCTTGGAGTTGAATAAATCTGTTTTAAGAAAAATATTCTAAGTCAAGAACTCTACAAGTCACGGATCAAGTCATATAGATAAGTCATTCGAGAACTCCAGAATGACTTATCGAGAAATACAAAATGGCTTATAGAGAAGTCTCAGAGATATCGACAAGTCAAATAAGATATGAAGATTGGAGATATCGACAAGTCAATTTTTCATTAGAGATCTCAAGATATCTACAAGTCAAAATGTATATAGAGATCCCAGAGATATCGATAAGTCATTTCTGCATATAGAGAACTCGGAGATATCAACAAGGTAAAATGAAGACATGAAGATTGGAGATACCGATAAGTCAAATTCTCATTAGAGATCTCAGAGATATCGACAACTTAAAATGCATATAGAGATCTCAGAGATATCGACAAGTCATTTCTACATGCAGAGATTTAGAGACCTCGACAAGCCAAATTCACTTATGGAGAACTCAGAGTCCTCGACAAGTCAAGTTCGCTTTTAGAGAACTCAGAGATCTCCATAAGCCATTATACTTATCGAGATGTCAGCTCTCTATAGAACAAACTGGAGATCTCGATATGAACCTCAAGTACCGAATGCAGAGTAGTTAAAGATTCAAGGTCATCAATCAACAAATGATCTAATCACTTAGATCGAAAAGTCTTCAAAAGTAGCTTGAAGAGTGCAAGATCAAGTGCCGAGATTAACTGACAGAGGAAGGTCACAAACCTACAAGTTTTGCAAGGATTTACTAAGCCAAAAATGGAAAGCTTTAGAGATAACTTAAAGTAGGGTTTAGTACATCTTATTGTATGTTGTGTAAACCCGTGTTTACGAATCTATAAAGTAAACACTGGTCCTCTGTTTTTAAAAGTAACAAACAGATCTAGATTTTCTTGTACTCTCTCAAGATAGAAGCTGAGTTCTTTACTTACAAAGAACCTAGGATTTGTAGCAAGACATAAGTTTATTTTAATACAAAATTAAGCGAGTTTTGAAATATTGTGTTTGCTGTTTCATTTCTGCTAACAAAATATAACTGCATTTCTTATCAGCTTTGTTTACACAACCAAACAAATTTCAAAAGGCTTAAAAATATCCAAAACACATTCACCCCCTCTGTGTTGTATTCAATATCTAACAAAAATCAAATCCAAAACTGAATACTATGAAGGGCCAACGTGCCTATTGAACCAAATATACTAAAATAAATGGTCAATGTGCCTAGAGCATCTAATAAACCAAAACAATACAACGAAGGGCCAATGTGCATAGAGTATCTAGTAAACTAAAACAATCTCGCGGAGGGCTAATGTGCATAGAGCACCCAATTAGCTAAAACAATACCACGAAGGACCAATGTGCCTAGATCAACAAACAAACTAAAATAATCCCTTATAAAGACAATGTGCCTATCACACCAGATGAAAAAAACAAAAGGTGAAAAAGATACATAGAAGTGATTTTTATGACACTTTAAGATTTTAGAGGGGCGGGTAACTTAATATGATATTATGGCTCAGTTTAGGTAGTGACTCGGGTTTGAGTCAACCTACCCAATTTATTTATTTAAAACATTTCTTATTGATATGAGTATTGATATTGATTATTTTTTGTTGTAAATCATAGCGAAACGTATAATATGATTAAATGAGAGTGTTAAAGAATCTAGAATCATATTCGAGTTTTTTCTAATATCTAAGAATTTTAAAGGAGAATCTTCTGAAAAAGTAAAGGCACCATTTTATAGAGTGTGGTTGTTTGAAGAAAGCTTGTAAACTATAGTAGAGTTTTTATCTAATTGGCTTATCTTTTAAAGTTATATTATAAACTTGTGTTGTGTGGTTAACATATGAAACAATGTTTGTAAATATTTTTTTAAATAATGTTTTATGTAATGCAAAATATATCTTGAGATGACCTGTTGTTGATTGATATTTTAAGAATAACTTGCAATCGATTGGGACGTTACAAATGGTACTAGAGTCAAATTTGAACAATTATGATATTAAAATTGCAAGTATCTACTAATAATTCATAAACTGAGGTTGAGTACAAGTTTTTTGGGTTATACTGGTCAGTGATTTTGGATTATTAGTAGATACTTGCAATTTTAATATCATAATTGTACTCAACCTCAGTTTATGCTAACTCATGTATACTGGTCAGTGATTTTGGATGATTGCTCATGCTAACTTCGTTACCTATTTAAAAATGAAAAATAAACTATGATGTTAAATTTAATATTAAAATTATAAATTCGATCAAGGATGATGTCCTTTTTTTGAGGAAAAATTAATTTAATGAAATGAAGAATCATACATAATAGTCTCCAACAGTACTTCTGGAGGAGACGTGAATAAATTGTAGTGATCAATTAAACAAGGAAATATAGCCAACTGATGGGCAACCTTGCTTGTTTGCTTGCCTTCGAATAAATGACACTGGAAAACTTGGGTTCACTTTTAAACACATCTTGCTATCTTGAAGCACATGACCCACCTCCAATTCATTCACCATACCATGATGCAATGCTTGCACTATAAGGAATAAATCGGTCTTTATTATGACATTTTATATTCACTTACATGCAACCCACTTCGGAGCTTCATACGCACATATCGATTCTGCTACAAAAAATGGAACAAGGATCTTCAAATCACATGTTCTTACCTTCAATAAACCTCCTAATATGGTCTATAATGACCATGCCTATCGAACAAGACTCTGCCTTATCGAACAACGAGGCATCAATATTTACTTTAAATCATCCTTTATCTAGTAGTCGTCATTTTACATATTTCCCTGAAATTCTTATGCGGTCCTTTTGTTTCGTTCAGCCATGTCTTTCGTAACATGTTCCCAATCCGTAACCACTTTGTAACTTTAGTCCATTTTCAGGGGAGGCGATTTCAACTTGTCCTCTCACACCCTCTGTACCAAACTCTCTAAAGAACAAGTGCAATTTTTCTAACCTCCATAAATGGACCAACATTAATCTCTTGTATAAACAAGTTATCTGTTGAACCCGTCAAGTGCATATCATACCTTAAATCAAAGATGTTATGTTTTTATTATAATATTGTTCTCGCTAAGGTTTAAATCTAAAAAATTGTGCACTTTTATTTTTTATTAGTGAATTCATTACGAATGTACTGTTCTTGAAATAATGGAAGAAAAAAATATTTTAATTCAATAAAATTGATATTAATTAAGATTTTTTGTGTTATTTATGCACTTGATATCTCATAATATATTAGTATACTTATTAGCCACCTATGTTACATATGAGATAATTTTTGGAAAAATTTGAGATATCTAGCATTTTCTTTATTAATATTTGAAAAGTTATATTTTAATACTAGTATTAAACATATTTTTTGTTCAAGTAAATTAATGTGTACAAAAGTCGATGCCTCGCAAAAGATCGAAACTTAGAAGTCATTTTGTTATTATACGAGAATTTATTTGACAAAAAAAATGAAGATAATCTAATTTTTAGTACAAAGTGATACCCACAAAATATATACAATTTTTATGTCGAATTTAACTTCCTTTATCATTGTTTTTTGATGAACGTGTCCCGGAGTAATATTATTGTGGTTGTTTAGTCGAATGATACTAAGTTTATGCTTTTGTTCATGATTATAGCATTTAATTGATAGGAATGATCTTGGGAAGAGAAATCACAAAAAAAGGATGTGTTGCTAAAGGGAAAAAAAGACATATAAAAAGCTTCATTTTAGATCTCAAGATCTTGACTTGCATCTAAGGCCTTTACATAAACGGTGGGCATCTCAAACCCTTTACTTCACCGCTCAAGGCCTTTACAGGAGTAAAATTGGAAAACCCAAGGCCTTTATCAATATGTCAAAGTCTTGAAATTTGACGGAAAATTTAGTTTTAAAACTATTCTTATTGGCCTTGTAACACCTTCCTAAATATTATAAAACGCTTATTATAACCCATTTATGTATATAAACATAATTACGATGATTTTAATGGATGGTGTATGATTTTGAGAGAAAGAGAGACTTGTAGAGAAGTTGAGAAAGAATTGAAGGGATTTTTCGTAAGTTTGAGAGATTTCATCAAATTGTATCCTTCTTAATTTTATACTCTTATAGTCATGATTTTAGATATACATGTATGTTTATTTTCTTCCTTTATCATGAGTAATTAATTCTCTAATATGAGAATTATGTATTATTCGTTGGTGATATTTATTTGTTTAATTGTAAAGCGAATTCTCTGATTTGGTAATCTATCATGACCAAATTAGGGGAGTCATGAATTTTTAATTTTATATTTGGGAGTTGTGATGAAGTGAGAAAATAGTCACAGTTCTTGCATGGTATGACAAAAATAATTTAATCATTGATTGATAAATTGGGAGATTATTATTCATTGAATCTATTGAAGGACCCTAGTTCTCGATTCGCTTTCCCTTATTGATAAATATTCGTTTTAGTTACTTATTAGTTTAAGGGTAGTGTTATTTTCAGAGCGAATTATTAAAAAGACAATATTACCCTCATCTTGTTTTTAATTTACTTATTATTATGCTAACATGTGGGTATTTTGTCTTTTTAATGATTCTTGCTCTAGAAATAAAAAAATTCATAGTTTAATTTAGTTAGTCACAGCACACCCAATATTTGTACACACTTCAAAACATAGAAAGATCATAATACTTGAAATACATATTAACACTAAGCCACTTCAGTAAAAAAAAATTCTCCTTGGCAAGAGAATACTACCCCATCCATCTCTTGTATTGTTTATATTTGAATTGGTCACGAAAATTAAGAAAAATGATAAAATAGTGAAGAAAAGTTAAAAAAAGTAAGTAAAATAGTGAGATCGATTAATATTATATGTATAAAATGAGTATAGCGGAGAGAAGTAGTGGATGTAATTTATTTTTATATTATAAATTTTTTACCTATTTTTATTTTTTTTTAAAATGTAAATAATTGAAAAAGATATCACAAAAAAAAAAAGTAAAAACAAATCGGAGGGGATAGAGAGTAGCATTTTAGTCAAAAAATTTACTCCTTAGAAAAAGACTCCGGTAACCAAAAATTTTAATCCCAAAATAGTTGATAAAAATTTAAGCGCCAAAAGTGCAACAATTTTAACAAGTATTTTGTGCGAAACTCGAATACACGCATTAAACCTGGCAATTTCAAAACCATATAGACAGTTTTAAAATAAAACATACAACTGTACATGTACCGCACTATTCATTATCTTTGTTACAAATAAGTTCGAAGTAGATTAATACAAGGTGTAGTAACCTACTACTAGTGCACTATAATGCGTGTATAAACCCTATAAACACACAAAAATGGAGACCTAACCAAGAAATACTTTCACCCATTTAGCCCTCCCTTCACTCTCACTCTCTCTCTAAACCCCACTTTCTCTCTCTAAAACCACCACAAACCCACCATGCCATTCTTTCTCCTCCTCTTCTTCCTCCTCCACTCCGTCACCGGAAAGCCACTACCGGAATACAAAGCACTTCTCTCTCTAAAATCATCCATTTCAGACGACCCACAAGCCTCTCTCTCATCCTGGAATATCTCCACTTCTCACTGCACTTGGTCTGGCGTCACTTGTGACTCTCGTCGCCACGTCATCTCTCTAGACATTTCCAACTTTAATCTAACAGGAACTCTATCTTCCGACATAGGTTATCTCAAAAACCTAGTTAATCTCACCGTCGCCGCCAACCAACTCTCCGGTCCCATCCCGACAAACATTTCGCTTCTTACAAATCTTAAACTACTTAATCTCTCTAACAACGTGTTTAATGACTCGTTTCCGACACAGATTTGTAAAACTCTACAGTTTCTTGAGATTCTCGACTTGTATAACAACAACTTAACTGGTGATCTCCCAGTTGATGTTTACTTACTGTCTAATCTCCGACATCTACATCTCGGTGGAAACTTCTTTTCCGGCACAATCCCGCCGGAATACGGCCAGTTTCCGTTTCTCGAATACTTAGCCGTCTCGGGAAATGAGCTCACCGGAGCTATCACGCCGGAAATCGGAAACATTTCCACGCTCCAACATCTTTACATCGGCTACTACAACAACTATTCCGGTGGTTTGCCGCCGGAAATCGGAAACTTGTCAAAACTCATCAGATTCGATGCAGCAAACTGTGGACTTTCCGGCGAAGTACCTCCGGAGATCGGAAGGCTTCAGAACTTAGACACATTGTTTCTTCAAGTTAACGAGCTTTCGGGCAGTTTAACAGCTGAGCTTGGTGGCCTTAAAAATCTCAAGTCCATGGATCTATCGAATAATATGTTTACTGGTGAAATACCAGCCACATTTTCGAATTTGAAGAACTTGACGCTGTTGAATTTGTTTCGAAACAAGCTTCACGGTTCGATTCCGGATTTTATCGGAGAGTTACCTGAACTAGAAGTTTTACAGTTGTGGGAGAATAATTTTACTGGAAGTATACCACAGAGTTTGGGGAAGAATTCGAGACTTCAAATTCTCGATTTGTCTTCGAATAAATTGACTGGAACACTTCCACCATTGATGTGTTCTGGTAATAAGTTGGAGACATTGATTACTCTTGGTAACTTCTTGTTTGGGCCTATTCCGGAATCACTGGGTGAATGCGAGTCGTTGAGTAGGATTAGAATGGGTGAGAATTACCTCAATGGTTCTATTCCGAAAGGGCTTTTGAGTTTGCCTCAGCTTTCGCAAGTTGAGCTTCAGGACAATCTTTTGTCTGGTGGATTTCCGGAGACTAATTCCATTTCGGCTAGTCTTGGACAGATTAGCTTGTCGAATAATCATCTCACTGGAGCTTTACCGGCTAGTATTGGTAATTTTTCTGGGGTTCAGAAGCTTTTGTTGGATGGTAACAGGTTTTCGGGTCAGATTCCTGCTGAGATTGGGAAGCTGCAGCAGTTATCCAAGATTGATTTGAGTCATAATACTTTCTCGGGAGAGATTGCGAAAGAGATCAGTCAATGTGGTTTATTGACATTTGTTGATCTGAGTAGGAACGAGCTTTCCGGACAGATTCCAACTGAGATTACAGGTATGAGGATACTTAACTACTTGAATTTGTCGAGAAATCATTTAGTAGGAAGTATTCCAGCACCTATAGCTACAATGCAGAGCTTAACCTCAGTTGATTTTTCATATAATAATCTCTCTGGTTTAGTTCCTGGTACTGGTCAGTTTAGCTACTTTAATTACACTTCGTTTCTTGGTAATCCTAAGCTTTGTGGCCCTTATTTGGGACCTTGCAAAGATATAGCTGCTAATGGCACACATCAGCCTCATTTCAAGGGGCCACTCTCGGCTTCTATGAAGCTTTTACTTGTTATTGGACTACTTGTTTGCTCTATTGCATTCGCTGTTGCAGCTATTATTAAGGCCAGATCATTAAAGAAAGCAAGTGATGCTCGTGCATGGAAGCTTACTGCTTTCCAACGCTTGGACTTCACATGTGATGATGTTCTTGATAGCTTAAAGGAGGATAACATCATAGGGAAAGGAGGTGCTGGTATTGTTTACAAGGGGGTTATGCCAAACAATGAACCTGTTGCAGTGAAAAGGTTGCCTGTGATGAGTCGTGGATCTTCCCATGATCATGGTTTTAATGCTGAGATAAAAACTCTTGGGAGGATTAGGCACAGGCACATTGTTAGGTTGTTGGGTTTCTGTTCTAACCATGAGACTAATCTATTGGTCTATGAGTATATGCCTAATGGCAGTCTGGGGGAGATGCTCCATGGCAAGAAAGGGGGGCATTTACATTGGGATAATAGGTACAAGATTGCAATAGAGTCTGCAAAGGGACTGTGTTATCTTCACCATGATTGCTCACCATTAATTCTGCACCGTGATGTGAAATCAAACAACATCCTTCTGGACTCAAACTTTGAAGCTCATGTAGCTGATTTTGGGCTTGCCAAATTCTTGCAAGATTCGGGGACCTCAGAGTGCATGTCTGCTATTGCCGGTTCATATGGATACATCGCGCCAGGTACAATTCAATTGTGTTTTGCTAATGAAATTTGCAGACCGTTATGAATCTTAAGTCAATAATAATTTCTGCCATGCTAGTTGAATTCTTGTCGAGTCATTTTGTATTCTAGAAGTAGAAGTCATTTATTGTTAATTGTCAAAATGTCAAAGATTGTCAGCTAAACCATACCAATTTTGCTTCTACTACTAGCATAAGTTTGAACTTAATTTTTATAAATGGACGGATAAAGTAGCATAATGCAAATCTGCCGAAAACTTTAACACTGTTACATTACCCTTTTACTATGTTTAGCATGGCTACTCGTGGTGTTTGGCTTGGCTATTCTTTGCAGTAGGTTTGGTGAGTTTGGCTTAATTTCCTTGCTGATACTAATGTTTAACAATGAACTGAATTTGTATTTTCAAATATGACCTTGGATTGAAGATGACAAATTACCACCTATGTACTGTTGCAGGGGCTGTGTACGTTACAGTAATTAAATTATGTAGATTGTTCTCGTATTAATTTATTATTAGTGGATCAAATTAATTTTAATTTCCACATAATGCAATGGTAAACTAATTTTTAGTTTGTTGTTGAACTTTGAAAATTACAGAATATGCCTACACACTCAAGGTTGACGAGAAGAGTGATGTTTACAGCTTTGGTGTAGTTCTTTTAGAACTTGTTAGTGGCAAAAAACCAGTTGGGGAGTTCGGAGATGGTGTTGACATTGTCCAATGGGTTAGAATGATGACCAACGGAAACAAGGAAGGAGTGCTGGAGATCCTAGACAAGAGACTTCCCACAGTTCCCATTCATGAAGTGATGCATGTATTCTACGTAGCAATGCTGTGTGTTGAAGAGCAGGCTGTGGAACGTCCAACAATGCGCGAAGTAGTTCAAATTCTAACAGAGCTCCCAAAGCCACCTAACTCAAAACAGGGAGATGCAAACATCACCGACTCTCCCCCTCCAGCAGCTGCCTTGGAGACTCTTAAAGACACCAAAGACCAACCTCAGCTACCACCACAATCGCCACCGTCTGACCTTCTCAGCATATGAAGAAATGTACTGTTAGGGTGGGGTGAATTCCTTAAGTTTAATGTCTGTGTTTGTTAAGTTGTTAACTAGTAATTCAGTATTGTGATTTTCTTCTTTTTTTGGGGTTTTCAATTGGGAGGAAGGGGGTTACTCTTTAGCTTTGTTTAAGGTATTATTAGTGTTAAATGGAAGTGTTACAATGGTGTACAGTAGGGGGTTTGGTGGGGAACTTTAATTATATGAAATTTATGTTTTTGCAATAGCCATGTGGAGTTGCTGTGTTATAAATATGGCCCTAAGATAGCCCTCTTTACCAGGGAAACTATATAGTATTAAATATGATACCATCAATATCGTCAACCAAGATAGTAGCAGCAGCAGCAACTAATAAGTGCTCTTATGGAGAGTTAGATATATAGATAGTTGTGTTCATAAATGAGAAGAGAAGAGTCCAGAGTGTAGATTGTTGTTTGATCCAGTAGCAGGGGAAGAAGATAACTGCTCTACTCTTATCAAACAGAACTAGTGAAGTGCAGTGGCTTTCAATTACCGAGGGCTTGTGGGGTTTAAGTGTGATTGTGATAGAGCACAGATATTGAAATCTCACTTTCCCTTCTGACTCTTCCCACCACAACTATTTAACGCAGCGGCGTTTCTGGTGAATTTAGGTGCTGCTGAATCTCCAATATAAATGTGACATTAACATACCAGCTGTTTATTTCTTCATTTTTTTTTTGTTAAAATGGTTTTGCTACATGCTACGAAAGGATAATCCAGATTCTAGTTATACAACATCAGATTGCTTAACATTTTCGAGATTAAGTGGATGGCATTGGCCTATGACTCTGGACTCAGGAGAAGGTTTACTGTGTAACAAGTCCTGCACTGCAATTAAATTCAAATAATTTTTAACCTGAGAAATTTTAACTTTTGTGCCCTCTGTGTTTTTTGGCCTTTATTGATGTCTTTTATTACATTTAGAATCAAAGGACATGGCAAATGGACACTGAGATGTGAGATGCATCAGTCTGATTTGCATGATATTCAATAAAAGAAACACAGGTTATGGGGGTGGTTGTCAAGTACTAGTAGTAAGTGAGATTGCCTAATGGGTTGTTCAACTTTTGACCAAATCACTCTAAATTCATTTCATTTAGTATTTTTTTAAAATTCAGGGTAAAAAAAAAATGCACTTGATTGATTGGGTGTGTACCATTTCAATAATTTGCCAATTCGGTACGCATTTGCAATCTGTTTTATACGTACTATTCTGTTTTACAGAATCAAGGACTTACCTTACAATTAACAGATGGCGAATGAACCGACATACAATTGCTTTTGTAATTAACACAGGAAATTCCAGAACTATGCTATTCAGTAGTTAGGAAGGTAATCGGGTAAGCCTCTAAAGTCCCGATCTCAATCAGTTTACATTCCGTTAAAGGATTATACATTCTTGCATAGGAGATAGGAAAAATAAGGTATTACTCCCCCCGTCCTATTTATTTCTATACACTTTTCTTTTTTGAATGTCCATTCAATTCTATACATTTCAAATTTATCAAAAATAGTAAAAATTTAATAAAATAAAAATCAAACACATCCACTACTTTCTTCCACTACACTCACTTTATTCATTAAATATTGATCGGTCTCATCACTTTACCCAACTTTATACTTTTTTTCACTAAATTACATTTTTTCTTTCTCACTCATCTCACTACCTTACCGAAACTAATATTATTTTAAAGAATTTTTCTTGTCCTCTGCGTCCAAATCATTTATATAGAAATGGTTGGAACGGAGTGAGTGGTATTTATTTAATATTAAAACGCTTATTTGCATGGAGGAAGTGATGGAAGTCGTGGTCAGGTTCTGTTGACACTCCTCACACAAGTGACCATTGAAAAGACAATGACCTAAGCCTAGCTACAGCTATAAATTACAGTAATAATGTTGTGAATATTCATGCATGTGAATGACAAGAGGATGGGATTTGACAATTGTTAATACTCCCACAGTTTTTTCCAGGATGAGTTGTTTTACATGCAGTAGCACAGTAGAATAGTTCGAGCATAACACATTTACAGCGTGTGATTGATGGACTCTGTGTGACTTTCCTGATTCAGGATTGGCCTAGAAGATAACGAATAACTCCAACAAGGTAGTAGAAGTTTTTACCTTCAATTCAAATTTGAATAAACTATCTGTAAGAATTATGATGATAGTAGAGATCAAAAAGATAAGGTTAAATGTAGAGGGCTGCTACTGTGTAACCTTTACAGTAACGAACCAACTACAAAAAATTCCTGATTTGTTTCATGACCCCTGGTAATCTGTAACCAAATGTTTAGGCTTTCTTGTATATCATCATCACTTTTGTGAAAAATGAATGTTTACTTGAAAGGATATAAACAAATACTTCGAATGTTATTACACAACAAGTACTAAAAACTTGGACGAGTTCAAATTTGAAAGACACAATCAAATAGAACTGGGTTTTCTTATAATCAGGTGTTCGGGTCAACTTACATGCATATTAAATAATTAATATTAAAGAAACCTAGCACAACATATCACCGTCATGACTCTGTTATGCACTTTTTTTTTTGACTCTAATACCATGAGGCCATTATGTGAGAGAGATGCATTATAATTTGTCAGAATCATACCAACGACATGCTGTAAAAGCAATGATCTCTGTTACACACAAAGAGAATACTATACTAATATTACACAAATTATTCAATATTCATGAAGCAGATATTAAATTTATATATATGATACCATAAAGGCTTGCATGAGATAAAGGCAAATGATGAAATGAATCAATTCATCATTACCATTTTCCTATGTCAACTGCATTTCCCTCCAAATCGAAAATTTAATACATGCCCTTTAAACACATTGATTTTTTTACCCCAAGAAAAGCACTTTATAGCAATTTAAATACTCTTATTATTTGAGTGTAAACATGTTTAAAGGTGATGTGTATTCTATGTCACGGCGAGTTGAATGGGGTTTGGAACTGGAAAGGATCATGTCTGGTTGAAACCTGTAAGCTTATTATGGAAACTAAATAGCACGTAAGAGGGACCTGTTTGGCTAGTACCTAATTTAATTGCCTGAATGCCAGAACGAGGGGGGGAATATTTTGTAGGGTTTTCAAATTTCAATGCATTTGATTTGGTGACATTGCTTATGCTCAGTCTCGCTCAGATCAGTCAGTACTTGCCAGTCAGTATTTCGTCCTTTCAGTGCTAATATTTATTTACGTAAGAATGGGGATACAAATTTGTGTGGTATTAATCAGTGGCGGACGTAATACAAACCCCCTTTTATCTGCTGTGCAATTGCGTGCTACGAACTATTTATCCAAACTTAACTCTGGAGTATTCGTTTTGATTGGGATCGTTCACAATCTCACCTGTTTTTCACAATCATAACCTTCCATCAACACATGTGTGTTCATTTAGGCTAGCTGCTCACCTTCTCAAATATGTTGGCTGTAACATATTTTCTATCGATAGTAATTATTAAGTGCAGTAAGAATGTAAGGTAACCCGATAAGAATATTTTCAATGATAAAATGCAAAATGTTTGGCTATAATGGATGATTATCACCGTTTTGTAAAATTTTAGCTAAGGGGTTTGATATACACTTCAATGATAATATCTATATTGGTTATGTAAAATTATACATAAGGGTTTTCTTGATTGGCCAAATATAGCCAACTAAAAATGATTGTCTATGATTTTTGCCAAGGGGATATATGGTTGGAGTGTAATTTTTTTTACATATTATCCAAATATGTCACATACTTGACACCTAGATTTCAGCTAGATTATTTACGTAAGGGTTTTGTAGCCATTGGAGATGTTCTGAGACAAATTTTCGAAAAACACTCTTAGATTTTTCAAATTTTATGAGAAATGATTTATTGTAAATCGGAACTCTTGCTTATCAAGCAAATTAAGCAAACTAAATATCGTAAATCGTAGCTCTTGTTTATCAAGCAAGTTAAGCAGACTATACAAATAATTAAAAAATGAAAAGAGATCGAGATTCCAGGATAATGAGGCAAGCAATGAACATAAGAAAAGTTAATGAAAATAGTATTGATGTGATCACGGGATGATGCTTTAAGTAGGAGTGTAGGAGCTAGACGTGCGTAGAGTTAAACTGAAAGAAACTTTTCATGTTTGTGAAAATGTTTAAAGTAGAAGTGTGCACACTGTGTAGTTCATTTTTTACCACTATCTTCTGTTTTCTCACTTGCAGTTGCAGAGTGTGTCTTTCCTGCCATCTTTTCTTTTCGAAATTCATGTTTTTTTTTACTTACAATTTTGATGAAATCAGACATTCAGAATTGTAGAGGTATTAACAAATACATATTGAAATAAATTATCATTATTATATCACCTTCTTTAACGACAAAAAATTTGTTTTTTTATTTCATTTTTGATTTTATTTATAGTGTCATTCACGCACAATTCTCGACCTCTCTTAGAAAAACAAGATCCCAACAACTGTTTCAGTCCAATTCTTTATTAGTTTCATTTTAAGTGTTAGCTGTTTTGTTTCGTGTTTCACCTTAATCACCCACGTTTCTCCACGTATATTTGATTATTAATCATCGATTGATCATTTGTCAAAGAAAATAATTGTACTAGTTATGTAACTTATGTTAAGTTGTAATTTGTGAACTTACAACTTACAAAATTTTGGAAGAAAATAAAAAAAGCAACAAACGGGTGGGAGAACCAATATTTTATGGACAGACAAGGGCCCATTAGGAAAATGGTACTACAATGATTTATCATAGTGAGTGAACAGAATATCCGACTACAAAATTCTGAAAAGGATAGTGGGCCGGGCCGGTGTTTTGTCCAGCATATTGCTAATCAATCTATATATTTGACATTGAGTTGATATGAGAAAAGCCATAAAGTAAACGATGCTGCAATGGATGAATGTGCTCAACTTCAAAAATTTCGACAATTTCAAATCTGCAAAATATAAAGTAGTAGTAGTAGGCCATGGATAGATAAGATGGACTATAGTGCTAAAGGAAACAAGACTAATTACTACTTCTACTGCTACTAATTAGGAAACTGAATCATGCACATTGCTGCAATGTAGTAGGGACTCAGCCAGTTTTATGATACCGGCATGCATTGGGTTCCAGATTCTTCATTATTATCTCGCATCGTAGACGATTCGACGTATACGTACATATATCGTACTGTACATACGTTTCTAGTCCATCGTAGAGGATTTAGCAGCAATGTCCTGATTAGACCTGTATCTTTGAAATTATGAAATAATTCCAGACATAACGTTGCGTATCCAGACTGTTTTCCATTATTGTTTTTTTGATAACCAGGTGTCTGAACCAGTTTACGCGCACCTAGACTCATCCATACACACAGTCGTTATTTAGGTTAATAAGTTAGGAGAATAAAATGTACTAGAGAGGAGCAGCAAGATTGATGATGATGGCCGTGCTTGCATTGATGCTTTAATCATGTCATAGGAGTAAGGTTCTCTCTCAGTATCATTCTTTCACCTTTTAACTATAGACTCGCACTCAGTAAATTAATCAGAACACAGGCACATAATATATAGTAGTACATAAAAGTGAAACACATTCAATTATGGTTTAAAGCTTATGAAGGGAGTACAGACACGATTCATGTCCTGTTTTCGTGTTCTCCGTATGATTCAAAGCATGCATGCAAAAATATCAGACTATCCCCCCATTATTGAGTACACACCCTGTTTATATCCCCCCACCTCCATTCAAAAGAATCCAAGACAAATACTGCAGAGATGCTTTTATGTAACATCCGATATTTTATAATTATTTTTAGTTGGATTATTTGATTTAATTATTTATTAATGTTAATGTGTTGTAATTAAATTAGTTTGTGTAAGTTTATTTTTTTATTTATAATCAGAATATTATTTTAAGAGTATTAGTTTTAAAAAAATAGTAAGGCTTTATTAAAAAAGAGTGAGGGTTTTAATAAAAAAAAGAGAAAGAAGGAAGACAAGAGTCAGGGTTTGCTAAAATAAGGGTTTGCGTTACTGTGATCGGAGAAGAGAGGAGATAGGGAGAGAGAAAGAGAAAATAGATGGAGATAGAGATTAACATCAAGAACCTTTTGGAGGGTTTTGAATTTGGCGTTTGTGGAATTGGGGTTCTTGTGATTTGTGGTTCTGAAATCGTTATTAATATTCTCGGTTACTAAGATCTCGATGTACGGATATCTTTCTTGTATTCTTTCTTTTCGTATTCGAATTCGTGTATGTATATTGCATATTCTGAATCTTGTTAAATTCGCATCCGATTCGTTGTTTATTGTATGATTGTGATTTTATTCTCGTTGGAAAGTTAATTTGATTATCTTCGTTTTTCGTTCTTTGTATTTTCTGAAATTCTGCTTGTAAATATGTCAAAATCTGTTGTTTGTGTAATTTATTGCTGAAATTTCTTTTTGTCCGGCCTAACTTCATAAATTCATTATAAATTGAATATTTGTTCAAATATTATGAGCAATACCATTTTGGAAAGTTCTTTTCGATATCTACAATTTGCGTTTACATCCTGCTGCTAAATTCTGTGATTTTGATGTCTTAAACATCAAAATACAACTGTAATCAGGGGCTGATTCTGTTCTGCAGTCCGCATTTATTTGTTTTCTGAATTCGTTACTTATTCGTTTTTGACGAGCCTTACCATTCCGGAAAGGTCTCGGAATTTCCTACGACTTTCGTGTTTCGTACTTTTTCAGTTGACTTCATCTTTATGCAGTAATTTGACATTCTTTGAAACTGATCAGATTTGAGCTTATCAATAATTAGTGGTTTGTTATGTTATTTTGTTTCGTGATGTTGGGTTATAGTATTTTAAGGTTATTTGATAAATTTATATATGATTTTGGAGATGTAAGATATTTGAGTGTGTAATCTTTGAGTATTTATTTTGAGTTATTTATGTTATTTGTATGACTTGGGAAGTTGTAAGACATCCGTCGCAAGTGGATAATCTCGTGCTTGGCACCTCCTATGCGGTGTACTTAAATTGTATGGGCGTGTCGCCGAAGTTGTGGGACACGTGTAGCTATGGCTAGTATGTGCATGATTTGGCCTTTTGGGTAGCACGTGCTTATTGTCGTGCAAGCCCCCGTAAGATATTAGGTAGTATTTACTTTGTGCTGTGCAAGCCCCTGTAAGTTTTGATGACTACATAATTCTGGATTACCGAAAATGTAGGACATCCTGTAAGTACAGTGTAAGATTATCTCCCATGTTCGTATGTAAGCTATTTTGTGTATTATCTTGTAAGTGTGAGAATATGTGTAAGAGTATGTGTAAGGGTATGATTTTATTTTATCATTATTCTTTCGATTATTTTATTTGTGATTATTATGTAAAATTGATAAGGATATGTGTAAGAGTATGATAAGTTTTGGGTGGTAAGCATTTACTTTTATTTTGTGATCAGTTGATTATTCATTTTTTTTATATTGTCTCATTCACTATTATTATTGTCCTTCATTTATATATTTAGTTGTGTTCTTAGCATCGTCATCTTTTAATCTTTGTTCAGTTATGCTTTATTTTATATCCGTATATGAGCCTTTCGCTCACTGCTGGTCATTTGTTCTCTTTGTATTCCTCCGAAAGGTATTATTGTGCGGGTTATGGAACTTTGAGTAGTTTGGCCTTTCTTAGATTTCTATGAGAGTTTGTTGGCATGGTTGTAATTTAGTTGTATTTTAATTCAAGAATTGTAATTTTATTGTATTTTTGAGAAGTTGTAAAGTTTTATCGGATTTTAATGGAGTTTGGATTTAAATAAGTATTATCTTGAGAAATTTTATTAATTGGGTTGTTAAACTTTAGGTACTCAATTTTTATCCATTAAGGTTCAAATCATTAGCTTATACATTCCATTAAAGTTTATTTTTTTGATAATTTATCAAGTGGACAAGTGAGGCTCTTCTAAATAAACTATTGAAGTTTTTTCAATTAAATCTAAAAAATGCAAATTAATCATGTGAAGATTAAAATGAGAAACTCAGGATATGATAAAAACGAAACTAAACAAAGAGATTAAGGCTTTGTTTTGTATTGACGTTAACAATTTGTTAAAAAATGCGGTGTTAGTTGGAAAAAAGTGATTTTAAAGAAAATGTTGTTATAAAAATTATAAAAAGTATATGATTGTTTGTTAATATTTTTGATATATTTATGTTTTGAGATAAAAAATTGAAAGTAATAATAATTTTGGTGATATTTGATGATTAAATCATCATATGCTTTTTGTAAAAGTTGAAAAGCACTTTTTTCCAACTAACAGGGGGGTCTCGAATTTTACGAAGCAATTTTTAACTAAAAAAAGGATTCGGAAGCTTTTTGAATAAGTGGTAGGCGAATAGGATCAGTTGGAAAAAGTGGTATTCTAAAAGCCAGGCCCAAAATCCAGACCCAATAATGGCTTGAAAATATGATAAGTCCAGATAGCGGGCTTAAATTGAGCCAATAATTAGGTCTCCAATTGTTGATATTAAAAAGCCCATTGGGCAAGAGCAAATTATGCTAGAGGCCCAATAAATAATCCAAGTCAACCCATACTTTATATACATTTTTAATTCTACCCAGCAATAACCAGTCCAATTGAAACAACAAAAATCAAGAAAAAAAGAAGCAATCAAACAAGAAATGGCGTCGGCGATGGTGAGATCTGGCGTATTTGCAGCTCTGCGACGCGCTCCTAAAAATTCTCCGGCGGCTTCAAAAAGAACCTTTTCTTCATCTGCCGGCCACGATGATGCTTGTATGTTTATTATTATACATTTGTATCTATTGTTTATTTCTACTTTTTTTGTGTTCATATTTATTTGATATATATTGATTTAGGTTAATTTACAGTGATTCTTGTTAGAAATGATTTGTAGGGTACTTGATTCTAGGGTTTTAGACTGTTCTATTAAATTTGTTGGAATTTAAGAATTGTTTGTGTGTAAATGTATTGTTGATTCTTGATTTGGGTTTGTTTAGTTGTGTTTTGAGGTAAAGTTTCGATTTTTTATTGGTTCTTGATTTGGGTTCTTGACTTTTACCTTTTTGTGTTAATGTTTATTTGATATGTGTTGATTTATTTTTTGGGTGTAAATTGGATGTTAATTTAGGTTATTTTCAGTGATTCTTGTTAGAAATGATTTGGGGAGGACTTAATTGTAGGGTTTTAGATTGTTTGTTAAATTAGGTGGGATTTAAGAATTGTTTGTGTGTATATATAGTGTTGATTCTTGATTTGGGTTTATTTAGTTGTGTTTTGAGGTAAAGTTTCGATTTTTATTGGTTGGATTTTTTGGATTGTAGATGAGACCGCAAAGTGGGAGAAGATTACCTATGCGGGTATTGTGGGTTGTACTATTTTAGGTGCTATTAATCTCTCAAAGGGTCATCCCCACAGTGAAGATCCCCCTGTAAGATTTTTATTTTGTTTTATTAATGTTTTGATAGTATTTGACATTTTGAATGCTAAATTGCAATTTTGAATTGTTGGAGAACTTTAAAAGCTTGTTCCTAGTTGAAATTTATGCAAGTGCTAATGCAAATGTCCGAAAATTGTGTTTGCAGGCTTACCCTTATTTGCACATCCGCAACAAGGAGTTTCCATGGGGTATGTCATGAAAATATTATAACTGTTTAGAGAGAATCCTTTTTTTTATTAAATACAATCAACCCTGTAAATGCTTGGTGTTGTGAATAGACTGTTTTTCTCTTGACATGTTTGTTTGTTATGTGTGTATAAGCTGTCTGTTTGTGACATCTGATGAATGTTGTGCCTGGACTATATAATTATGTATTTATTTTTAGTTATATCATCTATGAGAATGGGAGGATGTGGGGGTGAAGTGTAAATTTTCTTGAACGTGACATCTGTATAAAATTTTGATTAACATGGTAGCTAATTTACAAATTCATAAACAGCTGTGTATTATATAGGTATAACCATACTAGAAATTTATTGATTTCGATGGACTGTTCTAAACATTGTGATCTGTATTAGCACCTTAAGTACATTTTGAGGAGAGGACCGAAGGGTGGGATGCATCTGGTTTAAGTTATAAGCAATTAATCACACATAATTTTTATTTTGTTTTACTATTATCTTCTGGAGAAAAAAATTTATTCTATTTTCTATTTCTGTTTAGCTAGTATGAGTCTTTGAGTGAGTCAACCTCAACAGAAAGTCCAGATTAGACGCTGCTTTTCTCAATAAAATCTTGTGGACTATTTTAGTCTGCTGCAAGTGCTTGCAGAGACTCATCTACTACAGCAACTCTGTTTTATGGCTGAGACTATGCATGTAGCTCAGACTTGTTCCAGAGTTTCATCACGCTTGATGTTTGACATCTAGGAAAGGAAAGAAAAACAAAGCAATGCCAAGAGCTCCGTCAATCCGATGAACGTCAAGACGCTGTTCATTTATAGACGAAGCTCTCAAGTCTCGATAAAAATACACTATGTCCACATTTTCTCACACTAGCTTTTTGCTTAGACCATTAGTGGAGCCATCTTTGATATATGATTTTTTTTTTCACATTGTCAAAAATGAAGATTCCTCCTTTGTCCAGTTTCTTATAAGTACTCCTATCTGCATTTGTAAACAATCTTACTACCATTTGTGAAGTTACCGAACATTATATTCGGTTTGGGGAAAGAAACACCTAGGTACGATAAATCAACCCCGGCCTGGTCTTACAGTCTATGAGGATATGTTTGGTTGTTAAATTTAATATAACGGTAGTGGAAATTAAATTTATTTAGTTATGCTGACCTTTGTTGACTACTTGTTTAGTTATTGAATTTTATTATTTTGTTCAACTATGTGAGTGAAAGTTGACATTTGGTTTTATAATAAAAAAATTATATTTTTCTCATTGTTTTTTGACGAAATATTTTTCTCTACTATGCCATAATTTCTGTTTCATTTATCATTAATTACCATGATCAATTATGTTCGTGGCATGCAGGTCCTGATGGCCTCTTTGAGGTTAAGCATCACTGATCCTTGAGCTGCCATACACAGCTGCAGTAGATGATTGTTCGTTAAATACTTCCAGTTCCTTCATAAGTGTCCTGAAAGATGATATGATTTTAGTACAAACTTGCTTTTATTGTCATTGTGGGGGTTACCAATCCTTGTCATGGTTTCAATTTGACTTTGCTTAAAAATAATGTGCTGGGATAGAAGACAGACCCTGCTGAATTGTTTAATTTGCAGTCATATTTTGGTTTAAAGCTTCAAATGAATTTCTTTGTTATTAAAGCGTGGTAGTTTAATATTGTTGTTTCATTTTTGTGCCTATGAAGTGCCTGTTGTAACAGCAGTTATCACGAATTGTCATTCATCAAGATAATTAAATATAGAATTGAATTATTTGTCATGGATAAAGTTCTTACCATCCAAATATATGTGAACTGTAAATTAAGTAAATATCTCTTTCAAACAAAATAAGCAATTGTTCAGGATGTGTTCAATCAGCTCCCAACAAGACACAAATTTCAATTTGTTGCCTCCAAATGGTGCATTACTGCATTATACACTGGATAAAATTAATTGAGAGCCAAACCAAATGGTGAATTATACATTGGGTTCAATATAATTGAGAGCTGGGAGTGAGCACTTATTTATTATATATATTTGATAAAGGGAGCTGATATGTGAACGCAATGTTTATAGGTGCACTTTGTTGATATTAAGACTAACATATCATGTATTTATATTTAACTTGAGTCTATTTTCATGTTCAATGATGATAATTTGGTCATAAGATGTGCAAATATAAACTCCGTTGATAAATTATGCAGTTGATTTTAACAAGCGATCTAATAATATACACGTACTTTAGTCATAGCGCCCGCTAACAAATTCAAGTTGCATCATTTTACACGTACTTTAGTTATAGTGCGTCATTGACATATTCACCGTGCATCGTTTATGCGAATTAAGAGTTTTCTTGCTCATCTATAGGTACTCTAACTCTCTAAGCCCATACATGATACTTCAGTGCTGCATCACATTCTTAGCCTTTTTGTCCATGCACTTGGTTCTATGAAAGTAAAGTTAATGGTCATTGTGGATACAGTTGCTGCTTGTTGATCAGAGTAAAACCAACTTCTTGATCCGTCCTCATCATATACACTTTGTCCCTTGAAATTGAAAACCGATGTTTTGGTGCAGATCTCAATTTGAGGAGAAAAAAGCGTATTGATTTTAAAAGCTAAAAGAAAACATCCCGTACCTGAGTCTTTTTATTCAGCTGCACATCTTCTTAGCACTACACCATATTATTATTTGTATTTTAATTCATACACATATGTCGTAAATAATGACAATCTATTTAACTTTAAACATAATCACTGATTTTGTTTTAAAACATAATTATTTGTATAGTTACTTTTAAAAAATTGAATTTAAGATATAAAGTTAAGCATAATATATAAACGGATCATTACCTTATTTATTAAATAATTTTTAGTTTAAAAAGTATGCCATATACATTTAGTATATATTTTTTAATAAAATAAATAAATTGTACATATAATTATTTTTTAATTTTTTTTTAAAATAGTTACACTTATATATAAAGAATATATATGTATATCACATATTTAGATAAGTTAGGGTCATAAATAATCAGTATATTTTGGTTTATTTTGAATTCGAAATCAGAACTTCACCCCTTATGCCTACATGAACCGGTCGAAAATATAACGTTACTATCTAGATTTAAATTTTATTATGAGCCGGACGAGAAAATCTTACTAATAAGGAAAAATTTTGTAATGTCTTATCTCAATAAAATTATATTTTTGAGGTTTTTATCGAATTAAGCCAATTGATAATATTTATAAAAAATTATTTTACTCATTTTCAAAAAATACTTGAAATTTGACTACATGACCCGGCCGGTCGAAAATACATCGGTATTGTCTAGGTTTGGTAAATTTGAATTATTTTTAGGACTTCACCCAATATTTAAATATTTTCGGTATTTGACATTATATGTCACAAGATCTGTTAAAATTACAATGTTTACTAAATCGATTTATTTTTTAACATTTTACATAAAAAAGAATCATGTTTATGAAATTATTCAACAATGGTAAATTTATAAAAAGTTGATACTAAAGTCCTACTTTTTTCATTATCTTTTAAAAAAATTAAATTACACAACTAAATAGTAAAATTAGATTTTACATTAACATGTTATTTGAAAAATGATAACACATATGATGTTACTTCATCAAAAATATAGATTATTTATTGCATTATTTAATTAAAATTACATTTATATTCAGATATTTGTAAAAGAGATTTTAATTTTAAATTTTTAAATTTGATATAGCTGTTATAAGTAATCTTATTCATGGCTCTTTTTTTTAGAGTCTCGAGTCCAAAACCCTAACTTAATATTACAATCCAATCTAATGGTTTATTTTTTAATTTATTAATTTAAAAACTAAAATAATAAACTCCAGGATATGAACGTGTATCAAGGTGTTGTATCATTTATGTTAAACAAGTTGAACATGTATGTGTTCTACAATGTGAAGATGTATGTTCTACAAACTAATCATGTTTTATGGAATTATATGTTCCTGCAATGTTTAACTTGACAAATGTATTAGATTTGCAAGACTTTCATTAAAATAGTGATGTTTGTAAAATATGATCCACATTATAACGCGTTTCACAATATTTTATGTACTATTTAATTGCAGAACATATGTGTACTCCCGTACTCGACAAAAATAAGGATTCAATAGAACTTAACTCACATATATTCTTATAAGAAACTTAAAAAATTATAAAATATAATCTTTCGAAAAAAATTAAGAAGAACAATAACAATTTAACAAAAACAATATTTAATGTTGGAAAACATCGTACAACTATTTGGAATTACTTTAATATTTTGAATTATTAGAAAAAAGTTAAAACTATAATGCATTGTACCACTTGATTTAACATGCTATCTAAGAAAAACAAATTAGTCGATAATTTAAAAGGATTAACAATTCAACTAATATTTTTTTCTTTTTTGCCACGAGTTCAACTAATATTTAAAAAAACAACAAGTTAAAAAATATTAAATTTTAGAAAAATAATATACAATGGTATCAAGTTATTATAAAAAATATTAGAATCATATACGAAAGAAACTTGAAAACAATTTCAATAATGATATTAGCACAAATTTCTCTTCGAATTCTTGAAAAAAAAACATGTGAATATCATTAGTCAGTCTTTATGATATATGAATTATTTTTAGCAACAATGACCGATGTTCTGTTGAGTAAAATTACATATGAATTTATTATCAGTTTACTATATATAAATAATTGCAATTTACTTATTATTAATTATATTTTTTGAATAAGTATAAATGTATATTATTCGAGTATTTTATTGACTATGATTAGACAAATGCATGATTAAGATATCTAGCATAAAAATAAATGAGGATAGCATTATCTACTCAAAAATATAACAAACAATAATTTACATATAAACACACAAACACATGGCTTTATCTTTACTAATTTTAGAAGATTCAATGTAAATAATGTATTCATAATACCAAAAGTATTTTTTTTATCGTAGGCTTTATCTCACTACCAAAAGTATTTTATGTTGTGAAAATGATAATAATTAAATCTTAGTTTTTTTCAATGTGTTGATAACTAGGTGAATTATGCCAATTTTGAATGGAAAAATTATGGCATTGACACTAATATGACATCTTATAAAATAACTTTGTACAATATATTTAAAATTGGGTCGTGTCAACTTTAGTTAATGAATTAATACATAACATCAACATAGATGTTAAATCTAAAAAAAATAACATTTTCCATCAAAAATCAACTTAATAACGGTAGTGTAAATTCTATTTTGTTGAATATACGATTGCAGTTCTTGATGACTTTAATTGTACACTACTAATCCTTTTAAATTAAGTAAGGTATTTATAAATTAGTATTAATTTTATTAATAAAATATTTTATTACTCATGATTTATTTAATCAAAACTCAAAAAATTAATTTGACTCTGAATTAAACATACATGTTACTTTTTAGTTTATTTTTTATGAACATACTGAAAAATTCTATGAATTAACTTTAAATCCTTTTCATTTAAACGTACACCATTTGTACTTGTTCAGTAGATATAAATTACACAACATAGATAAGAAAATATATAATTTAACTAATGAGTTATATTATAAACGTTAGGTACGTTGTTAATATATTACATACAAATCATATACATTAATAAAACTCAACATATATTTGATATATCTTATACGTTACAAAATATTTATCAAGAAGAAAATAATCAAGAATGTTGCTAATATAATTGTATGGAAGTATAAAAAAAATCTAGAAAATGACTTGTAACTTATTATGCCAGTTTTCTTTTAATTACAAACAGCCAGTTACTAATTTGTACACTGGCTCTTCTTATATCTGTGCAAAAGTAAAATCCAGTTCGGATCTACATTCTTTGGAAGTTTAACAAATGGCCGGATACAAACTGATTTTTGTAGTGGCTCATTTATGTCTATGCAAATATTAAACAGAAGAGCGGACAAGCTGTACTCGCAAATTTATTTTGTGTATTGTGAATCTTACAACTGCTTGTTACACAAGAGAAAAGTATAAAAATTTAGTAATGATTGATTAATACTATGTTCATGCATGTTATTGAAAAAATTGTGCGGTCATCCAATTGTGCATGGTTAAAAAACTTCTTGTTCTACAACAAATAATATTACTCAGCATATGTAACAAAAGTTCAAACATGACAATTCACTTTGGCAATTGATTATATAGAATGTTTTTTTAATGAAAAAGTTAAGAATTTAACTATAATAACAAAAGAAACCTGATTTCAAAATATTACTTTTCAGCTGCAATTTTATCATTGTTTACTTCTGTTCCACCATCTGTCAGAGTGTTCGTATCTGTCTGAGCCTGTTTCTCATCTTGGGGGATCGAATTAACTTCATCTTGATTGCCAGCATCGGATCTGTCATTTGGATTTGAAACTTCATTGGCATTCTCTTCTGATGGTCCCTGCTGTTCTTCAGGTTGTTTTTCAGTATCAGATTTTTGGTTTTGCTCTGTATTACTATTTTCATTCCCAGTTGAATTTTCAGAGCTCTCTTCGGTGTTAGTTGTACTAGAGTTGGTGCTCTGTCCATCCACAACAGATTCACTATTGTTCATCGACTCCGTGGATACTCCATTCACAGGGTTTTGATTCTCAGTTAATACAGGAGATGAGTTCGACCCTGTACTTTCACCATTAGTTGTTTCTTCAGGATTCTCATTGTTCTTTAAAGTTGATTGTGTGCTATTCTCGGAAGGAATAATGTTTTCAACCGTTTTGTTCTCATTTTGGCTATCGTCAGAAACTGGATCTGACTCCGAGTTGCCTCCAGAAGAATCTTCAGACTTGCCATTGATATCATCAGACTGTGTTGCTTTTGTTGTATGATTGGAATCATCAACCGTCTCCAGCAGACTGGTACTATTATTTCCTTCGCCAAAAAGCAAAATAACAGAATCATTCTTGGCAAATAATGCACTTTCGATTACATTTAAGCCTGAATCCTTCTGATTTCCACCGGTTGCTTCCGTTTTGTCCTTTGTTTTCTCCTCAAGCTCCTTCCCTTCGCTGTTCTGTATCTGCCCCCCTGAGGTGGAATTCTTATTTTCTTCCTGAGTATCAGAAGTATTTGGAGTCTTCTGTTCACCAGATATATTCTCCCCTCCCTCGTGATTTTCCTCTCTTACAGCCTCACCCTCATTTCCATCCGACACCTGATTCTCTGCTGCTCCTGAGTCCTCTGGTGTGGTTTCTTTCTCCTCCTTGACTTCAGTATTGTTCTCATCATTGTTTGACCCTCCATGTTCCTCATTTCTTGATTCGCTCTCAATCAACTTCTCATTTCTAAATTTCTCTTCTTCACTCCCCTTACTTTCACCTTCCTTTTCTTTGTTTTCCTCGGTCTCCCCAGTTCCTGCAAAAAATTTCTCTTCATTGTTCTTATTACGGGTCTCCTCACTTTCTTTCTCTTTTCCATCTCTAATTTCTGCAGTGTCAGTTTGTTCACTGCTCTTTTGTTCAGTCTCTTCACTTCCTTTCTCTTTGCTATCTCCATTTCCTGTCGTGTCGCTTTCTTCACTGCTCTTTTCTTGGACCTTTTCATTTTCTCCACTGCTCTTTTGTTGGGTTTCTTCACTTCCATTCTCTTTGCTATCTTCATTATTTGTGTTATCATTTTCTCCATTGCTCTTTTCTTGGGTCTCTTCACTTCCATTCTCTTTGCTACCTTCATTATTTTCATTATCATTTTCTCCATTGCTCTTTTCTTGGGTCTCTTCATTTCCATTCTCTTTGCTATCTTCATTATTTATGATAACATTTTCTCCATTGTTCTTTTCTTGGCTCTCTCCGCTTCCATTCTCTTTGCTATCTTCATTTCCCATGGTGTTATTTTCTTCACTGCTTTGTTCATGCTTCTCCTCACTTTCACTCTCTTTGCTATCTTCATTATTTGTAGCATCACCTTCTTCATTTATCTTTTCTAGAGTCACTTCACTTGCATTCTCTTTGCTATCTCCATTTTCTGTGGGGTCACTATCTTCTTTGCTCTTTTCTTGAATGTCTTCACTTTCAATTTCTTTGTTAGATCCAGTCTCATCATTTCTCTCAACTTTTCCCATTTCATTAGCATTACTCTCATCCGCACTTTCCTTAATTTCATCTTCAGCCTCTTTGTTTTCCTGTTCCCTGTCTTCTTCCATCTCCTCTTCTTTTACATCCGTATCTTTGCTCTCATCAGTCTCCACTTTCTGTACTTCAGTCTCAGTTTCTTCCTCTGCTCTCTCTTCATCAACTTCATGCTCGTCACTGTTGTTTTCTACATCTTGATCCTCCTTTTGCCTCTCAACTTCGATTGCTGATCCCTTGGATTGGGGTTGGAGATCTTTCCTCCCGAACTTGATATTATCGTTTCCATAACCTAGTCTTTCAGAGATTTTTGTGCTATCACCAGTTGCAACCTTCTTATTTCGTGAGTGCTGCAGTTGATAGAGCAACCAGATCGAAACAGCTAGAAATAGACAAATCTGGAGAGCATGTTTGACTTTAAAACCTTTGTTTCTCTGGTTCCTTCGAGGTGATTGCCTAAACATGATGGTTTCCTTAAGTCCTCAAGACCCTTAATATGACACTGAACTGACTGTGATAGTCCCAACCTTCGCAAGTCTTGGAGTCCTTAATTTACAAGTCAAGAAAGATAATAGTTAGTTGAATTCAAATTGAGTAACTATTTCTCAAACATTTAAGAAAAATTGAACTTCTAGTAGATATTATAAAATTTAAAACACCAAAGAATACACTTCTTAAAACAGGTACAGATGTACAGACCTACTCTATTATTCTTGGAGGTGACCATTAACTTGAAAAAAAATCTGCTAGCTCGCCCCCAACAACCCTTTAATGACTTGATCCTGCGTTCACCCTTCCCCGGAAAATGTTTATCAACTAACACGTGCACTTCATCTAAAGTTTCCAACTAAACTTACTTTCTCCAAAACACACTCTGTAATGTAACTATTTAGACAAATGTACTGGTGCCTAAATATCGCAAATCAGAGTAAAACTCTGAAAAGAACAATACATTACACTGAAGCTAACAGAACAATATCCCTCCAGATAAGTTATAAATTATCCGAATTACGCAGTACAGAAGCTTCAAGTTCAAGTTCTTGCCATTCAATCATTTGTTTCTAACTATCTTTTCTCAAGACATAGTTAGTTATTTTAAGGACTGATCAGCCTTAACTCTTAGGACTAATCCAATGTATTCCTTTACTGTACTGTATACAACCTACCCTAAACCTCCATCATAAAAATACAACAAAACCCGAAAAGACTAATCTACATTGTTACTTTGAATACAAAAATGCTGAACAGAATCTATAATTCTACACAAAATCATAAACTTAAAATTCCGAAAGTTCTCACATTTATTCGAAACCCCCCATCTTTTTAACAATTTGAGCTAAATCCACCATCCGAACCACAAAATCATAAACTTTTCAATACAGTTCAGCATTTCACTGGAGCAAACAAGTAGCAAAATTGAACACACAGACACACAAACACACACACACATTGACAGTCTAACAATACAGATCAAAGTTAAAAACTTTACTTAACCAAACATAACATAACAATTCAATCAAAAACAATAAAAAAGAACTAACCAAGAACAAAATTGACAGCCCTTTTTGCAGCTCCAGCTAAACAACTTCAAGCAAATCACAATGAGGGTCTATTACATATACATAAATGAATGTGATTGAGAAGCTTAGATGTTGAACAAAGGTTAATACCAGCTAATCAAGAAAGGTAAGGCCTTTATTATTCTACTCTAATTTTTTAAGAAATAGATCTAAAAAAATAATTAAAATAAAAGACCCCCCATGTGAATCTTGACATAAAATAGTACACAAGTAGTAGCTTGTGTGTATAAATGTCAACGTGTATGTATTTAAAAACCCCATCTTTTCTTCCAATTTCAGTGACCCAAATTGAAATTCCACCGACTTTTTTCACTCATTTTTTGATTTTTTGTTAATAATATAATAATTTATAATTTTTAAAATAGGTAAAAATGGAAAAGAAAATGACCCAAATCAATTAATTCGGAGAAAATGGCTGCAATGCTGCCAGCCATTTTGGTCCGGCGAAATTACTGTTAAAGAAACTTTTTTTTTTTACTGATGGAGCCAAGAAATTACTGTTAAAGGTACCTTTTTAAGGATAAAAAGAGTTGTGTAATTGCATATTTAATTTAGCATATTTGTGTTCTTGATTCTTGGTGTAGTTTTAAAATGAGGGTTTTAATGGGTTTTGTAAATTAGATTATATTACACTAAGGGAGTGATTTAAGATATTAATGAAGTAGGAGAGATCTGTGTAAAATTTTGATGGGTTTTGATGGGTTTTGTAACACTAGCTAAAAAGAAATAAGTTTTAATTTTTATGTGAATGCTGTGGAGGGGTTGGGGAAGATTCTGATTGGTGTGGATAAGTGGAATGTTGGTGTGATGTTTTTGAGTGGGGATATGGTTTAGGGGGCCAAAGGAAGATAGGGCAGTTAGGGTTTCCGGGATTTCGGTCCTGTTTGAATTTGAGATGTGTGAATTCTTGGTATATGTGGCATTGGTTAATAATTAGGTTTAAGCTGCAGATGAATTGAGGTGGGGGAGTAGAGGGGGACTATGAGTGGGAATGTGCCGAGTCTAATGATTGTTGAAATTGAGGCTTCTTGTGGATCGGAAGGAGATGGAATATGATGAGAAGAGGATTCGCGTGTGGCAGGGAAACTTGCTTGATGGAATTTAGGCGAAGGGCGATATATGATTGGTGATCATGCATTATAGTGAGGAGAAGAGGTGTGTGGAGAATTTTAATTTTTCTTCTGATTATGTTTGGGCCGGAGGGTGGAGTTTTTTGGTGAACAAATGAAAGTTTGGAGCCATCGCATGTATTGAGAGATTTGGAGGTTGATATATGGCTTATAGTTTAATTCGGTTGCAGGTTGGGAGTTTTGGAGGAGATTAACAGAGTTGTTAAGCTCACTACAAAGCGATTTGAGAAGCTAAGGGAAAGATTTCTCTTGCGGGTTAGTACTCTAAGGTTTTTGCTATGATTAGCCTAAGCATGATATTGTAATTCAGTTTTCATCTATCAATTTCGTTTCGTGTGTAGAATTAATGGTGATAAAGTTTAAGTGTTAAGTCTTTTGCTTCATATTACATTTTTTTAGAACTGTTTCTCTGAACTGAATCGTGGTTGAAAAACTTATTATAATAAATATGTCTTGCTGAGTGAAAATGCCTAAATGTGATGGGATTTAATGTAATTTATCAGTTACTAAGGACAATGATTAGTGAAGATATTAATTTATATCTTGTAAGTTTTGAATGAGCTAAAATATTCAAAACCCCCATAATTCTATTTCTCAATAATCTGATCGTACTCTTTTTTTTGCCTATAGTTGTTAATGCAAACATGCATATATGAAAGTATCAACAGTTGATGCTTATATAAAAGACTATAATTGTGTGAAAATGTTACACATCATTCCTTCTGGAACTCATTATCTATCTGTTCAAAGGTCAAATTACAGAATTTTAAGCTCCTTTTAAGGATTTTACGAAGTTCATCCATGAAATCTTGAACGTGAGTTGCAACCATAATCTACAAGATGATCTTTTAGACCTTTTGGGGTCAATTATGAATATAATGTTTAAAGTTTCAATTTGTACAAACTAACCTCAAATTTACAAGATATAGAAACCAAACATAGATGCAGTAAAATTGAAAAAATACAATCCTTCCTTTCCCAGTCTTTTTAGATATAACCATTTTTTAAATTTACCATTCATGTATGAAGATTAGGAGCGTTTTTCTTGCACCATGGTTTGATTTGTAGAGCTGTACTTTACAGTTTAATCTTTCAAATTATAACTTTGAGTCTCAATTTCTCTCTGACCCCAAATTAGAGGTTTAGAAGATGATTTAGCCATAAATTGGTGCATATTCTATGTTCCTTCAGTACTCACTGAACTTGAAATATATATGACTGCACCGGTGGTGGAATAGAACTGGTAGTCATTTTGTCTTTTTTCTGTTTTTTGTTTTTTTAAGGTAACCGTAATCATATTGTAGCTGCTTGGAGACTTGTATCTTGATGCTTAGTGTTATTGATCTATGAGAAAATCTAGTGTGGTATTTTAATCACAGAGTGAACCTCTTTGCTAGATTTTAGAGCAGTTCCTTGCATGATTTATGTTGGCAGTGTTATTGCTTAATTATTTAGATAGACCCATTGGCCATCCATACTTTTCTATTTTCTCAAACTTGTGTCTTAACTCAAGCCTGAACTCATAGTTGTTTTCATTTTATATAATGAGATAAAAACAATACAATCGTGAAAGTTGTTCTGGAATATAAACTGTTATATGGTTTTTACACTTCACAATTATCAGTTCTCCAAATGCTTCATTTTGGAATTTGATATGCTCGCGCCTTAACATGTCTATCAGAATATCAGGTTCATCCCCAGCCCAGGTAGTTTTCAGTGTTACGAAGAGTTTGATTTATGTCTAGGTGTTTGTATTAGCAAATCAACCTGTCTTGCTTTTAGTACTAGAGAATGCTTTCGTAATTCAAACTTGAGTATCTGACATATTTTCCGTATACAAATTCAGTACAAGGCAATAAGAGCCCCTTCTAAGTTCTTTTTTTGCTTAATAGCTCCTTCTAAGTTCTAAGGCATTTTCTTCCACAAAAGATGTCTTGTGGATCTATTGAAATCACTGATGGTGTATGAATCTATGACTTTATGTGATTTCTGCTAACAAATCTTTGTAATTAGCTGTAGTGTGAAAGACTCTAGATTTTAATACTTGTGTCAACCAAAAATACTAAATTTGCATTATTAGATGTGAGGAATTGAAGCCTAGGACCTTTGTCATGGAGGAGAGTTTCCCTCCCATGAGGCTACACCCTCAAACTCAATTTTCATTGGTTTTATTGTTAGAGAAGTAGCTCGGTGATTTGCTTTCAGTAATGGCAACATGCGACTTCAAGGATTCTTGAACCCACTTGAACTGCTAGTAGACTAAGACAATGCACTTTGAATTACCCATTTGACAGTAGGTTTTTAGGACTAAATGCTTAAATACAAAGTTGTTATGTCGATAAGTCAAAGCTTGTCAATGGGATCAGATAGAGCAACTTATTAACAAGTCAAATATGAGATATAATGAATATATTCGTAGGGTTGATGACATAAACTTTGAAAATTTAAGAACATTTGATAAATTAGGTAAAATTACTCAGACTCAAATCCCCTGCGCACGGGGTAGGTACTGAAGTTACAAACTAGTGACTATTAATGATATAAGCTATATAAACACTTAATAGTTAATGTCTTGCTACCTAATAATAATGAGCAATATATACATTTTATTAGCTACTGCTGATTTTTTGCAAAAGATTTCAATCATGACTTGTATAGATTCTTTTAATTCTACAAAAAGTATAAATATAAACATAATTCAAGGGGGGTTAAGCACAAGATCAGTCGACTCGCCGACAACTGATTTGGCCACTGGACTGACAATTTTCAGACTTTAAAATTAGTCAGTGATTAGTCACCTACTTAACAGCCATGCTTCAACGTTGAAGTTGTTATGTTGAGTTGATAGAGGTTTTGTTGTCTGTGTTACTGTGTCCAGTAACTTGGTCATATACAGCTCTTAATAGTACGCGCACAACAGCACCAGTTTATAACTTCTAGTCTGAACTTGTTTAGTTGTTTACTTTAGTCAATTTGTTAGTAATATGTGGTTATGTATGTGCACCACCAAGGATATGGATACTGGCATACTGCTGAAAATCTCGAAAAGACAAGACATTCAAACTTTAAATCCTTTTTGGAACTACAGAACAACAGAATGTATAAATTACCTACTGTCTCTTATATGACTACTGTAAGTGTGAGAGACAATGCTTTTCAAACTTAGTGATGGGTGATGGACTCTTGGGAATGAAAAGCATAAAATATTAAAATCCCTCTCCTCTTCAGATGTCTATCTTGGATAATAAGGTGGTGGTGAGCACTGAGCTATGAGCCCATGATAGTTACACCTAGTGTATGCTGGATTACTCGATACTAGACTTTTAATTACTTAATCATAAAGGAACATAAATTGATTTATCAAAAGTTACTTTTTTTATTTTTCATCCTCCATGAAAAAAATTGGTCTTGAAACAGACAGAAGTTAGTTTCATAGTCTGAAGGGCTTTGAGGAAGGACTGCAGTAATACTGTCTTGCTGTTACTTCCATGTTAGTTAGGCTTGTAATTTTGTTATAATGTAGTACTTGTTTTTACTATCGCAACTTACTCTCAACTGTATCGAACTTGTGATGCTAGGAAGCAGGACCAATTTCTTGGGTACAAATTAAGCTCATATTCTTTAGGGAAATCTGTTTCTGTAGTAGCATTCATAGGTTTAAACGTGGTGCAGTTTTTTTGGCAAGATGTGTTCTTTGTATTTAATTTTCTTTTGGGAAATTGTGATTTTGAGCTTGAACTAAGGCTTATATGTTGGAATGGAGTTTTAGTTTTTTACCTCACAGCTTATGCTGACTTTCAGGAAGTATGAAGGTGTCCAGAATATCATGATTTGTGTTCCTTGTGGAGTTTGGTTTGAGGTTAGTGTTTTAATTTACGAAAGTGAGCCTCATTATCAATAATGCGGTAGTTTACGTAGTTTTATTAAGTATAACTAAAGGGGGCATTGATGATTTAAACCTGCAACACCTTGATGCTAGAATATTGAGGAATCCTGGATTCAGCGTTATTATAGATGCCAAAGTCTAACCGCATATGCAAATTCCATTGGAGTTTAACTGATAGTTGATGCAATTAGGGTGACCATTCAATTTGATTATACAAAAAACAAGGTTTGAGAAAAAATATAGTGATATCTCCTTGTAAACTGCTGCTTGCCTACTTGATATTGCTTGAGCCTGAGTTGATATTTGAAGTGAAAAGCAGTTGTGGATTTGTAAAGATATGGTATGAGATTCCCCCATTTCCCTTCCCTTGGCCTGGTCTAATCATGTACCCTTCCTGTGTTGAAGTAGTCATAAACAAGTGAAAGTGGAATCATTACCAAGCAGCAGCAGTACTAGTAGTGTTTTTGACCTCAACAGTTAACAAGTACTGATGAGATGTTTCAGTAACACTAATTTGCACATTGTTAAACTAGACCCCCCTTCCAACTGTATGATGGATACTGATACATGATATCTCTCTCCAGTCTTATCACTTGTTTACACATCTCCATTCCCACTTAACAATCTATCCTCCACTGTTTCTTCTTCTTCTAGGCAACATCATGCAACTATTCAAGTTTCTGGTAATTTTTTTGTGATCTTTCTTGGGTCATTAACAAAATCTGTACTTTGAAAGTAAATGCTAGTAGTGTTGCTTGTACTTGAGAGTAGATGGGCATCAGGGTATGTAGCCATGTAGGTGTGGTTTGTGTGTGTGTGTGTTTTCATTAGAAACCCCACAGACTTGAAGAAGCTACAGACTTGAAGACAGTAGCAATAGCATGGAGTAATAAAGAAGGAAAGGCTGCAGAATAGAAACGGAAAATTAGGAGAGTGGGCAATGTTTATGACTTGTGACTCCAATGCAGGCAGGTTCAGGCTCAGGCTCAGCTAGTTTGATAGCTGTATGAGTTATTGCGTAAAGTCCCCCCCCACTTTGCCTGTTATATTACTTATCAATCAATGTATTTTTAAGTTGGAACGTCACTGTTGTAGCCAGTTGGTGCAACTCTCTCTGTGTATCAGTGTAACGACCCCGAATAATGTCTGGATTTTGTACTGTTTCTTATTTTTTCAATCTATTTTGAATTATCTGTTTTTGTTATAAATTTATATATTAAATTTATGTCTATATATGTTGAAAATAAATTAAGATTGCAATTGTATTGAACACTTTAATACTCGATGCCTCTGCATTTTCTGCATAAACACTGCTAGTTTATAATTACTGAATTAGATGGAGTACTTATGAAGTTTCAGTGCTCAGTTGTATAACTAAATACTGCATTACTATGTTTTTACATTAGCAATTTGTTGCCAAATCAAGCATCTTAGGTGCTTTTCGGGGGTTCAGTGTGTCTTATGCACAGTGGATGTCAATAACTTTATAGTTGAATTAGAAATATACTAAAATAGGTAAGATTTCTGACTGATAAATTAGTCTTATGCAGTTAAAATTAATTGAACGTCGAATAAGTCATTTACTCTTGTGAAATTGCAGAGATGGTGCTGGAAATGTAAGTCTCCCGTTAATTTGAAGAAAACAGTCTTTTCTTGAAATTGGTTCGGAAATGCAAGTCTCCCATTAGTTTGAAGAAAACGGTCTTTCCTTGAAGTTGGTGCCTCAAATGCAAGTCTCCCATTAGTTCGAAAAAAACACTCTTTCCTTGAAGTGGTTTGGAGTCGTTGCGGTACGAGGTAAATGGATGTACAAAATCAAATAACGATAATGTCTTTAATCTAAATTTTTGCCTATGTGTTCTCCGCTATCGTATAATCTGTAGCAGACAGTTTTTGCCTAATTGTTGTCGGCTTTCGTATATAAACTTGAACGAATATTAGCGATTATAAACTCCTACTTAAATGTTCAAAACACTACTACTTCTGCGGAAACTTAAAAACTTTCAGACCCATAGGATAAAAATTATAGAGATATTCATACATTTTTACGGCATGCATCAATTCAGTGAAGAAGGCTTTTGACATGTAGTATCACTATCCATTCACATACTGCCACAGCGGTACGTCCTGTTTAATTGATACTAGTCCAGCAGATTCTTTTCGTATTGAAGAGAATCAAACAACAAGGATATCAAATATCTGTTGGACATATATGTGAATCAATATTCTCCAGTAACAACTACATGCACTTACTGAGATATTCATCAAAAAAGAAACAATGTACTTCCCTTTTACTTGTTTATAACTCTCCAAAGTAGTAATCTCATTCATATACACAAATTTTAATCAGTTTTATAATATGAATTCATCAGTTAACTAGGCTGAGATATAGAAAATTATGATCTTGATTTATGATTAATCAGGGGTTGAAGATGAAGTTGCCACATTTGCACTTCCAACTCATTGGCTTATAGTTAGAATTATCTTCACCTCTTGAATATGCAATCTTGAAAACTGTTGTTGAGTTCTTGTTTCCTGATTTTATTTGAGGGTTGGTTGGGACTTGAATGGCTTCGCAATGCCCACAAGAACCACACCTTCTCTCGCATCGCGGCGGCCTCGACCCAATCTGCCCACTCAAAATTGATTTTGCTTCCTACATTGTATGATCCACAAGCACCACATTGTTAGTTTTGAATCTTACCAGAGGAAGAAACACAGTAAAGTGTCTGTAAATGTAATTCTTACCTGAGAATTAGCTAGTGGATCCCCCAGTATTCTGCCTGCATTAATTTAAACCATTATTCGACTACATTAGTACACATTACTAGAGTAGTAGTGAAATTATGATTAAATTTGATAAATGAGAACTTAAATTTTTTTACCTGCAGCAGTGTAACTGTGATGAGTTGAAGTTGAAACTAAAAGGAAGAGTAGATAAATTGTAAAACGAATAAGTTTGTGATGGGCATGAATCATGAGATTTTGATTGCAGCCCATTTTCTAAAATATAAAACCAGAGGAGATGAAAGATAGTAAAGAAATGTTAACAAGAACTCAAAGAAGTTAAGCTAGAAAAGATACAAATGAACAAGGAGTAGACTATGGTGGTGATTGAAATGAGAGTTGAAAAGGATGCAAAATGGTTACTTTTGAATGACTCTAGCTAGCTCAACCTCGTTCTCTGAGCCCCCAATTTTTTTAAAAAAAAGGGATGATGAAATGGTGATACAGTTATACTGATGAAATGGAGTATAAGAGAAGGAAGAGGAGGCACAAGCTAGTACTGTTGTGTAACTTGTGTTAACAGTAAAGATAAGAGCTGGAAATAAATTTGTGTGTTAACGAGATAAAACTGAGTTACAAGTTTTTTAGTCCAGAGAAAAGAGCCAAAAATAGGTAGGACAGCACTCCACCCAATCTCCCTGCCAGCCAGCCCTCCAGAGTCTATATGTGTGTTTATTTACAGATCACCATGTACATGTGTATTATATATGGTTTAAAACTGAGATTGTGTGTGAGAATGGGTGATCGACTCACTAACGCACACCTCAATACACAGCTGTTTTGATTATGTGATTTCCTAATGTACTCCACTATTATCTGTTTTGATTATGTGATTTCGTAATGTACTCCACTATTATGTACTCCCTCCACTCCGTACCTACAAATGTTTCCTATTTGTGTTGAACACGTTTGCCAATGCACACTTTTGATTGTTAATATCTTTAATTTTATATTAGTATTAAATATAAAAACTTTATTATATTAAAGTACTTATAAATACGATGGAGTATCAAATATTCATATTACACTATTTAATGATACCACTCAGTGTTGCACCCATCGCGTTTTTGACTCATATAATTTATAAACTTTTAATTGAATATATGTATTAAGAAATTTTCGGATGAGCAAGAGTCGAATATAAGATCGGAAATGATAGAGTATTAATCACTTGAATTATTCAATTGTCCATATTTAACAAATACTGAACTAAGTATTGATTTTTATAAAGAATAATAAGATATAATATATGTGATTGAATAAAAAGGTAGAAACTTATATTTAGTAATTTTTAATTTATATTATGTGATCGAAAAATACGAAAAAGTGACAAGAAAAACGAGAGGAAGGGAGTAGTATTATAATATGTGATATGTGATGTTTTGGAATTGTGGAATATGGGTGTTTCTTGCAGCAGTTGGTTTTGTGGCAGCACCACCAGCTGATCACGCCAAATATCCAAAAAGTGACAGACACTCTCTCCCTATCTCTTCACTCTCATTCCTAATGTAATATGTATGCATATATTTATTTGTATGGGGTTGTAGAAGCATGGTGGGGGGGTTCGTACGGAGCACACGTGTCAAATCTTCTCAATCATGAGAGTCAATCAATGAAGGCGATCACATGAACTAGTGTTGTCCTTTTCACTTTATTCACTACTCATACTATTATTACCACTACTGTAATATGTCACTTTGATCCCATAATTTCACTCTTTTATTATGTTCTGTTACATTAATAATGTTAATGACGACTTTCTCAAACAATATTACATAATCATCTGATAAGATACCAGAACTTTGCCACAAATTGCATTGACCTTTTTCAGAATTTTCCTTTACTTTTTACTGATCAATTTACCCTTAGAATCTGCCCTGTTCTGTTTCTTTAATGTTCTGTAGTATGTTCTTGCCCTCGGGCCTCTGTTGTCGCATGAACCTTTTTTTTATAACAAAAAGTTGTCCGGGTCAGCTTAGCACAAACTCTCACTGTTATGTCCCCTACTTAAATCTGTGCATCAACCTGAAATCTAATTTAAAATCTTTTGGGATGATAAGCCCTAAAATTTATTTCTCAACCAGATAAGGGACGAGCTACCCGGGACGTAGTCCAAAATGTGAAAAAACATCGTCATCAATTTATTTATCGCCTCTAGCTAAGTCTCGCTAGTAGTATACTACCTGAGTTTTTTTTTTTGCGGTTGCTCAAAAAAGTAGCAAAATTTTGAAATGTGCCTGGGCTTTGGTGTATAAAAATAGAAAGCAGGGTCGTTTCATGGCAGTATGTTACTCCAACAAACAATTGCATTGACTCCGGCCCTGAGTCTGACAAACAATAACAAGTGAAATGTGCTTGAATAGCTGTGTGTTTCGGTTACTTCAAATTTAATACAGTTTCAACAGTTTGCTGCCATTTCTGGAACATAACATTTACTAGCACATTCATCTGCAATTCAATATTTGCCCCCCACACCAGATTTTTAGGCAATGCATCATTTCTAATAACAACTTTGTTACTACAAAAGCTTAAAAATTTAAAATTGTAGTTATTGTAGTAGTATCTGCAATGATTTGATTGTGGTGCCTGGTATTGAGAAAGCCAGGGTAGCTATTGTTGAAATGGGATTTTAATGAGACTATGATTCTACTGGCACTATTTCTATTTGTTCAACCAGGAATTAACTCACATTTCATGAATAAGAAATAGTTCAAGTTGTTAAATCTAAATCCAGAACATAGACAAGTTGCAATGTGTTGGTAATTCTTTGTCCGCAGCCTTATCTGTTTTATACGAAGACTTCAATCTTTGATAGAGCTTCTGCCTTGCCATATGTGTACTTTTATTTTGTTTATAACGATAATATACGATCATTGTTTTAGGTAGCATGAGTTGCAGATGTGTAATGGAGCTTCTTCACTATACTATACTGAATAGTCTGCATGTAAGATTACCGGAAGACTGCAAGTCGTATATTATTCCGTTGGTATTCACAGATGAGAGCTAATTGTGTAATTGTGTTAACAGAATGAAAAGGTAATGTAATTAAATCACTTAAGAACATCAGTAGTTTCAATTTTCATCTATAAATGTAGCTCCTAATTGCACTTGTGTGTGTTTTGCAGTGACATTGTGCAGTGGGGGACTTGCTCCGATGTACTATGCGCATTCTTCAAACCGTTGTTTGATTGATGTACTGTGAATTAACACTGCTAGAGCTTCCCACTTGAAACAAAACATACCACATGAATGAATTGATTTGTGGACCAGATACTAACATCAATCAGTTTGGTAAGCAGATAACTGGATAAGTAGGAACTGGTTAGAACAACAACAGCTGACTATGAAATGTTACTCAAAAATTTCAATCTAACAGAAACATTATTTCATTCCTAATTTTAAACTTATCAACTCTTTACATGATTACTTCATTTTCGAGAGTAAAGTTCTATGAAGTCCATCTCTTTATTGGAGTTCTTAGAGTCCATCTACGTTCTGCAAATAAAATATTCCCTATGAATATTTATATTCTGCAAACTAAATATGTTTTTTAGAATAATATATTTTGCAATGTTTTACTTGTAAAATGTATGCAATCCATAAGTTTTTCAATAAAATAGCGATGTTTGCGATATATTATTCAAAAAATAATATGTTTTGCAATAATTTAGACAATATTTTACTTGCAGAACATATATGGACTCTAAGAATTCCGATGAAATAACAGACTCCATAGAAACATTCATTGGATGTCTGTGATGTTCAGAAATGCATTAGAAGTAGAACTCTACAAAAATCCAGTTGAGACATGGCTCGTATTGCTTGATGGTGTGCTTTCCAATCGTGCTGAAAATCCATAAAACTGGACCACGGCTAGTACTTGGTACATATAAACTTTATGGGATATCACATTACAGCCCAGCTGACTGGCAGATTGTTGAGATCTCTTAAAAGTGGCAAATCTGTACCATATATATAGTAGTTGAGAATTGAAACTACATATTAACTCATCCTCATCCTCCTTTGGCTTTCCATACAGCCGGGGAGGAATTAGTGGAGGCTCGGCCCCAATTTTTGTTAATTTTTAAGATTTTAATATAATTTTTTTAAAAAAATATGAAGTAATTTATTTCGGTCTCTCCCGAACATTATTCGGTCTCCTTAAACTAAATTACTGATTCTACTCCTCCATACAACATCATTTTCTTGGGCATTTTCAAAACTCGGCTTTTTCTTGGGCTTTTTCAAAACTCGGCTCTAAATTTTGTACAAGAGTGATAAAAATAATTTTCGCAAATTGAGTTGGCTTAAATTTGTGGATGCCAAGATTAAGAAAGCACGCCATTGAAGCATCTTCGCAGAGTATTTGCGTAATACTGGCCAATAGTTTGTGTCCACTTGGCGAATGATAGCGAGTTGGTATTGCTGTTAGGGCGCCAAAATACAAGAAAAATGGGAAATGGGGTCTAGACAAGTCCAATGTGGGCTCCGATGCCACATGGCAACTTTTCATTGGCAGAATTGTATTGGTTCACCATTCAAAGTCTTTCGTTTTCTCAATTTCAGATATACTTGTCGGCAAATCACGTCTTTTTATCCCGTAACCTAATCTTTAATGCGTTTAATTAATGTGTTTGATTTCATTTTTCAGAATCGAATTGCTTCTGTATTTTGTACATAAATTTTCAACTTCTCGTAATTTTTCTTAAACTTGCATCTTATCTTGTGCAACGCAGAAAGTAAAAGAATAACCCATTTATAATTATGTTGACATGGACGACAAATATATTAGGAAGAGAGTGTCCATGTCGTAAAGGTGATAACAAAACTCTACTCTGTAAGTCTAAACATATCAAACTCAGTTCTCTGGCTCAATGGCTGTGGACAGCCTTGTATTACACTCTAACTATTCAACTATTTTTTTGTCCTCCTACTTGCATATTAAATTTTGTTTGTATTTAGAAATTGTGGATGGACAGAGGCTGATGTAATAAATGTATTTGGATTTTCTTCCTCTAAATATTTTTTGAATTGAAAACAATTTTAATGACCCGTCTAAAAAATATTGTTACGCTTAGGAAGGTCAGCTAATTCTAGTTAAATTGAAAACGATATTAATGACCCGACTTAGCTCAGGAAGATCAGTTGATTTTAGTACTAAGAAGTATTAAAGCCCCTTATGCTTTTATCCATAAAACTAAATTACCTCTTCCATTTCATTTATTTTTATGTGAATATAAAGCTTATATTATATTATTATTCATTTATACATTATATCATATCTATCCGTAAAATTTAAACGTGTATTTTAAGCCATTTTTTGAAGTTTTTGTATACATACTGTATCCTCTTCTCTAATATAATCTTTTATGATCATAAATGATATCGGAGGATTTTCGGAACATATTAAGGGCGCGATAAGTGCGAGAAGAGCAAAGGTATGATCACGTTGATGACTGCATGGTCACGCTGTTGAGAATATATGATGGCATGCTCACGTCGCTAGATTGCATGATCATGCCAAAAGTGAAAATAACAACAGCAGCTTTTTGGTGCAAAGATGAAAGACATTGCATGCTCATTCTCAAAACTGCATGATCACGCTACCTTTAATTACTATTTATTTTTAATTAGGATTTATTTTTATTTCATTTTTAGGGTTTTATATCTCTATATAAACAATCTTATGATGCAACATATTAACAATCTTTGATTGAAATCAAAACACTAATAGTTTTCTCTTATCTTTCTTGTGGATTTATGTTAGGCCTTGTGGATTCAAGATTTTAAAGGATTTCTCGTGTGAGAGTCCTTACGAGGATTAACGCTTGCTTCACCTACGCTTCCGTGCTGCGTGAGTTGGCATCAGAGCAGGCTATATCCTGTCTTTTCGTTAATTGATTCATTATAAGAAAACCAATTACCAAAGAAGATCTTCGAGAGGTTACAACGACTTTAACCGTGGCTCTGTAGGTATTCACAGATCGAGTGGATACGTTGACATTCAAAGTGAATAACAATAACAAGCAACGTAGTGGTGAAAGAGAATATCATGATCGGGTACCTCGAGACGAAAAATATCATGTTGGTGAGAATTCTGGTTTGATTTTGAATATTATCGGCTCAATGATATTGTAAAGGCTGATATACCATTATTTTATGGGTCTCCTGGAGTTGATGAGTTTCTGAATTGGTATAGATGTTGATAAATTCTTTGATGTTATGGATGTTCATGTGAGTAAGCAGGTGAAGATGGTGGCTATCAGGTTAAGGTGTGTTATTGCGATTTGGTGGGATAAGCTGGTTATGCAGAGGAAGAGACAAATAAAGGAACCGATCAAAACATGATGACGAATTAAAGAATTGATGATAGAGAGGTTTTTATCGAAGGGATATGAGTCTAAGATACATATTGATCGCAAACAAAAGGATAATTCGGCTCAATGTCATGAACCATGTCATGTCAATAATGTGTCTGATGGATGTCCTCAACCAAAACATGATAGTTTGTTAGACGTGATATACGGAAAAAAGTTTGGTTATTTTAATACAATTTTTTTGGAAGATTTGAAAGGCGTGGACATAGTTGAAGATAGGTGCGAGATAATGGATTCTGAAAATTTTATGTTTATTGATTATGATGAAATTAGTGCAATTAAAGAACATGACAATAACGAGTAAGGAAAAGAAAGCAACAAAGTAAGTCCCAATACTGTTTATAAATAAGAGAACAAGAACGATGTTTAACATGTTAAAGACGTGCATAATTTATTTTTTGACACATACAAATTGGTTGATGATTTGCAACATCAAAACTTACTGGCATAAGTTAAGCAAGGTGAGTCCCAAAACTTTTGAAATTGTGGTGGATTTTCAATATCACAATAACTTTAGTTTGAAAGATATGGTTAGTGAAATCAAGTTGACTCCACAAATTCACGTAGCACGATATATTGTTGTTGGGGATAATCTATTGGTTGACACTCATGATAATAAAGATTTTTCTATTGACATTGCTAGTTTGAAGTACAAGGATGTTGATAATTTTTATGTGGATCCATGTGAGTTTGTATTGGATAAAACATATCTGAATGATTTGAATTGGTGTCACAAAAGCTGTTGTGAGGCAATTGACTTCAAAATTGATAACATAGAATATGTCCTGTCTCCGTTTGAGGATAAAGGTGTTTTGAAGTCATCATATGAATGCGTAATATTTTTTGGTACAATATTACATAAGTTTTATGATGCCGATTCCAAATTTGTGCTCACAAAGGTTTATCACGGCTAGTTTAAGCTCGTTTTAGTAATACCTTTATGCTTAAAGGTAATCTTGGAGGAGGATGTGAAGTACAAAGTTCCAATAAGGTCGTTTCCTTTAGAAGTACCCCCATGGCGAGATATACAGAAAGTCGGCGCAATTCTTATTTTAAATGATAACTCGAGGTCGATTTCTTTTAAAGTGGATGAGTCTGATTTATGAGGATTTTCGCCACTCTCAAGGCACTACAAGAAAAATGTGTAAAAGCCACCAAATAAAAGTGACCAACTTCAAATTCCACCAATTTCGGTGGAATTTAAGGTCAATAAAATTTTTGTCTAACTGAAGAATAAAGCGACCGAAATTGGCAGAATTTAAAATCGGTCGCTTTTCTTTGGTGGCTTTCAATGTCGGTCGATTTTAATCGGTCGAATTTAACAATAAAAGCAACCAAATTTCAAGTACGGTTGATTTTACTTACTTTAAAAGTAGGCGGGAAATTTCGCGCCGAACATCTCCAAATTTGGAACAACAAAAGGAACCAACTGCGGTCGTTTTTCTTTATATATTATTAAAAAAAATATTTATCAAAAATATAAAAATGATAAGAATGTTGAATACATATATTTAGCATATTAAAAAAACAAGATTATTAATTTCTGGTATCTTATTATTATTATTATTATTATTTTATTTTGTAATTTAGTAATACCAATCCTCAAAAAGTTGTCTCTATCTTGTTTAATTACCTTGTTGATATAATATATTTGTTAAATTACTCGAAGTTGGCCAAAATTATACAGCATGATGTACATTCCAGTATACAAATAAACATGTAAATGGACAAGAAACACATAAATAATGATTAAGTAAGCGAGTAACCTGATAATCCTGCCCGTTAGTAATGGATAATCCAACGCGAGTTAAAGTAACAGCTCATCAATCCATGTGAATTTAAAACAACCAATTATAAACCGCCACGCACATATCCAAACCCTAGTCTTATTTTTACCTCCATCCTCCATTATTCATTCTTCATCCCAAATTTCCTCCCTTCGACTCTTTTCACTTAATCTGCAAACTCCCATTATTCAGTCTTCACACTCAAATATATAATCTCCCAAAGGAAGGCAGCTCAGAAGTCAAAAAGTTTTATAAGATGGCAGATAGGAAAACATTATGCAGTGCAAGATATCTCATAGTTATAAGTTGTATAATATTTCTTTCCTTTGTTGTTTGTGAATTTATGAATATTGGGGATGTTTGTTTTGATATACAGATTGTCATTATTTGTATAATCAGATTTGGAATTATGAATTTTATAGATCTTTAATTTGTCTTTGATAGTCATATATTAATATTGTGTAATTAAATATGTATGTGTTGTAAATTTGAAAGCTTGGGTTTAACTCAAAATGAGTTAACTCAGTCCACCAACCAAACTCAGTCCCCTAACAAGTGAACAACAGCAAGGGCAATCCAGGTTCTTCAGGCGCTATAGGATTTTCTTTTTTTTTTTTTTAATTTCTTATGTTATACTAAAATCGATCGGATTTGGTGTAATTTATTTTGGGGGCGGGAGATTTGAATTTTCACAAAAATTTTGATTTAAAAGTTTTATAATTTAAAATTTAATAAAAGCCACTGAAGAATCGGTCGATTATAAATAAATTCCACCGGAAAATTTAAATTCCACCATCTTAAAAGCCACCAACTAGTTGCGGTCGATTGTATACTAAAAGCCACCAAATACGGTCGATTATAGCTAAATTCCACCATTTTCGGGCGGTGGATTTTAGTGATTTTTGTTGTAGTGAGGGTGTGACGACTGCGATCAGAGTAAATGTATGATCACGCTGATGACTGCATGATCACACTGCTGAGGATATATGATGGCATGCTTATGCCGCTGGATTGCATGGTCATGCCAAAAGTGGAAAAAACAACTGTAGCCTTTTGGTGCAAAGATGAAAGATATCGCATGCTCATGCTCAAAACTACATGATCACGCTACCTTTAATAATTATTTATTTTTAATTAGGATTTATATTTTATTTCGTTTTAGAATTTTGTATCTCTTTTGATTAACAATCTTATGATGCAATATATTAACAATTTTTGATTGAAATCAAAACGCTAAGAATTTGTCTCACTACTACAAATCTTAACTTAGGAGACATCACTTGCGTAGCGCTTTATATGAAGTGTTTTACATGTATATTACTATTATAGCGCTTAATATAAGTAATGCTATACAAGTTATTATGCAGTACAATTAAATAGAAATAAATTAAATTAAAAATGACTAAGATTACGTATGGGAAGGAATCACTGTGTAAGAATTTACTTTAATAGCGTTTTCTCAACAGGCTATAGGAATATATGTGTTCTAAGTAATATTTTCTTTTCTTTTTTTTTAATTTTTTAATTCTTATAGACCGTTTGCATAAGTGTTGTGAAAGCTAAAGTATTTTAAGTCATTATTCTTATATATTTAAAAACATTTGTAAAGCTTGAATATCATTAAAATAAATATTTTGTAAGTAAATGTATTTTAAGTAATTTATTTCATAATCTTAGTTTAATATTAAAAGTCCCTTAATTTTAATAAATAAATACACTTTAAAAAAATTCCTCAAATTCTCCTCTACCATCAAACTAAATTATCTCTCTGTCTCTCAAACAATGGCTTAAGCGCCGTCTCTCTATCTCTCTTCCCGTAATCATCAATATCTTTAGAAGTCATTCTTCTCACTCGACTAATCGCACAGGGATTAGGTTTATTTGCTCGTGCTGCAGGTCTGGTTGGTTGCTTCTTCTTCAAATTGGGATTGCTTCACTTGGAGTTCAATACTAGATTTTGGTTTGGGATTAAGGGTATTGAAATAATTTCCCAAAAGTTTCACTTGTTTCACTAATTTCAATACTAGGGCTAAATTAATTTGGGTTTCTAATTTTATGCACCATTGGATTTTCAATTAATTTTTTCTTTAATAAGCAATTTTTCTAATTTTGTAGCTACTTCACATACTAAAGTCGAGATTCTTTATGGGTTTCAGTTTTTCTCATGGGTACAAGGTTATCAACAAACCTCCACTCTTGAAGAACTTCTTCTTACCTGTTTTTGAAATTAAAGATACATAAGATTTAACAGAGACTTGCTAGTAATTTTATTTGATGTTTGTTTATGGTTGAGTGTGGTATAGGTAATTTTAAGGTTAAATGTTTTTACTTGTATATTTTTACAAATCGTATGTTCTAGTTTATGTTAAATATTTTATTAATCGTGATATTTGAAATGGTTCTAACTTGACACATGTATTTCATGACAATTGTAGTAAAATTATGGGTCATCCAAAAAATAAAGGTTTTATGAATAGTACTTATAGTTCATCAGAAGAAAGGGTCAGAATTCAAATGTTAGTCTAATTTATCAAATGTGTTCATGAAGAGTACAGATAAATACCATTGAAAATAATCTAACTACAAGATACCTATACCAAAATAGGTCAAGCGGTGTGTGCAGGCGCCAAAATAACATTAATGAAGATTTGTTTTTGCATTTAATATATGGAAGGAGGCTAGAAGGAAAATGTTTGAGTTTTTATTGGTTGCAAACCTAGAGTATCATAGCTATGAAAGTATATTCAGTTGAATTTAAACATTTTGGACTAAATTATTTCTCAATAATGGTTGAGTTCCTATGACTATAGAGGTCAGTTATCATTATATGATACTTAGGTCAGTTATTATTATATGATACTCCCTGTTACAACCGATAAGATGCATAATATAGCAAGTTAGTACTAGTGAATGCCTCAAATAACTACGATTAAAATACTTATAACATCTTAGTTTGACAAGTTGTCAATATATCATGTGCTAGTTTGAAATAGGTAAATCACTAATACATTTTCACATTTTCTCTTAATTCTTTACCACTGTTAACATATTAATATGTTCACCTGCATATATTGACATTTAAAACACTGCTCGACTGTGAGTAATAATTGGACAAATATAAATCTTGACAAAAAAATCGATCCTCTAGTCATACTCCAACCATGATCTTAGTAATCAGATTTGAACTTAAATAAACTTATTTCAGGAAAAGATACATATATGGAATTAGGCTAGCAATAGATTTCTAAAATATTGTAAAATGTAAAAATGGATATACTGACTATATCAGCGTTAATTGGTCAGAATTTGTTTATTTATTTCATGAAAGTATACATGTACTTAGTATCAATTTTTTCTTTGCCTTTTATACAATTAATTTGATACTAAATTGTATAACATAAAACTTCAGGTTGTATATTTATTAGTGTTCTTATGGATCGTAAATGGATAAAAGCGCATCGGATGTCGGAAGAATACAAAGCTGGTATCAAACAGTTTTGTAAGCTTGCGGTAGAAAATTTTAAGAACATAATTTCATCTTATGCCCATGTACGAAATGTATGAATATTATTGAAGTTAATGGTCCAAACGAGTTGCATGACCACTTGATGTTTCATGGTTTTGAGAAAACCTATACCTGTTGGACATATCATGGTGAAGAAAGATAAGAAATTAATTCTGGCAACTTTAACTTTGATTATTAATTTGTATATACAGTTGATACTGATTTCATGAAAGATGCTGAGGGTGGTAGTTCTAGTGTTGAAAAGGATATCCCTGACGTTATTAATGATGAATTACGTGATCATCCCGATATGCATGAGGGGTTAAAGAACAATGTTGCTTTACCTTTGTGGCCTAGGTGCACTAATGCTTCTAGATTATCAGTTGTGTTGACTCTATATAACTTAAAAGTTGGTCATCAAATTTCTGATGCGTTCTTCACGGAGATGCTCACAGTTGTTAGTGAACTTTTGCCGGATGGTAATGTCCTCCCACGTAGAGCTTATGAGGCTAAACAAATGCTCAAATCCATTGGATTAGTCCACAACCGAATTCATGTGTGCCCAAATAATTGCATTCGTTATCGAAAAGAGTACGAAATGTTGGATGAATGTCCAAAGTGTCATTTAAAATGATTTAAGGATGGAAATTCCCCGTCTAATGTCATGTGGTACTTCCCAATAATACCTAGACTGATGCGGTGTTCGCTAGTCCTGAAGATTCAAAACATTTAACATGTCATCACAATGGGAGAATTAAAGATGGAATGTTGAGACACCATGTTGATTCACCTCAGTGGAAGACATTTGATGATGTACATCAGGACTTTGGGAAGGAACCATGAAATCTTCGCTTAACACTTTCAATTGATGGAATGAATCCTCACTGTCTCTAAAATAGTTCCCATAGTACTTGACATGTCATCTAATTATTTATAACCTGGCACCGTGGCTCTGCGTGAAGCGTAAATATATGATGATGTCTACCTTGATATCTGGTCCTATACAACCTGGTAATGACATTGATGTATATTTGGCACCTTTGATTGAGGATTTGAAGTACTATGGGAAGACGGTATTGAAGTAGAAGATCGTTATAGAAATGATCATTTTAGGTTAAAGGCCATGTTGTCTGGAACTATAAGTGATTTTCCCGCTTATAGCAATCTATCTGGATATAGTGTGAAAGGTTATGATGCATGTCCTTTATGTGGTGATGAGACGGATAATGTCTGACTAAAGAATTGTAAGAAGTGTGTTTATATGGGGCATAGGCGGTGGTTAGACTCTAATAATAGATATAGAAATATGACAATGGCATTAAACGGTGAAGTTGAAAAACGAGGTCCTCCTCGTATACGGTTGGGCCTTAAAGTGTTTAAAGAGGTTGAAAATACAAACATAGAGTTTGGAAAAAAATTCGCAAAGGATGTTCCTTTTAAGGGTTGGAAGAAGCGTTCAATCTTCTTTGAATTGTCTTATTGGAAAGACCTTTATGTCAAACATTTTATTGATCTTATGCATGTAAAAAAAAATATGTTTGATAGCCTAATTGGTACTTTGTTGGGTGTCCAGGGTAAAACAAAAGATGATTTGAGTGCAAAAATGGACATGATGGACATGGGAATAAGAAGCGAATCAGCCCCCGTAGAAGTTGAAGGCAAAAAACCTTATTTTCCCCTGCAGCCCATACCCTATCGAGGAATGAGAAAAAATCTTATTACAAACACTGCATTCTGTGAAGGTACTTGAAGGTTACTCATAAAACATAAAAAATCTTGTGGATTTAAATGAATTGAAATTAAAGGGATTAAAATCCCAGATGTCATGTCATCATGGAGAATTTGTTACTGATTGCCTTGACCCATCTTGCCGAAAAAGCTTAGGGTAACAATCACAAAGTTGTGTTGGTTCTTCAAGTCAATGAGTAACAAGGTATTGATCCAAGAAGGTTATCGTATCTACAATGACAAATTGTAGAGACACTTTGTGAGGTTGAGATGTATTTCCCACCATCTTTCTTTGATATCATGGTTTACTTGACTATTCACCTGATTTATGAGACTAGGATGTGTGGTCATGCATGTATGAGATGGATGTACCCAGTAGAGCGATATTTGAAAATTTTGAAAGTATATGTGATGAATAGGTCTCGACTAGAGGGTTGCATAGCAGAACGCAATCTAATAGAGGAAGCAATAGAGTTTTGGTCAGAATTTATCCCAAATGTTGATGCTATTGGTTTGCCAATTAATCACCACAGTGGTAGAATTGATGGTGAAGGTGTAACTGGAGGTCAACAAGTAGAGATCAATCGTGCACAATGGCATCGGGTGCATCTTTGTGTTCTACACAACACGGTTGATGTTGTTCCCTTTGTAGATCTGCATAAGAAGACTATCACCTTAGAACATCCAGAGAGAGGTGCTAATTGGATTGAAGTTGAGAACAATCGCACATTCATTGATTAGTTCAAGAATCATGTCACCAATAAGTTACTTAAAAATAGTGAATCAATATCGGATAGGATTAAATGGTTGTCAAGAGGTCCTAATTCATTTGTGCAGTCTTACAAATATTATCTCATAAATGGATATACTTTTTACACAAGTGATCATGATGCAACAAGCACAATGCAGAATAGTGTAGTTACAATTACAGCTACGGCACTACACCAGTCAAGTAATGCCACAGATCCAGTTTTGGCTGATACCACTTATTTCGGAAGAATTAAGAATATTTTGGAGCTAGATTATGTTTGCTTTAGGGTGCCAGTTTTTTATTGCAATTGGGTTAACAATGTTGATGGTGTACATGTTGAAGAGTCAGGGTTCATACGTGTTGATCTTACCAAGGTTGGGTGTAAAGATGATTCTTTCATAATGGCAACACAAGCCCAACAGGTTTTCTATGTTACTGATCCAATTGATAAGAAGTGGTCAATTGTTGTGTTATCTAACAAGCTCAGCAACAACTATCAAGTTAGTGATGGTGTAGACGATGAAGTTGATGCCATGGATGATCTTTTTATTAGAGCCAATATTCCCACATCCATGAACGATGAAGATGATGACTGTTATTATTCTAGGACTGATCATGATGAGAGAGAATATGTGAACCCAGAATTTCTTAATGTGCATGGACACAAAAGATCAAAGCCTATTAAAAAACGCAAGCGAAAAAGTAAAGCTAAGAAATGTGTGCAAAATTTACTATAAATTTTTCTGTCTAAATAATCTTTTGTGTGTTATTTAAATATACTAGGTAATATTTACACTAGTTAAAAAAATCTGTCAAATTAATATTGAATTTGTTGTTATATCACTCTATGGTACTAGTCCAATTTTCTTAGTATTCTATTAAATGTTTTTTGTTTAGGGTTATGGCTTCTGGATCCAAAGGTACAAATGGCACCGATGGCACAAATGATACCGATGTTAAACAGAAACTTGCGAGGCGTGAGATAGTAAACATGCTCAAGGTCAAGAAAGTAAGGACTAAAGGGATTATACAAAAGGTACATGACAAATTGTAAATTATGTTTGATAGTTAAAGTCATTGATGTTGCAAATTGCTATATAAATTTCACAATACTGCCTTTTTCTACTACTTATCACTCATTATATTATTAGGTGAACTGGAATGAGTTGGGACAACCGATTAGTAGAGAGTCTAAAACTCTGTCTTATTATGATGGATCTTATGCATGACAAAATTTTCCAATAATATGTGAGGATTGGAGAAAAAAGATTTAATTAATATGGAAGAAGCATTGTGGGATGAAATTAAGTTACAAAACAATAAATTTGGTTGCATATTAGATTTTATTTGGTTATTTTATTCTATCCTGATTGCTCATATAGTAACGTTTAAATTCTGCATATCGAATTTTTTTCCAGCAAATTTCTTTACATACTTATGTTCTATAATTTATTCATTTTATAAAATTGGATACATATGAATTTGTGTAGTGTGCAAGAAACTTTTCATGGCATTGAAGCAGGGCTGACCCTGAGAATTGAGGGGCCCTAGGCGAACTCAAATTATGGGGCCCTTATAAATTAATAAATCAAGTACAAAATATATATCGAGAGCTACAAATATACTAATAAGAGGAAAAACAAAATATTATGCAAACTAATCTTATTATATTACTTAAATATAACACGTCTTGCATTTTTTGATGCAAAAATATCAATCAAATTTACATAATCAAGTTTTTCAACCATATCCTTTCTATTGAAAACATAGCTAAGCCATTTAACCTTTTTTGAGACATAGTTGAACGGAGGTAGGATTTTATCAACTTCAACTTTGAAAAACTTTGTTATGCATAAGCAACAGTAACCGGTATCGTAAGAAGAATCCTATAAGCAATCCGGGCATTTGGGTAGCTACCTTCCATCTATTTGATGTATGTCAACACATCTATAGCACTCTTTGTACCTTCTGGAAAATTTTGCCGCAACATACACAAGTCTTCATACAAATCATCACCATTAAGATCTGAATTCTGACCATAATTTGTAATGTTTGCAAGGTTATCACAAAAGATCCTCAACTTTTCAGGCTCAATGGACTTTAACTTCTCAAAATTCCATAAAATTCCAAAATTTTCTTCAAAACTTTATAATTTGTTGAAACCTAATTAAAAAAATACATATATTAAAAATGTATGACTAATATATCTCATAATTTTATAATAAATCATATGTATATGTACCTGGTACCAAATGATGAAATAGCTTGATCAATAATGTAGAGAAAATAATTATTCTTAAAATTCTCCTCAGCTGATTGTGTCACATCTTCACCCGTACTCTCATCAAATTGCTTTTTTTCTGTGAACCACACACTTTTCCACAAATATCGGTTCAACTTCCATCTTATTGGCAATCTCAGTAGCTTCAACCATAGCTTCCTGAAATCCAACTTCTCTATAATTTTGAAGAAATGAAAGGAGACCTTTTAATTCTCTGATAGCAACATCAATTTGCATGTCTTCACTTTAAAGAATTTTTCTAACATGATTAACTACATATAAAAATTGATATCAAATCACCATGCCTAACAAGAATTCAAAATTTTGAAGATTATAGGTTGCCAAAGTTTCAGCATCACTTCTTGTTTTGGCATCTTCACTACTATTCACCAAGTAGTTTAAAGCTTCTTTAATTTTCGGAGCTTGATATCTTATTGCTTTAACATTCTCAACACGACTTTCCCAACTTGTATCTGATAATGGCTTAACAGTTATACCTTGCACATGATCAGTAAAAACTTTCCATCTCTTCATAGACGCTGAAAATAATGAGTATATTCGCTGCAACACCCCAAAAAAAGACACAGCCTTGGAACAACAATGAGCCATATCAGATAGTATTAGATTTAAAGAGTGACAAGCACAAGGAGTGTAAAAGGCTCTCGAATTTTTCTCGAGTAGTCTAGTTTGCACACCTTTATTCTTTCCCTTCATATTAGACCCGTTGTCATACCCATGCCCTCTAATATTATCAATATCAAGATCATGAAAATTTATCGCCTCTATGAGTTCATTATACAATCCAAGTCCTGATGTATCATAGACCTTTAGAAAATTAATAAAAAATTCTTGAACTCTGATTGGACATTCTGAGACATTCAGACATCTTAAGACCAGAGACATTTGTTCATCATTACTTGCATCCGGGGTACAATATAATATAACTGAAAATAATTTTGCATCTTTAACTCTATCAATGATTAAACCTTTGACCTCCTGGGCCAGTAGTTGTATCATCTCGTTTTGAATTTTGTGGCTCAAATAATGATAATGTGTCTCACCTTGTAAAATACGACGAGTATGTTCTTGCATAATAGGATTAAACTCAGCAAGTAGTTCTATCATTTGTAAAAAAATTCCATTATTATTTTCATATATTTTTTCACTATTACCCCGAAATGCCAAATTATTTCTCCCAAGTCTTTTCACAATAGCAAGAATTCTCTTTAATACTTGTTTCCAATGCTTCTTCTCTTGAGTGATTTTTTCTTGTACAGTTGAATCAATTGTGACACTCAACTTCAATCTTTTCTCCAATTCGGCCCAACGTGCAATTGATTTAATGTGATGTGGATTTCGTTCATGACTTCTATGACGTTGTGAGATGTTATGCCAATCATTAATGCCCTCTTCACCTAACCAACCCACCAAATTGTTTTTGGCAAATAATTTATAACAAAAGTAAAATACTTTATCTAAAGCAACTGAATATATTAACCACTTTCTATCCTGCTTTTCCCCATTTGGCAAATCTCTAATGTAATATCTAGAAGAAAAACTCCTATCAGAAATATCCTTAGGAAAAGTTACATCTTTGACTCTTTTCAGACCCCTCTCAACCAAAAAATCTTTTGAAGAGCGCCTCTTCTCCTTTCTCTTCTCACCTCCACACTTGTATTTTCTTATTGGAGTCATTGATCTATTTTCATGAGATTTGTGAATATGAAATGAGTCAAATATTCCAATATTAATACAATCTGTTGTTATAAACAAGAAATCCAAAGGAAAATTTACCTCTTTACTTATTAATCCAGCCTTTAGTCGTAGAAGCTTTGATTAAATGAATCTAATAGTATGCTCGCTAGGTTTTTCCCACTTGTCTCTTGTAAATCAGAGTATCAGGCCCTCCGTCTCTTTGTTTTTAACTTTACCATATTAGTACTTGTTTATTAAAATAAAAAATATTAACTTACAAAATTAATTGGATGTTTAATTTGAAAGAAAAATTAAATAAATTAAAGGTTTAAAACAGTAAAAGCATGAATATTAAATACTAAAATAAATTGAATATTAGTCAAAAAAATTAAGTTTAATAATTGAATATTATATACTAATTTTTCAAGTACCAAAAACTAAATTAAAAAATAAAAAATAAATAAATCAAATAAATAAAAAATAATTATAAAATAAATAAAAACACACTTATATATATAGGCCTATAAAATATTTGGGGGCCCTTGTATTTTGGAGGCCCTAGACACAAGACTAGTCTGCCTATAGTCAGGGCCACCCCTGCGTTGAAGAAGAACATAAGGAAAAAATTATTTCTCGTGTAGGTGCCTTCCATCGACAATTCAGAACTAGATTAAGAAAGCTAGCTAGAGGCAAAAATGTTAACTACTCTGTGGAGCCACCTCCCCTATATGCACACTTTTCCTCGGTGGCCCCTCACTGGAAAGAGTTTGTGGCAACCGCAATGATAGGAGGTTTTGTGGTAAATATATTCTTTACTCATTGGTTACTTACCTTATTCTCTCAAATTAGTGGTGTCATTATGTAATATAATAAGCTTGTACGTTTGTATCATGATTTATAATGAATGAAAGTTTAAATCTTAGGCGATAGAAATAGTAACATAATCTGATGCCCAATACATGATCTAACGACTATTTACTTGATTGTGTAATATATTTTAATACCAATCTAATTGCAGGAAAAAAGTAAACAAAATGTAGAATGCATAACTTGTTCTTTGATTCTTCTCCTGTAAAATGGTGGGTTGTTATTATTGAACTTAATAAGTCTTAACTTAAAGTGGTAGTATGCTTTATTCATGTATTTTGTTTGTAATTGGAAAAAAATGTTATTATTAAAACCATTTTATTCTAGAGTTGTTTTTCTTCCTTTTTGTAAAATTTGCAGAAATATATATGAAATAAAAATCTCTACAAGTTAATTCCTTCAATTTCCATTATTTTTTAGTAGCATAAAGATCTTAATAAAAAATAGTAAGATAGTGAATAATTTTAAATCATATTCAGTTATGTAGTACTTGATATTTAAAGATGGTCGGAATACTATTCCTTGTGACTTATGAATAGGCTCACCTTGGAAGCCTTTTTTGAATATCTTTAGTATTAACATTATAATCTGATGTATAACATCAACTGTGATTGTCATTACCTTGTTCATGGAATAAAATTATGTACAGATTGCTGAAAAAATTAAAGTCGGAGAGAAGGACCCTATTGTGACTCATTTAGATGCATGGGAGTATGCTAGGAGAAATTCTAGTGGTGTAGTGGATGATCCTGTTGCACAACAAGTTCTTAAGGATGTGGTAATATATACTTTATCTCTCCTTTTCACTAATTATTGATAGACCTCTATTATACTTGTACAAATTAATAATATATTTGAAATTTTATCAAATATTATTAGGTTGCCATATCAAATCAGTTTCAAGAACACGAGCTTACAAATATTGGAACAGATTGTTGGAAAAAATAATTTGGAGGTTGGGTGAAGTATTTAAAAATGAGAGAGATAATATTTTAGAGGAGAAATAATACTTTTTATTATCAACTCAAATGATTGGCTTGATACAAAATGGTGGATGGAGGTCTCCTTTTATAGGCCTCTATGGATAATTCTAGATACACTATTTAATACAAGACTCTTCATTTTTCTAGATATATAAGTTCTAGAACTTCAATTTACTAGGTACATGCACAAGACTTTTAGAATTTCTAAAAGACACTTCAAGATAATTCTAGAAACTACTATATAAATCAAGTTTATTATTATTTTAATTTTTCTCAACCCCCCCCCTAAACTCGATTTGTGACTTCAAGTGCGCTTCGTAACCTTTTGAATGTGTCTTTCTTGAGGGGTTTAATAAATATATCCGCCACTTGATCATGTGTTTTTACGTACTCCACGTGTACATCCTTTTTTGCTATGCACTCTCTAATATAGTGATAACGAGTTTCAATGTGCTTACTCCGGTCATGAAAAACTGGATTTTTAGCCAAGGCAATTGCTGATTTATTGTCCACAAAAATGTTGATCGGCTCCTTTTGCGGCATATTTAACTCCTTCAACATATTTCTCAACCAAATAGCATGACAAACGCAGGAAGTTGCAGCAACATACTCCGCTTCACATGTTGACAAGGTGACAATTGATTGCTTCTTTGACATCCATGTGAAGGCCGATTCCCCCATGTAGAATACAAAACCGGTTGTGCTCTTGCGATCATCAATATCTCCTCCCTAATCACTATCACTATTTCCAACAACCCTTTTATCATTAGAACAAGAATAATACATCCCAAAATTAATTGTACCTCTAATATATCGGAGAATCCTCTTTGCGGTTTTCCAATGAGTTGTTGTTGGATTTTCCATGTAGAGGCTAATGACTCCAACTGCATATAAGATGTCGGGTCTTGTGCACGTCAAGTATCTCAATCTTCCAACCAAACTCTTAAAGAGTGTGGGATCCACTCTTTCTCATTTTTTGTGTTTTGATAACTTTGATCCACAATCCATTGGTGTACTAACTGGATTGGAATCTTCCATCCCAAACTTCTTAAGAACTTCTTTTGCATATCCCTCTTGAGTGATAAAGATGCCTTTTTCCTTTTATTTCACTTCAATTCCAAGGTAATAGGACATGAGCCCGATATCAGTCATCTCGAATTCCTTTGTCATCTCCTTTTTGAACTCTTTGAACATGTTTGGATTATTTTCTGTAAAGATCAAGTCATCTACATATAAGCAGACAATCATTATATCATTTTTTTGAATTTTGATGTAGAGTGCATGCTCATATGGACACTTTTTCAAATTCTTCATTTTAAAATACTTGTCAATCCGTTCATACCAAGCCCTTGGGGCTTGTTTCAACCTATATAGTGCTTTCTTTAGCTTTAAAACCTTCCCCTCTTGTCTTTTAACTTCATAGCCTTGTGGTTGCTCAATATACACCTCTTCTTCTAGTACTCCATTTAAAAAGGCTGATTTTACATCCATTTGATGTATCCTCCAATTATTTTGAGCTGCCAAAGAAATTATTAGTCTTATAGTTTCAAGTCGGGCAACGGGAGCAAATACTTCACCGTAGTCAATGCCTGCCTTTTGATTGTAGCCTTTAGCTACCAATCTTACCTTGTATCTTTCAATTTCTCCATTTGCATTTTTCTTTGCTTTGTATTTCCATTTTACGCCAATCACCTTATGCCCTTTTGGAAGTGAAGTTAGCTACCACGTGTCATTCTTCTTTATCGCCTTTATTTCTTCATCCATAACATTTCTCCAACACTTCTTTTCAGCAACTTCTTGAAAGTTCATGGGTTCACAATCCGCAAATAGACAAAATAATGTAAGATTGTCTTTATTTTCGTTGACCTCATAAATATCCCTTAGACTTCTAAAGCGTTGGGGCCTTTCACTTGAACTTTCACCTTCATCTAATCTTGCATTTGGTGAAGTTGGTGGAGTTATAAGCTCTTCTCTTTGTTCTTCTTTATCTTCATCTTCAAATTGTGGATAGAACATGTATTCTTCATTATGTGGATTCCAGTCCCATTCTCCTTCTTATTCAAATATGACATCTCTACCGATAGTTGTCTTTTGTGTATTAGGATATTAGAGCTTGTAGCCTTTGACATTATTCTTGGAATTGGTATCGTAGCCAATAAAGACATACTTCTCGCTTTTGTCATCAAGTTTGCTCAGCTTTTCATCTGGCACATGTTTATGAGCTATGCTTCCACAGACTCTAAGATGAGAGATCTCGGATTTTCTTCCATTCCATGCTTCTTGTGGTGTTTTTCCCCCACACGCTTCTTGTTGGACTTCGATTTGACAAGTACACCGCACATGATACTGCTTCTGCCCAAAACTCTTTGGGTAGCTTCTTGCTTTTAAGCATACTCCTCGCTATATCAAGTATTGTTCTATTTTTTCTTTCAGCAACTCCGTTTTGTTGGGGGGATCTTGGCACCGTTAGTTGTCTTCGGATTCCATTTTCTTCACAATAATTTTAAAATTCCTTTGATGTGCTCTCCTCCATTATCGGATCTTAAGGATTTGATAGGAAGTCCCTTCTCCTTCTCAACGTAGGCCTTAAACTTCTTGAAATTGTTGAACACCTCTGATTTTTCCTTCAGAAAATACACCCATATTTTTCTAGAAAAATAATCAATAAATAGAAGAAAATAATTACTTTTACCGAGGGATTTTGGCCTAATTGGGCCGCAGACATCCGCGTGTATGAGGTCCAATGGCTTTTGAGCTCTCGAGTATGACTCTTTGGGAAAACTTGCTTTGAATTATTTTCCAAGTAAATATCCTTCATAAACTTGATCCGGATATTGAATATGAGGCAATCCCTTAACCATTTCATTCTTTGAGATCAACTTTAATTTACCAAAATTGAGATGTCCAAAACGAAGATGCCCAATTTTTGCTCCATACCTCGTGTACTACCCCCTACGAGGATTATTCGGAAACCGAGTTCCATTCGTTTCAGCTTGATGCATCTTTGTAACACATCTTGAGACACTTTGCAACTTCATTTTTAATGTTAAGCACAAACATTCTATTTTTTGTCATAGGCACCTTAATAATAAGATTTCTTGAATTGTCTCTTATCGAAAGAATATTATTTTTTAAATGAATATCATAACCTTTCTCCAATAGTTGCCCAAGACTTAATATGTTGTTTTTCATGTTAGGCACATAATAAACATTTGATATAAATTGATGTTCTCCATTCTTTAGTCGGATGAGAATTTTACCTTTTCCCTTTACCTCCACCTTTGTTTCATCTCTGAACGCCACATTGCCGTTGATTGATTCATCAAACTCCACGAACATGCTTCTTTTTCCACACATATGGTTACTTGCACCACTATTCAAGTACCATTGAGTGTCTTCAATTTTTTCATTATCTTTGTAGGCCAATAGCAAGGTGCCATCTTCATCACTTCTTTCTTCAATATAGTGTGCCTTCTCTTGAACTTTATTATTCCTTGGTGCTCTACATTCGGAAGTATAATGTCCAAATTTTTCACAATTATAACATTTGATGCGTGACTTATCATACCTTGATTGCGTATCTTCTCTCCCATGTCCTCTTGTTAAAATTTCTCCTCTTTGATTATTGTTGTCATCATTAGGCTTCCAACCTCGTCCATATCCATAACTGCGGCCTCTACCTCGACTTTGTCCTCGTTCTCGACTTTGTCCTCGGCCATAACTTTGTCTTTGTGGAATTTGAACACCTTCTTGTTGCTTTGAATTAACTTGCACCTTGAGTAGTTATTTCATAATCTCTTCTTTTTTCTTTTCTTCGTAAGCTTGTAGTGAACCAAGAAGTTGCTCCATTGTCATACTTTTCAAGTCTTTTGTCTCTTCAATGATGGCAACAATATGCTCAAATTTGGAGTCCAATGAATGAAGAATTTTTCATAATTCTTGCTTCTTCCAATTTTTCACCATTTCTTTGAAGGTTATTTGTAGCCATACAGATAACTTTGACATGGATGATGATGTTTTTAGTGATCATGACGACAATCATAATGCTGATGAAGCTGTTGCAAGTGAAGACCTTCCCGAGGTATAAATTTATCCTTATAGTTAATATTAAACAAGCATGGTATGACTATATAAGTAACACAACGACTTAGTATTATAATATCCATACCCTTTTAACAGTCTTACAATGTGCTTTTGGTCACCTTTATACATATGGTTCTACTAATTTAGCTTAACTATATATTTTGTTGATAATATTTGCAATTACAGGGAAAACATCCTTGCTTTCTGTACCTAGATCCCGGTTGTAGATATGTTGGGCGAGGGACCTTGTGGAATGATCTGAATGATACAATACTTCATGGTGTTTCATTAGAAGAAGGATATGTGAGGGTGCAGTTTGGATAAGAGATCTCTTATCTTTCTTGTGAATTCAAGTTAGGCATTGTGAATTCAAAATTTTAAAGAATTTTTTCGTGTCAGAGTAGATTAACGCTTATTTCTCCTACGCTTCCGTGATGTGTTAATCAAATAGATCTAAATTAATTATAAAACCCTAAAGTGGCCAACTATATTAGAATAGAGAAGCTTCTCTGCATATTTTATAAATGTTTCTCAAAAATTTTGTGGGCTTCTGATATATAAATAGGTCTTGTTTACAGAATCTGTACATTTTCAAGTCAACACATTTTATGGTTTTGTTTCAAACATATGAAATTTTAATTAAAATGCAAAAAATATGAAACATTTGCAACATTATTCAACTTAATGCAACTTTTCAATATACTCAGCCAACTCCGAACCCGTGTTTTTTGGAAAAGTAATTGTTGATTCATGTTACAATTTATTTTATTATTTGATGGGGGCCGGTCTACAACAAACGTTTGTTGTAGACCGGTATACAACAAACAGGTTTTCCACCGTTGGATGGTGGATCTAACGGCTGATAATTAAAACAGCACCCAATGGACCGCGGAAATTTTCAGCGGTCCGGAGTAATTACCAAAATACCCCTCTGCACGGACCGCGGAAATTTTCAGCGGTTGGTGGTGTTTTTTGTTTACCTAATTTTTGGCAAACGCATACTCTCAGAATAGATATACACAAACACACAGCCGCAGCACAGACACAAACGCAGCAGCAGCCAGCAACAGGAGCAACACCCACAGCAAAGAATATTTTGAGCAAAATCAGTCTTCTTTTTCACTAATCAAGGTATGTAATCGATATCTTAATTGTTATTTACATTTTTATTCATATAAACTAGTGTTTTTTTCTTGTTATAAATCTGAATTTGTGTATATAATTTTGATATTTAGGGTTAATTAATGTATTAATTAACATATGAATCGTACTATGAATAAATTCAAATTTTTATAATTTCTAGGGTTCATAATTTGGACTTGATTTAAATCGATTTTAGGATAAATTTGTGTTAATTTAGAATTAATTTAGTGTATAAAATTGAAATTTACAATTTTAATTCGAATTTATAATTTTAATTCGAAATTTTAATAATCGAATTTATAATTTTAATTCGAAATTACAATTTTAATTAGAATTTTTAATAATCGAATTTATAATTTGAATTAATTCGAATTTATAATTATAATTCAAATTTTTAATAATTGCGTATAAAATTAGATTTTTATATTATAATTCGAATTTGAATGTAATGAAAAATCTGTAAATTCGAATATTAGTGCTAAATTTAGTGTTAAATTTAGTGACAATTTAGTGATAATTCGAATATTTAGGAATAAATTTAGGATTATTCGTGATAATTTTAGTGTTAAATTCGAATTATAAATAAATTTAGTGTTAATTTAATTTATTTATAATTCGAATTTGTAATGATAAATTTAGTGTTAAATTCGAGTTATGTTAGTGTAAAAGTATGGATGCGATTAACATATAATTTTGTTGCAAATAATGGGTAGTGTTATGCCCGCTTTCGGCCATGGGCCCTAAACAGGTCCCTGTGGGTGTACTAAATAGCTGGACTCTCGTGTGTGGGCTAGAACCATGGATTTATATGACTTGGGCCAGCACATGCGGGCTGGGCCCGTAACATGCGAGCTGGGCTCAAACATGCGAGCTGGGCTCAAGTGATGACATGAGAGATGGGCTCAAACACGCGAGCTGGGCTCAAATGAGGACATGCGAGCTGGGCTCACACATGAAAGGTGAGCTCACATTTGTCATTTGGGCTCTCATATGCGAGCTGAGCTCGGTTGTGCCCACGCGAGGTGGGCTCAGGTGCCTTCATGCGAGGTGGGCTTAGCTGCCCACACACGGGCTGAGCTCATGAGCCCACATTTTATAGAAACAGAGGTAACATTATATTTATTGTTTGAAGGCGGTGCGGGCCGAGGTGACCGGGCCGGCCCGCATCGAAAGACTTTGTGTGCAACATGGAAAGTGACTCATAGATGACTGAGTTGCTCGTAGATTTCGGGGTCGACACGGGTTGTTCCTACAATCACGGGAAGGATTGCGGAGATGCCGCGAGATTGTAGGAAGCGTGTGGAGCCGATCGAGATTTACGTGACTAATTGGCTGAAGGCCTGACTTTATCGTGGGCTTGGGCTGCACGGGCTGAAGAGTCCTAACCCTAGCCTACGTGACTTGTTCCCCAAGAACTACGTGAGGCTTGATCCCTATAAATAGGGTACGTAGGCACTTGTATGAGGGATGAGTCGACACTTGACAGAGAATAACAAACCCTATTCTTTCTTAAGGAGTCCACATACAAGCTCAGCCACCACCAAACAACCTTCCTCCGCCCTCGAACACCGTCCTTGATCTTTGTTCCGCCCATTAACCTCCACAACATTGTTATACGAAATTCTCCCTATAACATTTGGCGCTAGAAGGAGGGGTCGCGTTCATCTTAGGGAGAAAGATGACCAAAGAAAGCAAGCAAGCAACGACACCAGGGAGCGGAGGCAAGAAGGACCCTACTTTCGAACACACGCCCCCAGAGAATCAGGCACCACCTCCACCAATTGCAACCGTGGACGGGCAGGCTGTGATGACGTATCTCGAAGGGCTGGCCGATCAGATGAATCAGATCAACGCCCGAATGTCAAAGGTAGAAAGAAGCTCGGTCCGGAACGCCAAGCGTAAGGCACGCCGCCTCAAGGTCTCACAGCGTAGCTGGAAGGGCAAAGGCCCTCAGAAGAAGCTGATCCATGATTTTGATGATGTGGCAACCGAGACCAAACAGAAGAAAGAAACATCACGCGAAAAGGAAGATATACCCCGAGGCCATGATGAGCGGGGCAGCCAGATCTCTACGAGATCGGGGCCGAAGCCAGCTTCATCTGAGGCAAGGTCAACTAGCGTGCTAGACCGAGTGGGTAGAAAACTAAGCGAACATGACCTCAGGCTCAAATTGGAGAATAGTAAGAAGGAGAGAGAAGAGAAAGAGCCCGTGGATAAAAGAGGCTCGAAAAGGGAACGGGCAACGACCCCTCCGGAAAGACGTCAACACACCTCACCCAGAAGGGAGGAGCGACATAGACGCAGATACAATCGTGAAGAGGAGTCGCAGGACCGAGCTGAAGGAGGGGAATGCCGCGAACGACCTCAGGGCTCACATCATTCGAGTAATGCGGGAGGTGACAGAGAAGGAGAAGTTGTTAGAGTAAGGGACCTGAGAAGGATCTTAGATGAGATGGAGCAAGAGAAGAGAGGGCCCCCTGCTTCGGCTGCCCCCTCTCCGTTTACGGCTGCTATCCGATCATCCCCCCTACCTCGGGTGTTTAGGCACAACCCCGACCTTCTATTCAACGGCGAAGCCGACCCGGCGGAGTACCTTATTCAATTTAACACTGAGATGGAAGTCTATCAGGTGCCGGAGATGACCCGTTGCAGACTCTTCGCGGCATCACTCAGAGGTAGTGCCCAACAATGGTTCTCCAAGTTGGGACCGGCTAGCATAAGAACGTGGAGGCAATTGGAGGACTTGTTCGTCAGACAATTTCAGTCAACCCTCCACTATTCGCCTCCTGTGGCCACGTTAGCCAACATCAAGCAAAGGGAGGGGGAGCCCTTGGCAGAATACTTTCGTCGGTTCAACGCCGAGGTCCCCAAGGTGAGAGGAGCCAGTGAGGAGACCATCAAAAATTTCTTAATAGCAGGGCTGAAAGAAGGATCGAAATTTTGGAAGAGCCTCCAAGCGAGTGAGCCGAGGACCTTGGCCGAGTTCTATGAGCAAGCCGAACCCTTCAAGTGGGTAGAGAAATTGATGAGAGAGCTGAAAATCAGCGAAAGCTATCGAGACAAGAGGGACCGATCCTCAAGCCCTGACGAAAGGAGGAAGACATATCGGCGTAGTTCGAGCCCGAAAAAGTCTGCCCGTGGTAAAGAGACCACAAAAGATTCGGGGAGGCCTTATACAAGCAAATGGCAGACACACACCCCTCTGGTAGCCTCTATCGACCACATATATGCTACATATGTGGGGAAGGGGGTATTCAGGAAGGCAACTCCTCTCACAGACTACAATAAAAGAGACACTTCGAAGTATTGTGCATACCATGAGGCCACCGGACACGATACAGCTGATTGTAGACAAATAAAGGATGAGATCGAGACTTTGATTAGACAAGGGAAGCTTACGGAGTGGGTGGTCAAGGAGGTTCGAAGACACAGGACGGATTATCATACCGTCCCTCCTCCACCCCCAGAAGACAAAGAAAGGGTCCCTCGGGCTGGTAGTATTCATATTATTCTAGGCGGGTCTCACATTGGTGGAGACAGCCGGAAGGCGATGGACAGATATGCCCGGGAAGCAAAGGACAAGCCGCTCACCAACGTCAATCATCTAAGCCAAAGGCCCCCGGAGCTCTTTGAAAGGGAGGTCGATGATATCGTATTTAAAGAGAATGATGCAAAATGGGTGCATTACCCTCATACCGATGCCCTAGTCATAAAAATGAAGATTGGGACGGTGAATGTTCACCGAGAAATGGTGGACACCGGGAGCTCGGCTGATGTTTTGACTTATGATGCCTACAAAAAACTGGGATTATTGGATAGAGAATTAACCTCAACAGGTGGGCACCTGTACGGGTTCACGGGAGACTCGATCGGAGTGAAAGGGACAATTCGGCTCCCGGTGACCATAGGAGAGGAGCCTCATGTGGCCACCCAGATCGCTATGTTTACAGTCGTAGACCAGCCTTGTGCCTACAATGTTATAGTGGGCAGAACCCTTATGAGGGCAATGAGGATGGTGACCTCGATCCATCATATGACGATAAAATTCCCAACCCCCACGGGGGTAGGCATCTTGAAGAGCTATCAATACGAATCCAGGGTCTGCTACAACCAGGCACTCAAAGCGGCCGAGTCAAGAAATGCCTCAAGGGAGGTAGCTGAAGCAGGTGAGTGCGACATCCCCATGGAAGAGGCAGAGGGCAGGAAAAGAATACGTCCTGAGGGCCACGAGACTTGTAATTTGATTTCAATTGAGGAGTTGCCCGAGAACTACTTCGAGCACATGGGAATTCATGTAGAACCACGCCCAGGGGCCTTACTAATGGAAGCATCTCAGCCCATCATGTTGATACAAGAGGGGATTGTAGAGGAAGCAAGTGATGAAGAAGAGAGCCCAGAACAAATCACTGCAACACTTAGGAGAGGGAAGTGGGCACGCAAAGAAACAACAATCACTATGGACCCATCCGACGGAATCACTCGAACTGTAACTGCGACCTCTGAACGCTTGATAAACCCGACCCAAGCTCACCAAACCGAGCTCAAGGATGCGGAAGGTTTGGCAATCACGGAAATGGAAAAAACTAGCGAAGCTCGAGCAGATCTAGACCCGAGAATGCCCTCAATGGTCGAGAGGGCCGGGGCCGCAGAGGACACAATCCCGATCTTGGTAGACCCAAATAATCCCTCCAAGGTACTCAGAATAGGCTCTAACCTAAGTCCTGACTTGAGAGAGGATCTAGCCCGCTTCCTAAGGGAGAATTTGGATGTCTTTGCATGGTCACACTCCGATATGATAGGGATAAACCCAAATGACATATGCCACCGGCTCGACTTGGACCCGAAAAAGAAGGGGGTTAGGCAAAAGAGACGGCCGATTAGTGGAGAGAGGGCAGAGGCCCTCAGAGAAGAAGTGGATAGATTAATGGAGGCAGGACTTGTGAGAGAAGCCTTCTACCCCGTGTGGCTGGCCAACCCTGTGCTTGTCAAGAAGCCCAATGGCAAGTGGAGGACATGTGTAGACTTCACCGACCTGAACAAAGCTTGCCCGAAGGACAGCTTTCCTCTACCCCGAATCGACCAGCTGGTTGATTCCACGGCTGGGCACGCGCTGCTTAGTTTTATGGATGCTTATTCGGGATATAACCAAATCCCCATGTATGGGCCAGATCAGGAGCACACCTCCTTTATTACTGATCGGGGCCTTTACTGTTACATCAGGATGCCCTTCGGGCTCCTTAATGCGGGGGCAACCTATCAGAGGCTGGTGAATAAGATGTTCAAACATCAATTGGGGAAGACTATGGAGGCCTATGTAGACGACATGCTGGTGAAATCGAAAGAAGCGAGGGATCATGTCCGCCACCTGGCAGAAATGTTCCAGATCCTAAGGGAGTACAAAATGAAACTCAACCCCCAAAAATGCGTGTTTGGGGTTGAATCGGGGAAGTTTTTGGGATTTATTGTCAACCATAGAGGCATTGAGGCCAACCCAGCCAAGATACAAGCACTACTTGAGATGAGATCCCCTCGACGGGTGAAGGATGTTCAAAGCTTAACAGGACGAGTGGCTGCCTTAAACCGCTTCGTCTCAAAATCCTCCGATAAATGCCAAGAGTTCTTCAAAGCAATCAAAGGAGTGGGGAGGAACTTTAAGTGGACCGAAGAATGTGAGGAAGCCTTTCAGAACATAAAGAAGCATCTCAGTAGCCCTCCCATGTTGACCAACCCAAAAGCAGGAGAAACTTTGATCCTATACTTGGCCGTCTCCGACTTTGCAATAAGTGCAGTATTAGTCCGAGAGGAGGATGGTGTCCAGCTCCCGGTATATTATGTGAGTAAAAGGCTAGCCGATGCCGAGACTCGATACACAAGCCTCGAAAAGCTAGCGTATGCTCTGATTCTGGCCTCCCGAAAACTCAGGCCATATTTTCAGGCACATAAGATAGAAGTGCGAACCTTCTACCCCCTCAGACAAGTGATGCATAGACCAGAATCTTCTGGTCGAATGTTGAAGTGGACGGTTGAGCTCGGCCAATTCGAGGTGGATTATAAGCCAAGGACTGCGATCAAAGGCCAAGCCCTGGCCGACTTTGTGCTAGAATTTCCCCCACATCAAGAAATGGAGCCGGGAGCCCTTGTTGTTATACCTAGCACAGAAGAAGTTGGACTGGAGAGACAAAATAGTGCCCCATGGTGGAGCCTATATGTGGATGGTGCCTCTAACGGTGATGGAGCAGGAGCTGGAATCGAGCTAATCAGCCCAGAGGCTCACAAAATCAGACATGTGACCCATCTGGCCTTTCATGCAACCAACAATGATGCCGAGTATGAGGCCCTGATCAACGGTCTCAAGCTAGCTTTGGAAATGAAGGTCGAGAATTTGAATGTGTTTAGTGACTCCATGATTGTGGTCTATCAGGTAAATGGGGGGTATCAAGCTAAGGGGCCGAGAACAGAGCTTTACCTGAAGTGCGCACAGAGGATAATCGCAAGATTCAACGAGGTGAGGCTGGAACTAATCCCGCGTGGGCAGAATGAAGGCGCGGACGAGCTAGCTAAGCTCGGTTCACGCCGCGAGAGCACTTTGCTAGGGACCGTGCCCCTTGATATACAGAGGCAACCTAGTGTGCCCGAGCACGAGGTGGGCAGCCTCAATAATGAGCTCGGCCCCATGTGGATGACATCTATTCTAGCATACATAAGAGAAGGTTCACTTCCGGATGAAAAGAACGACGCAAGGAGAATAAAATACAAAGCAGCCCGCTATGTGATATACGACGAGATTCTATACCGAAGGGGGTTCAGTGTTCCTCTTCTGAAATGCATACATGGGGAGGAATGCAACTACATCCTAAGGGAAGTACACGAGGGTATTTGTGGCAATCACTCGGGGGGTAGCTCTCTAGCTCAGAAAATCCTCCGTCAAGGCTACTACTGGCCAACGCTGAAAAAAGACGCCTTTGAATTCTCCCGAGCTTGTGATAAGTGTCAGCGATATGCCAATTATTACAACAACCCCGTGGCCTCTCTCACATCCCTCATGAGCCCCTGGCCCTTCTCCATGTGGGGAATTGATCTGATTGGGGAACTCCCGAAGGCCAGGGGAGGCGTCAAGTATGCGGTAGTTGCGGTAGACTATTTCACTAAGTGGGCAGAGGCCGAGCCCCTAGCCACTATCACAGCGAGAAAGCTCCGGGAGTTTGTATACAGGGCTATTGTATGTCGCTATGGCATCCCTTACAAGCTGATATCTGACAATGGGAAACAATTTGATAGCAAGGAGATGCGAGAGTTTTGTGAGCAGCTGGGGATTCAGAAGAGCTTTAGCGCAGTCTGCCACCCCCAGAGTAACGGGCAGACAGAGGCTGTTAATAAAATCATTAAGCATACCTTAAAGGCAAAGCTTGAAGAGAAGAAAGGAGCATGGCCAGAAGAACTCGCCCAGGTCCTATGGTCTTATAACACTACACCCCGAACCACAACTGGAGAGACCCCTTTCTCTCTGGTGTATGGGTGTGAAGCTATGGTGCCCGTTGAAGTGGGAGCAGGATCTTTTCGAAGGGACAACTATGACTCAGAGGCAAACGAGGTCAATCATCGGCTCTATTTGGATATGATCGAAGAAACTCGAGAAGAGGCTCAGATCAGGATTGCGGCATATCAGCAGAGGACAGCTAGGCATTACAACAGTAAGGTTCGAGCCCGAACTTTCAAGGTGGGAGATTTAGTTCTGCGCCGGGTCATGCCAAATACCAAGGTGGTGAGTCACGGAGTCTTGGGAGCAAATTGGGAAGGCCCTTATAAGATAAAATCGGTGCTCTGGGAGGGAACCTACCACCTCAATGATATGCAAGACAAGCTGATCCCAAGAGCCTGGAACGCGGAACACCTTCGCAAGTATTATCAGTAATATTATTCTTTTCAGACTTAGTATTATCTTCAAATATTCCTAAGTCTCGGGGGGTAGTGCCATATAGGTACCTCCCTGAGACCACAAGCATGTATTCCTTTCACTTCCCATTATCTATGAATAAACGATTGATCTCTATTTGTGCACTTGATATTTTAACTTCTGTTAATAGATTAAATACCCAGCAGGGGACCCCATCCTTGGGAACCCATGCGAGGACAGAACAGTTGTTTTATTAACATGTTAAATCAAGCTGGGCCCCGACCCGCTTGATGCCAAGAACATGAAACGAGCCGGGCCACGGCCCGCTTAGGCAAATACGAACACATAGTAGATAAAAGATGTGGATAGAGATATAGGCCCGCGATGCGAGCCCATACCCTGGCCCTCAAAACCATAAATGCGACCCAGGGGGCCCAGCCCTCCATCAAACATACTCAAAGTCGCATGATGCGAGGAGAAGACACATACGAGCTCCTAGTGCGAGCACACCTACAACACCTGCGAGTCGATGCGGGCTTGCTCCACTTGGCATTCTCTTTCAATGGTTGTTTGATTGAACAAATGACACGAGCTGAATAAATTGGGCTCGTAGTGAAGGGGTAACGCTCGCCATAAGCGGCCAGAGTTATGATTACTTTTTGGTCAGTAGAAGCATGGTAAAAAAAAAAAAAAAAAAACAGCTAGCACCGTAAAGACATACGCGGGCACAAAAAACTTAGACATTTTATACAAACAAAAGTTAAATAAGTTATGCCCCGAGGCAGAATATTTCAAATACAAGCGCGAGGCGAGAGGGGTGCCCGCTTACCCAGTCAAAAGTCTAGTTCTAATCAAAATTACATTAAGGGTTATCAGCCTCTGCTCCCTCACGATTTTCACCAGCGACCTGGGCCTTCTCGGCCGCGAGCCTAGCCTCCTCAGCAATTTGGGCATCCCTCTCCCTCTCCAGCTTCAACTTGTCAGCATGCCTCGCTGTGCTCGCACCCAGAGCCGCCCAATCGAAGTCAGGAACCTTCTTCATAAAGACTTCATGAAATTCCTGGCCCCCAGGTTCCTAGCATCAGCGAGGGCGGCCTCATGGCCCTCGGTCAGGGCAGAAACTGATCCCTCCAGCTCAAGCACCCTCTCCTCGAGGGCATCCTTCTCCTTCTTACATGCCTCAGCAGCCAGGTCATGAGCCTCCTTCTGCTCCCTTAGGGCCTTGTCGTGAGCAGCGTTCAGATTAACTATCTTCTGATTATAGTTGTTCACCAGCGTAACTTTCTCTTGCCCGTGCTCAGCGACCTTACTCTGAAGGGACTTGACTTTAGCCTCGAGCTTTGTGTTGGTCTGGCTGAGGGCTCGCATCTCTCGAGCCTTAGATAACTGACGATAGTATACTTTGGCCGCAGCTCGGGAGAGTGCATCCTGGTTAACCTCGAGAGCAGAAGAAGACCAATCCTTTAAATCCTGCTCGCTGATGTGACCTTGGGCGAGCCGGCCGAATGTGGTCGCAACCGCATTGGCAGAAGAAGAAGAGGGAAGAGGAGCATCAGAGGGAGCAGCTTTCTTTGGCTCAGGCTCGCCAGTTTTTCCTTCTTTACCTCTATGCCTCTTTAGTCGAGGAGAGGGCCCTGAATCCTTGAGATGCTCGGAGAGAGTAGTCATGCGGGCCGGAGGATTGGCCTGAGATCGAGCCCTTGTGCTCGCAGCTGCGGGCTGAACTGGGCCCGAGGCCGCAGCCTGCTCAGCCTCTTCCATGAAGGGGATAGGGGAGATGGCCATTTCTGAAAAAGAAAACAACAAAGCAATAGATTAGTCACAGCATGATGCAAAGGAAAGAAGTAATGCGAGCAGGTGAAAAATACGGAGAATTAAAGTGCGATGTGAAACAAGATGCATGCAGGGAAAGTGAGCACACGAGCTCGCGCATGCGAGCATCCAGGCCCGGACGTGCGGGCCCGATATTCTTACCTTTTCTGGATCTCTTCCTAGATTTCTTCTGAGGAGTCAGCCTCACTCCTTCCTTCAAAAACCCACATGCGACCAGATTGGAGGTCGTTATGAGTTTTCGGATGTCCCGGTCCGCCTTAGGAAGGTTTAGAAGATTGTCCGCGTTTATCTTTTCCTGTCCCACAAGGACAGTACGAGGCGGGGTGGCTGGAGATGAAAGGAATTCTTGTTAAAAGGAAAGAGCTATGGTAGAAGAGACGAGAGCGGGCAGGAGAAAACTTACATGGATTATAATAAAAATGAGTCTGGACTCGAGGCACCTCGTGGATATAGAAGTAAGGGCTTTTCCACTTCCCTGAGTTGCTCGGCCCGTTGTGGATGAGGTTCTTCTTGTTGAAGCACGGCCAGACAGAGAAGTAGAAATATCCAAAGTTGTTAGGAGAATGCTTCAAATGGAGAAAGTAACCCAGCTGCCTCACGGTTAGAGAAGGGTACCCGCATTTGTGGTACATGATGTACAATGCGAGGGCGGCCCGGTATCCGTTTGGATTGATCTGAAGGGGTGCGAGCTGGAAGTACTCGCAAACATCTTTGATGAAGGGATGAAGAGGAGAGGAGATTCCCAGCCTTAATAGGAAGGTGGACAAGACCATGTGAGGCACCCTGCCTCCATTCTCCGAGTGATTGAATCTATAACATCTCATATGAGGTAGGGGCAAGACAATATGGCCCTCGAGCTGAAACTGCTCAATGTGCTCGGCCAGATGTTTCTGAGTCAGCGAGGTAGGAAGGTCGCGGCAAGCGAGCACCTTAACCTCCTCGTTTGCAGTTGAGCTCTCCTCCCCATCAGGAATGATCTGCCTTTAAAAACAATCTCACCCTCGAGCTCGGGCTGGGCAGGAGGCACATAAGGCTCAGGAGAGGCCGCGGGGGCATAATTATAGTTACAAATCTTGTACTGACTTGTAACATCTGCCACCTCCTCGCTCTGAGGAGAGTCATAGGACCAATGCGAGCCGTCCTCTTCACCCTCGAGTCCCAGGATGGGATATTCAGCAGCTACAGGCTCTTTTCCTTTCTTCCTGGTGTCATAGTATGCACTCCCCAGGTCGCTGTCAGTTGATTCTGAGTCAAGGTGAATGGGGTCGAGGTGGTTAGCTGCTGCTTGCCTCAGACGGGCTGCCCTCTCTTCAGCCATTTCTCTTAAAATCTCCTCGGCTCGGTCTTTATCCAAGGGAGCAGGCTCGCGGTTTAGCAGCTCTTCTACCCCAAGGGAGGCTGGAATATGAGAGAGGTCCACGGGCCTATTTCTCCAATTATATATATATTCTTCTCCCTGGTAAAATCCTCGGGGTTCGGGTCGAGGTGAATATCAAGCGAGCCGGATCCAGCTGCTCGCATCGAGTTCTCAACTCTGGCAATATTCAAAGCCCCTTGAGGGGTGATAGCCGAGCCGGGAGAGATAGGTTGGCTAAGACGACCAGAAAGAGAGGTCAGCTCGCGTTGGAAGTCCTTGGAGCCTCGCTGCTCAGGAGGGTATTGGTTTAATGGAGATGGAGTAGCTGAAGAGCAAGCCGGGCTAGCAGAGGTGCGAGCCGGGCTCGAGGAAGAGCGAGATGATACATAGGAGCGGGCTGAAGACGCACTCGACATCTGTAAAAGATGGTGAAAATTAGTGTGTGGCCCTAAAAAGAAAACAAAAAAAAAAAACAAGTATGGGATCACACCTAAGTGTCCTCACATCTCACACGGGATCGCACCTAAGTATCTAAATGAGCGAAAGGGCTCGCATCGCGCGTTGTGGTTGTGTGTGAACTCGTATCGAACATGTGGCGTGTGCTCGCATGGTGTGCGTGAATAAAGCATGAATAAAGAACGGGCTCGAATCGAAGAGTACCTGTGGGAGAGGTGTATGAAGATCCTGATGAATCTGGTCCCGGAGAATATCGCCGCCGGTAGACGGTTCTTGTTGAAATGATAATCTTCGCCGTGGTAGATCCTTGAGCAAATTGAGCAGCAATTCAGGAAGTGTTTTTGGAATGTGAGAAATGAATTGAAATCTCACATATTTATAGGAGATAGGAGAGAGAAAGGAGGAGGCGACACGTGTCGTCATCTCATAGATGACACGAATCCCCACGCCAGCTGTCCAACGGCTGTCAAAATGAATGCAAAGATGAAAGGCATGCGAGGCGAGACACGCGAGGCGGTTTTGGTGCGGCCTGGTGGGCTCACACTTGCGAGGCCATAAAAGGATTAGAAAATACTTGGCCTCAAGATGCGACCAGGAATTTTGGGGGGTAGTTGTTATGCCCGCTTTCGGCCATGGGCCCTAAACAGGTCCCTGTGGGTGTACTAAATAGCTGGACTCTCGTGTGTGGGCTAGAACCATGGATTTATATGACTTGGGCCAGCACATGCGGGCTGGGCCCGTAACATGCGAGCTGGGCTCAAACATGCGAGCTGGGCTCAAGTGATGATATGAGAGATGGGCTCAAACACGCGAGCTGGGCTCAAATGAGGACATGCAAGCTGGGCTCACACATGAAAGGTGAGCTCACATTTGTCATTTGGGCTCTCATATGCGAGTTGAGCTCGGTTGTGCCCACGCGAGGTGGGCTCAGGTGCCTTCATGCGAGGTGGGCTTAGCTGCCCACACACACGGGCTGAGCTCATGAGCCACATTTTATAGAAACAGAGGTAACATTATATTTATTGTTTGAAGGCGGTGCGGGCCGAGGTGACCGGGCCGGCCCGCATCGAAAGACTTTGTGTGCAACATGGAAAGTGACTCATAGATGACTGAGTTGCTCGTAGATTTCGGGGTCGACACGGGTTGTTCCTACAATCACGGGAAGGATTGCGGAGATGCCGCGAGATTGTAGGAAGCGTGTGGAGCCGATCGAGATTTACGTGACTAATTGGCTGAAGGCCTGACTTTATCGTGGGCTTGGGCTGCACGGGCTGAAGAGTCCTAACCCTAGCCTACGTGACTTGTTCCCCAAGAACTACGTGAGGCTTGATCCCTATAAATAGGGTACGTAGGCACTTGTATGAGGGATGAGTCGACACTTGAAGAGAATAACAAACCCTATTCTTTCTTAAGGAGTCCACATACAAGCTCAGCCACCACCAAACAACCTTCCCTCCGCCCTCAAACACCGTCCTTGATCTTTGTTCCGCCCATTAACCTCCACAACATTGTTATACGAAATTCTCCCTATAACAGGTAGTTATTTCGAATGTATTGTGAACTGGTGTTTATATATGTGGTTATTGTTTTATTGTGTACGTTGTGGTGTTTTTATTGTGGTGATTGATGAATTTTTTTGGCAATATTTCAGGTATGGATAATTTTGATGATTTTGGGAATATGTTGCCGGGTCCTAACGCGCATAATATTATTTGGGATAATCGGTAATCACGTCAGTGAGGATGTTTGGGATGGTACAGGGAGAGATGAGTTGCAGAGCTATTCGGGGACAGTCATTGCACTTGTGGAAGTTAAGGAGACCACAGCGGGAATTGCTACACATGCTTGGGTTTGGGATTTTTGCAGACCCTGCTGTTGTCTGTGCTACTGACACTCGGTTGATATCTGCTTTGGTGGAGCGTTGGAGACCTGAGACCAACACTTTCTTCACGATGCAGGGGGAGATGACTGTTACATTGGAGGATGTAGGGTTTATTTATGGGTGCCAGTTCAGGGGGATGCGCTGACTTGTGGGTGTATAGAGAACAAGGCGGCCTATTTTGCTAATAATTGGTTTGAGCCTTTGACCGAGGAGGAGGTGAAGGAGGCTTTGTGTAATAACCCAATTTTTGGAAATTTTGAAACCCTTATGAATAGTGTTTTTGCTGAATGAGAAAACTTTTCATGCCACACTATGTAGGGGTTCTGATATGGATATTCTGAAATTTTTATTAGTACTTTATATGGGATATAAGTGTATGTAAAGATCGTCAGAATCCAATTCCGAACACTTTGATTTTCCCGGAAATCCACAATATACGGAGAGAATTGAGTATAAGGTAACAGGATAAAAAGGATTTAAATTAAAGGATTATAAGAGAGGATCATAAAAGGAATACAATGTATTGAGAAAGGTTAAGGGGACCTAAGTAATAAGATCCCGGGTATGATCCTTCAAACGATAAATGAAAGCGAAAGTTAAGCGAACCGTATAACAGATCAGCGGTCATTAGGCAACGATTAGGAAGTTAATCAAAGGGATTAATGGGATATGATGTCATCCAACCAATAGAAAGAAGACAAGGAAGGAAGGATGACATCAGAGGGAGGAGGTAAGCATGACATGGGAAGGAAGGAGGTGTGGTGATAAGAAACACACAAATTCAAGGGCAAGGTAGAATTGCTAAATCAAAACACAAAACCAAGCAACCAAGCTAGCAAAATCATTTCATCAAAAAATCAAAAACAACCAAGGCATTGTTCTTCACTTTGCTCTCGGCTTTTACACATTTTCAAGGGACATAGAATTTTCAAAATCAAGATCCAAGCATCCTAAATTGGTAAGAAAATTCCCAAATCATCTTTATGCTTAGTTATGGCTATATCATGAGTTTAAGCCATTAATTCTTTCTCTAACTTCTTCATTTAATCAAGGAAGAAGAAAGGAAAGGTGTTTTCAAGTTTTTAACTTGAATTTTCTTGTTTTTCTTGAAGATCCAAGCTTTCCTAAGGCTTCTCAAAGCTTTTAAGGCTTCCTAGCTCCACCCACACTTCAAGGAAGGTATACCATTTCCAACCCCTAGGTTCATATATATTATAAGGTGATTTGAGTAGTGGGTTGATGTTGTAGTGTTGTTATGATTTAGAGTTTGAGATTTGGAATGGTAGTGTAATGGAATGGTAATTTTGTGGTTTGATTTGAAAGAAAACTAAGAATGATTAAGTTAAGTTTAAGCATAAGTATGAAAGATTAAATTGAATGGTTGGTGGTTATGATGTGATAAGGATGGAGGATGGTTGTAGTTGGATTTGAGGTGATTGGGTTGATTGTGGATGGTTAAAAAATTGGAAAATCGCGTAAACATAGCCGTCGTAACGGCCGATTTCTTTGGACTGTTTTTTGTGCATAGCATTAGGACCCGAGAACCCCCTGCTAGATTGTAACCACTGCCATGTTTAGAAGCTCATGTTACGAGCTTCGTTTGATATGTAGTTCGTCCGATTCCGATTTTACGGTGTAGGGAGAAACGACCGTTTCAAGTAGTAACGGAATTTCGCGGACGAAACTTTTTCCCTCGCCTTACTTTGGAATGTAGGTTAAAGACCAAAAGGGTGATTAATGTATGAAACATTTATGGTAATGTGTTAGGCAGTTGGAGTCATTCGCGAAGGAATCGCTTTAAAACTCGTAAAGGTTTAAATATTAAAAATGGTGGAGCCGAGGGTACCCGAGTGACTTAAGCGAATCGGTGAGCGCAAACTAGCATTAGAGTCTAAGTTAGTTAAATCATAGATTTACAAGTGATTTTGGTTAATTCCAACTTACTTGTGTTATAGGTTATCAGAATCGCCCGAGCCTTTCTCACCCCCAAGTCGCTCAGGCAAGTATTCTATCCGTTATACTGTGTTGTGATGAATACACTTGTATATGCATTATCTTGCGATAGATGCATGTTGGTTATTTAGCAAATTCTTGCGATATATTGTGCATGTGATATGGTATATATGCATGCCTGTTTCATATTCTTGAAAATATATCTGTTGGTTCAGTTGATAATACCTATGCTAGAGGATAGCGGGTAACTTGCATATACCCTTAGTATAGGACCCAAAAGGTGAAAATATTTTCCAAAACGGGAGTCGAGGATCCCGAGTAATCTTATATATATGGATAAGGATATATATTATATATATTTTATTATATATATTGGTTATAGTTTTCCAAACTATAAATCGAATAAGGTTTATTCGATAACTTTAACTTTATTTATTATTGAATATTATTTCGAATATTATTCGAAGGGTATGACTCCTTTATTTTATTAATGAATATTATTATAAATTCATTCGAGGTATTATGACTCAGCTTATTTTATTTATGAATATTATTTGAATATTCATTGAGGATCTATGACTCCGATATTGCTGAAATATATTCTTATTTATTAAAAGAATAAGATGTCAATAATCAAACTTATTTTCGAGTATTCAAGAAAGATAATACTTTCATATAAGTATAGCTTTGGTAATTTAAAACTCGTTCAAGTATAAATTCTAATACTTCTTATTCAATTATTTTATAAAGACTATTCGTTTGGGAATATTATTTAATTAATAATATTCAGATATTTCTATATTCTGGGGACTGATTTACTCATTAAATCAGCTTTACTCCAAACACTCTTTAAAGTGTTTTCGAGTCTTCGAAATGATTTTTAAAAGTCAGAGCGGATCCCAAAATCATTTTTAGATTAAGATCTTCCTTTTAAAGGGATTTAAATACTCGCTCAAAAACCTGGGGAATCCGGCTCTGTGGTGTATTTTATATTCGCAACGAGGTTGCAGATTGGTAAATGAATTGATACTTGCCCCAACGTTCGGAAGTAAGCCCATCTCATTGAGTCGGCATAAGCGACAGGCCGGGGTTACGGGTCTATTATTGTGTAAGTGGCTGGGTGGCAGTCCATCAACGCGTGAGGGACGGGGGGTGTACGGTCGAGCGCGAGGTCCTATGCGCGGCCAGGGTGATGACCGGTGAGGAATCATCTCAACAGAGAAAAGGTTACTTATTGGTATCTTTGCCTGATCAGCGAGATAGGGTTTATGCCAAAATTCTTTCCTTTCAAAATTCATTGGATGTTTCAAACTCTGTTCATACTTTGCATAACAGAGATTCAGGAAATGTTTAAAGGGATATATATATGTGGATATATATATATCGGGAAAATAAGTATCTCATAACTTTTCATTCAATAATTATTTCAAAGATTGATCTATTCAAGTCTTATCTTGTGGTCTCATCAGTGGGATGAACTTTTGAAACTGATTTATAACTTGAATGGTGTAGTTCAAGTAGGATTGGGAAAGATATAAGTATATTGGGGTATTGGTAACCTCAATCTTTTAAACTTATATCTAATTAATAATTGTCTTATGAATGACAAAGATTTTCAGAAAAAAACGTTGAGACAAGGTTAGATATATGAGATCACCTTGCAACGATATTTTATACAGTTTTACACTGGGATTTTGTGTAATTATGCATGGAAGAGGACTTCCAATATTTTGAAAAGTATATATGTATATTATGAATATTTGCGACTTCATCGCATTTAAGATATCAAAGTGGTTCATTTCTTTTGACAAGACTTCATGAGTACTATGAGAAGGTCATATATAAGTATGATACTAGTAATTATCTTACACACGATAAGATCTAGTAAGTATCATCTAGATACATATTATTGTTTCACTAATATTATCTTGCGAGCGTAAGGCTCACTCTGCTTTATTCTTCATCACACAACAACAGTTAGGAAAGATGGCCAGACTCCAGCAGACCCAGCACAAGCGCGTGGGAAGCGTCCGCGCTTCGATGATGTTGTGGCTGCTATAGCTGCAGAGGTAGATACTATTGGTAGATCAGGCATCTTTTTGAGAATCAATTATGTATAATTA